>NC_142441.1:107634479-107942083 GCF_059453495.1 Arachis ipaensis | reverse complement strand
AGGTTCAACGATGAGCGCCTCACGGTCAACGGCCTCACGGAATCGATCGCTAGTCTCTACCTGACCAACAGCCTCATGAACGAAGACTTTCGAAAACACCTCACCACCAAGCCGGTTTGGACTATGCACGAAATTTAAAGTGTTGCAAGGGAATACATAAACGACAAGGGTGAGCCAAGTCGTGGCATCTCGGCAATACGACACCTTACAATAACCCGCCGACAAGAGAAACCCAGAAAGAACACTCCAAATTGGCAAACACCAACCAACCACCCAGGGTGGAAAAGTTTTTAAGCTACACCCCCTGCCCGCTCCCATCACATAGATTTACCACCAAATAATAGAACAGATCATCCTCCCGAAGGCACGACAACTGAAAGAACGGACGGGCGACAACAAAAGCCTGTATTGCGAATATCACCGAGGATACGAGCATAAAATCCAAGACTGCTTCGATCTAAAGGACGCCCTCGAACAAGCCATTCAAGAGGGCAAACTCTTCGAATTTGCCAATATCATTCGGGAACCTAGAAGAATAGAAATGGAAAAATCATCAGATTGCAAAGGCCGCAACCTAAGGACATTACGACAAACACTACAGAAAAGTCTCGAGTCCGATGCCACCATAGTCGTGAACATCATCACCGAAAAGGACGCACCACAAAAGTCAAAATTGGCACTAAAAAAGGACCATAAAGTCTTGGCTGTAAAAAACTAAGCTCCAACACCTCCGACCATAGAGGCAATTACATTCTCCCCCCCGTGATTGCCAACACGGCACCTCGGCGGAAGAAGCTCCATTCGTCATCTTGGCCAGAGTCGGGACCGGACTAGTAAAGAAAATACTGGTTGACACCGGAGCAGACTCTAACATCCTGTTCAGAGAAGCCTTCGACAAGCTAGGCCTCTGAACTGAAAATTTGCAAACCTACCGTAACAGAGTAACCGGACTCGGGGACAACTTCCTGAAATCGGACGGATCTATAGTGTTACCACTCGCTATCGGAACCAGGAGGCAAAGGAAGACTATCCTCTCCGAGTTCGTAGTCCTAAAAAACTCCACTACCTACAATATCATCCTCGAAAGGAAAACGATCAACGACCTTTCCGCCGTCATTTTCACCAAATTCCTCCTCATGAAGTTCCAAGCCGATAACGGCACCATCAGAACAATCCACGGGGACCGGGAAGTCGTGGTGGAATGCGACAACACTAGCCTAGCCCTCCGTAAAAGGTCCCACGACACGGCTGGCATCTTTCTCACCGACCTCGACGCATGCCAAGACGGTCAACCCCCACCAGATCCAGAAGGAGACATTGAAAAATTACAAATAAGGAAAACCAAGAAAGAATACACGTTCATCAACAAGAACCTGCCCTACGACCTGAAAGGGGACTTAATTGAACTCCTAAAGCAGAACAGGGACCTGTTTGCATTTACTCCGACCGACATGCTGGGAATAGACCCCAACATAATGTCCCACTGTTTTGCTGTGGACCTAAAGGCCAAGCCCGTGACCCAAATAAAAACAAAAATGTCATCAAACTGGGTAGCCGAAGTCAGGAAACAAGTCAAAGCGCTGCTCAAAGCAGGCTTCATCCGAGAGTTACCTTACGCGACCTGGCTAGCGAATATCGTATTAGTCAAGAAAGCAAACGGCAAGTGGCAAATGTGCGTCGATTACAACGACTTAAACAAAGCTTGTCCCAAAGATGACTTTCCCCTCCCGAACATCGACGAACTCATCGACGCCGCGTCAGGACATCAATACCTCAGCTTCATGGACGCCTACTTAGGGTATAATCAAATACCATGCATTGGCCCGACCAAGACAATACGGACTTTGTAACTCCCGACGGCATGTATTGCTACACAGTCATGCCATTCGGACTAAAGAATGCGGGAGCCACCTACCAAAGGCTCGTCACCAAGATTTCCAAGACCTCTCCGGAACCAAGTTGGAGGTTTACAACGATGACATGCTTGCCAAAACTCAAATCGGCGAAGAGCTCATCAGTGACCTCGAACTCGTATTAAATACCTTAAGAAAACATCGAATGTGCCTTAATTTGACAAAGTGCGCATTCGGGATGGAAGCCAAAAAATTCCTAGGCTTCATGATCACCCAACGGGGGGTTGAAGCAAACCCAAAAAAGTGCAGAGCCATCCTTGAGATGAATAGCCCGTCAAGTCTCAAGGACGTCCAAAGACTAATTGGACGACTAGCCACCCTCTTCCGATTCCTCGGGGCCTCGGCCCAAAGGGCCATCCCTTTCTTCAAACTCGTGAAAAAGGGAATCAATTTTAAGTGGAAAAATCGAGTGTGAAGAAACCTTTCAACACTTCAAAAAAGTGCTGGCAGAACCCCCCATACTCTCCAAACCTAAAACGGGTGAAACACTTTACCTCTGCCTATCCATAACGAAAGAGACACTAGCCGCAGCACTCGTTCGAGAAAATGGTACAAAAGCCAATATACTTCATAATCAAGGTCCTCCAAAGCATAGAGACACGCTATTCCTGACTCGAAAAACTTACCTTTGCACTACTCACGGCGTCGCGACTCCTTTAACAATACTTCCAAGCCCACCCTATTACGGTCCGAACCGACCAAGCGGTTAGGCAGGTGCTACAAAAGCCGGACTTAGCAGAAAGGATGCTCGCGTGGTTCGTTGAACTATCACAATACCAGATCGGATTCGAGTCCTGAAATGCCATCAAAGCACAAGCTATGGCCGACTTCATCACCGAAATGACCCCAGAAAATGAACCTACAGAACTCTGGAAACTAATGTGGATGGATCATCCAACATCAGTTCGGGAGGAGCAGGAGTGATACTGGAAAATAAAAATAGAATCGTCATCGAATAGTCCATTCGATACGAATTTTCGATATCTAACAATCAAGCCGAATACGAGGCCCTCCTGGCCAGACTGACAATTGCCAATGAAGTTAGGGTGAGAGAACTAGAAATTTGCAGTAACTCCCGGGTAGTCAGCTCCCAAATTAACAGAGACTACCAAACACGGGACCCCCTGCTACAACAATACCTAGCAAAAGTAAAAGAAATGACAGCCGAGTTCAAGTGAATAACCATTCAATACGTTCCTAGATAACGGAACACAAGGGTGGACTTACTCTCAAAGCTAGCAAACACCAAGCCATGGCAGGGAAACCGATCACTGATCCTAGAGATCATCAAAACACCGTCCATCTCGGTCACAACCATGGTTGACCTCCCGATCTCAAGCCAAAACTCATGGGCCTCCCTAATCCTTCAATACCTAATGAACGGAATATTACCCAAGGATCCCAAGAAAGCAAAACGCTTAAAAAAAAGAAGCCGCAAACTACACCACAATAGTGGGACAACTCTATAAGCACGGACTCTTGCAACCCCTCCTCAAGTGCGTAAAAATCGGCGATATGGACTACATACTTCATGAAATCCACAAAGGATGTTGTGGCCACCATGTAGGAGGGAAAACCCTAGCCCAAGAAGTCATCCGAGCAGGCTACTTCTGGTTTTCCATTATAAAGGACTCCCTACAACTAGTCAAAGTTGTGACAAGTGCCAAATCCATTCCGATTTCCACCAAGCCGCCCCACACTAGCTTAGCACCATAACGGCGGATCGACCCTTTGGAACGTGGGGAATTGACCTCGTCGACCCCTTCCCCACTGCTCCCGGGCAACTCTGATACCTCATCGTCGCCATCGACTACTACACTAAGTGGATCGAAGCCGAACCTCTGGCCTCTATAACGGTTGTCCAATGTCGGAAGTTCTTCTGAAGACATGTCATAACCCGATTTGGGATCCCTGAGGTCGTAATCTCAGACAACAGGACCCAATTTACGGACAAACGATTCAGAGAATTCCTAGAAGGACTCCACATCTCCCATCAATTCATTTCAGTGGAACACCCACAGACAAACAGACAAGTCGAATCTGCTAACAAAATAATAGTGAAGGGCCTTAAGTAGCGGCTCCATGAAGACAAAGGACTCTGGGCCGACGAACTTGGATTGGTCCTCTGGTCGTACCGAACCTCCCCCCAAACTTCAACCGGAGAAAGTCCCTTCCGGCTAACTTACGGCCTGGAGGCCGTCATCCTGATTGAAGTCAGGGACCCTAGCCCACGAAGAACCGTGAGAGGAAACGATGAAAAAGCAGAATGAGACCTCACAGACGAGGTCAGAAGCATAGCCAACTTGCGAGAGTTAGCCTTAAAACAAAGAATAAGCCTAAGGTAAATCGCGGCCTAATCTGACGGGACTTCGAACCTGACGACCTCGTCTTACGATGAAACAACATCGGTCCCCCACTCCCGGGGAAAGAAAAATCACCCCCAACTAGGAAGGCCCCTACCGGATAAAATCGGTAATTGGGAAAGGAGCCTACAAGCTCGAACGAGTTGACGGAACCGAAATTCGAGAACATGAATGCTGTCAATCGACGGCGCTACTACACATAGGAACATCAATCTCAAGCCAAAAAACACTATATTTTAATTTTTTCCTTATTTTTTCTTTTATTTCTTGTTCATTTTTTCCCATTTGTAATTATCGGGTACTTTTTCCCACCAATTTTCAGAGGTTTTAACGTGGCCCAACACCTTAATAAAAAGTTCATTTTCCATTTTTTCATAAATATTGCCTTAACCAACGGCACGAACCACATACAGCTACCCCTGGGGACCGATCACCCCCGAGGCCAAGCAAACACGGATATCCATAACAAATACTAATCAAGTCACAAAAACGGTTTAACGTGGCCCAAACAGCCTCATCAAAATAAGCAAGTCACAAAAACGGCTTAACGTGGCCCGAACGGCCCCCTCAAAATAAGTAACGAAAACGGTTTAACGTGGCCCAAATGACCCCATCAAAATAAGCAAGTCATAAAATCGGCTTAACAGTAAACAACTCAGACGGCCACATCGCAAAATACGCAAGTCATAAAGACGGCTTAAACATTAAAAAAGGAATGTCACATAAACGATATCTTACAAAATAAAAGTGTTAAAGCCAAGAAAATGGCCTACAAACTTACAATATTAGAAAATAAGAAAATACTCTACTTCAAGTCGACGATCTGGCTGATGAGCGGATATTTTATACGCTTTCTGATATCATTTTCATATTGTTTTTGTTATGTTTTGTTTAAGTTTTATTATATTTTCATAGGTTTTAGTACAAAATTCACATTTTTAGATTCTACTTTGATTTGTTGTGTTTTATGATGATTTCAGGTAAATTTTGGCTGAAATTGAGGAGCTTTGGAAAAGTCTGATTCAGAGACAGAGAAAGGACTGCAGATGTTGTCAAATTCTGACCTCCATTCACTCGAAGGAACATTTCTGGAGTTACAGAAGCCAAAATGGAGTGCTCTCAACGGCTATGGAAAGCTAACTTCCAGAGCTTTCCAGCAATATATAATAGTTTATAATTTTCTCTGGAAATGAAGGCCCAAAACTGGCATTCAACACTAGCTGCCTATCCTATTCCTGGCGTTGGACGCCCAAAAGGGAGCAACTGATGTCCAACGCCCAAAAAGGAGTCCAAAGCTAGCATCCAACACCCTAGAGGGAGCACCAACTCGTGGCTTCACTCAAGCTCAGCCCAAACACTCACCAAGTGGGCCCAGAAAGTAGATTTTCGCACCACAAGACTAGTTTATCCTATTTCTGTAATTCTTAGTTATCAGATTAGTATATATATGAGGAGATCACCCTTTTTTAGGATCTTCTTCCCCCACTTTTACTTTCGAACATTATTGTACAGTATGAGCCACTAACCTCCTAGGTTAAGGGTAGGAGCTCTGCTGACTTTTATGGATTACTAATATCATTATTCTATTTCAATCTATGCTTGATTCTATTCTAAGATGTATCTTCGTTCTTCATCATAACGAATTGGGATTGTAATTTGACCGTCATTGAGAGAACTTTGCGTGGTCTAGAAATTTGCGGATAAATCCTCGTTGCAAGTATAGTTTCTAAACCTTCAAAAGTCCTTTCATACAAACGTTTTGGTTGTCACAAGTAACAAACCCCTAAATAAATTGATAACCAAAGTATTCAAACCTCCGGTCATCTTCTCAAGGAATTACAGGGAGGTATGTTCTTATTATTGGTTATGAGTTTGTAAATTGGAGGTTTTGAAAGTAAGGAAGCAGTATGTTAAACAAAAAGAATAAAATAAAATAGTAATAATAAAATAAACTCTTGGCAAGGTATTAGAAATTAGAGGTCCTATCCTAGCTATCCTTATAAATGATGATGAAAATTGAATCTTAATTCTACTTTGTTAACCTTTACTAAGGCAAAGGAAGGTCAAGGGATTAATTGGTTTGATCTTCGGATCTTATTTATTTCCTAAGAAAAGATTGGGATTATTGAAGTTCAATTTAATTAACAAAGATAACAATTATCAATCATGTTTGAGTTTGATAACTCTTGAGTTACTGATTTCTTAACCAAGACCAAAAAGAGGAAAGCAAATCTACTGGAATAAAAATGTCTTCAGATGGGAATAACAATAATGAAATAAAAGAAAGCAATAATAAACTGAAATACCTCAAATAACATTAATTCAAAGAGTAATCTATAACATAGAAGAATTCATAAATAAAATTGGGAAAATAATAAAAAGAACTTTGAACCTGGGATTGAGAGTCACTCCTAAAACTAAGAGAAATCCTAAATCCTAATCCTAAGAGAGAGGAGAGAACCTCTCTCTCTAAAAACTACATCTACTCCTAAAATTGTGAATTTGAAAGCTTTTTTATGAATGGATGTATTTCTCCACTTTATAGCCTCTAATCTATGCTTTCTGGGCTGAAAACTGGGTCAGAAACAGCCAAGAATTCGCTGGTTGCGAATTCAAATACGCTGATTTTCGTCACTGCGATGCGTCCGCATGGAGCACGTGTTCACGTCACCTAGCGTCAGGGCAACTATGGCATATTATATATCAAATCGAAGCCCCGGACGTTAGCTTTCCAACGCAATTGGAACCGCATCATTTGGACCTCTGTAGCTAAAGTTATAGTCGTTTGAGTGCGAAAAGGTCAGGCTGGACAGCTTAGCAATTTCTCCAACTTCTTGTATTCCTTCTAATTTGGCATGCTTCCTTTCCATCCTCTGAGCCATTCCTGCCCTGTAATTTCTGAAATCACTTAACACACATATCAAGGCATCTAATGGTGATAAGGGAAAATTAATTTTTGGTAATTAAAAGGCTCGGGAAGCAAGTTTCCAATTATAGAATAAAATTAGGAAGGAAATATAAAACCATGCAAATATTATGAATAAGTGGGTAAAGAGTTGATAAAATCAACTCAATTGAGCACAAGATAAACCATAAAATAGTGGTTTATCAACCTCCCCACACTTAAAACATTAGCATGTCCTCATGCTAAGCTCAAGAGAAGCTATAAAGATGAAGAGGAATGGTAGATTAATATGAAATGCAACCTATCTATATGAATGCAACTAAATGCAAAAAATGTTTCTACCTACTTGGTTAAAAGTAAATAAGTTCTCCAAGACAAAAATAATTCAGATTTCACTAATTCAAATTATACAATAAAAGACAAGTAAACTTGTAAGAAGATATAGCTCATGAAAGTAGGGAACATAGAATCAAGCATTGAACCCTTACTGGTAATGTATATCACTCTAATCTCTCAAGTGTATAGGGTAATTCACTCTACTCTTCTCTAATCATGCTTTCTAAACCTTGTTCTTCATCTAACCAATCAACAAGTATTTAATGTACCAATGCAAACATCATGAGGTCTTTTCAAGGTTGTAATGGGGCCAAGGTAAGGGTGAGGGTATATATATATGGCTAAGTGAGCTATAAATTGAATCCTTGACTAACCTAAGCTTTCACCTAACATACATATACTCTATATAATTCTAATTCATGCCCAGCTACCCAAAATTCTCACTTTTGTATGATTCCCATACTCATGTACCAAATTTTTGATATTTCTTTACTTTTATCACATGTGCATTGATCTTTTATTAACTTAGCATTGGGGTAATTTTGTCCCCTTATTTATTTACTTATTTATTGAATATTTTTGGATTTTTCTCTTTTTTTTTTGTAGAGAAATAAACATAACTTATCAATGCACATGGATTTTCCATTATTTTTCTATTTTGGTTTTTCATGAGTAGGTTCCAAATTCCCAATATTCAAATAAATTAGAAACATGATACATTCCCTTATTAACCCATGTTCCCACAATTTCCCCACAATTAGTTGATGCACAATCTCTATCTTAAGCTAATCAAAGATTCAATTGGGATATTTAATTGTTTTTCTGCTTTAAGGCTAGTGATGTGGTAAAATACAGAACAAATGGGATTAAAAAGGCTCAAAGTAGCTGACAAGGGTGATTTAAAGGGTAGGCTTATTTGGGATAAGTGAGCTAAAATCAAACAATGGCCTCAATCATATGCAAGCATGTAAATACATTAAATAATGGACATATAGATTGGAACAAAACAAAGATTGCAATCATAGTGAAGAAAACACACAAGAATAAAAATTTATGGTTAAATAATGTAACCATATAAATAAGCTCAAATCTCACAGGTTGTGTGTTCTTTGACTCAAAAATCATGTTCCAAATACAACTTCTAATAAGTTTAACACAAATTTTTTTTTTCAATTTAAATTAGTAAAATACTATAAAAATTTCTTGAAAAAGAAAATATTACTTCAACCAAGTAGAAACTAAATGCAAAAAATCAAACAAATATGCAATCAAATATGCAGATGCAACAATAAACAAATAAAGAAAATAAAACAATGGTGTTAAAAAGAAGAATATGGCTAACCCATGGAGATCGGTATCGACCTCCCCACACTTAAAGATTGCACCGTCCTCGGTGCATGCTAAGATGTACAAGTGGACGGGCTGCTCCAACTGATGTCTTTCTCTATAGATTGTGCATATTAACTTGCCTGTCTCCCCAGTTAGAAGCTTTCCCTTTCCCTTCCTTGGTGGCGATCCTGAAAGAAGAGAAAAAGAAGGAAAGTAACCCAGAAATAAAGATAAGAACATAAATAAAATATGGGTGTTAATGCCAAATAATAAGGGTCTCATTTACATGGAAGTTTCAACATGTTCGTGAGAAAATAATAGAAGCACATGGCATACCAATGATGCAAAATTTGCAACAATGGGGAAGAGAGTGGGGAAGGAGAGATAATATAAATTCATGTCAATGTAAAAGTAATACAGGTATAAAAGATTGGCATTGATATAAATAATATTACCTATTCAGAATAAAACAAGTCACTTAATTGGAGGGGCGTGCTCCAATTCTCCCTTCTTTTCCTCTGGAGCTTCGTTTTCAACTAGCTCTTCATTGGCCTTGATCTCAGAGCCAGCTACTTTACCACTTCTCAATTGAATAACCTTGCAATTTTCTCCTGGGTTCACCACTGTATCACCTTGAAATGTACTTGTAGACCTCTCAAGTATTTGCTTGCTCAGTTGGCCCACTAGCACCTCTAAGTTTCTAATGGAGGCTCTGGTTTCCTGCATAACTTGTGCTTCCGTACTTGCCACTTGTTCACTTATTACGGTGATAGCCTTGCATTCCTCTCTTGGATTTGGAATTGTGTTACCAGGAAGGCTATTAATGGTCCTCTGATCAATTTCATTAACTTTTGTGGCTAATTGACCCATTTAAATCTCCAGGTTCTTGATGGATGCTCTGGTTTCCTGTCTAAAACCTGTCAATATTGCTTCCAAATCATTGTTCTGCTGGAAATCGCCCTGAGAACTATTGTTGAAGTTCTGAGGTCTCTGAGGTTGATCTCTCCATCCAAAATTTGGGTGATTCCTCCACTCTGATTGTATGTCTTAGAATATGGATCATTGTTGGGATTTCTAGGACCACTCCCCATGTAAATGACCTATTCAGAAGGGGATTGGGTATAATCATAATTATTATTTTGCACAAAATTACCTGCCATGTCATAGGAGGCCTCTTGAGGTGGATTTTGGGTGTTGATAGCTGAGACTTGTATGCCACCCATCTGCTGAGTAAGTAGATTTATTTGCTGAGACATAAGCTTGTTCTGAGCAAGAAGAGCATTAATAGCTTCCACTTCCAGCACGCCTCTCTTCTGAGAGGTCTCAGAGTTCACAGGACTCCTGTTAGATGAGTATAAATATTGGTTGCTAGCAACCAATTCAATAAGCTCAATAGTCTCCTCTGGTGTCTTTTTCTTGTGTAGTGAACCACCTGCAGAGGTATCTAAGCTCATCTTAGACATCTCACCCAAGCCTTCATAAAAGATATCTAGTTGGGTCCATTTGGAGAACATGTCCGGAGGGCATTGCCTAGTCAGTAGCTTGTATCTCTCCCAAGCTTCATAAAGAGTTTCACCCTCCTTCTGCCTGAAAGTCTGAACCTCCAATCTAAGCTTAGTCAGCTTCCTTGGTGGAAAAAATTTAGTGAGAAACTCTGTAACAACCTTTTCCCAAGTATTCAGACCCTCCTTTGGTTGGGAATCTAGCCATAGCTTTGCTTTATCCCTCAGAGCAAACGGGAAGAGCATGAGTCTGTACACCTCTGGATTCACTCCATTTGTCTTCACATTATCACATATCTGCAGAAAATCAGAGATAAATTGATTTGGATCTTCATGAGGAAGTCCATGATACTGGCAATTTTGTTGCACCAGGGTGACCAATTGTGGCTTCAACTCAAAGTTGTTTGCAGCTATAGGAGGCACCACAATACTTTTTCCATAAAGATCCGCAGTAGGGGCAGAATAAGAGCCAAGCACTCTCCTTTGTTGATCATCCCCATTCGGATTTGTCACATTGGCATTAACAGCATTATTATTATTATTATCCATAGTGGACTCTGCAGCCTTGTAAAGTCTTGCTTGTTGTAAACGTCGCCTGAAAGTTTTTTCAAGTTCAGGATCAAAGTCTAAGAGATGTTCTTTGTTTCCGTTCCTGCGCATAAACAAACAGAAGACAAGAAAAGATGGGACTCTCTACGTCAGAGTGCAGAGAAGTCCCTGTGAGGTAACCTGTGTAAAATAATAAAATAAAGTACTAAATAAATAAATAAATAAATTTCGAAAATTATATGTAGAATTAAGACAGAAGAATTCGAAAGTAACCAGAAAAATAAACAAAAAAATTACAATAAAAATAAATAAAGGACACCAAATTTAATTTTAAAGATTAAAAAAAATAATATAAGATGCAAAATTTTTTTTGGAGGTTAAAAAAAATAAAATAAAAAAATAGACGCAGGTTTTGAAAAAAAAAAACTATTTGAAAAAAATTCAAAAGCTAAATGATGTAAAAAAAATAAAAAAATAAAACAGGAAACAGAATGAAAATAAAAGAAAATAAAAATGAAAAGAAAAAAAAACGGACGCAGGTCTTGAAAACAAAATTCAAAAGTTAAATGAAGTGAAAAAAATTAAAACGGGGACAGGGGGTGGGAATGAAAAGCAAAACAAAAAATAAAGAAAAAATGAAATATAAAAATTAATAATACTAAAAGTAAGTAAATTAAAAGAAAAATTATTTAATCTAAGCAATCAAATAACGGGTAGTTGTCAATCACAATCAATCTCTGGTAACGGCATCAAAAAATTGGTGCGGTATTTGTAACCCACAAACTAACCGGCAAGTGCACCGGGTTGTACCAAGTAAGGGTCGATCCCACAAGGATTGATGGATTAAGCAATAATAGTGTTTGATAGGCTTAGTTAGACAAACAAAAATTGGTGTTGAAATGCAATATAAAAGACATTAAACAATATCAAGAATATTGAAGAAAGGCAAGTAAATACTTTGGGAAGAAAATATGGAGAAGATAGTTAAGGCTTCAGAGTTATCTATTTTTCTGGATTAATTTTTCTTACTAACTATTTTAATCATGTAGGATTAAATTTATGACAAACTATATGTGACTAGACCCTAATTCCTTAGACCTTCCTAGTCTCCTCTAAAATTCATCAACAGCCAATTCCTTGGTCAATTAGTTCCAATTAGAGAGTGATGATCAAATTCCAGTTTATATGCCACAAAGACTCTAATTACCTAAAAATAAAAGGATTATATGTCACGTATCCCGTTAAATCCAGATAATTAAAATTTAGGAGAATATGTTTTCAAGCTGTTGTTCAAGTAAAGAGCTTTTTCAAGTAATACAAGAACTCAAATAGAAAGAGGGTCATACTTCCGTTCCACCCAAATTCATAAAATAAAGAGCGAAAACAATTCTCAAATTATAAATCCATATATAAATTAAAATAGAAAAAGCAATAAAATCAATCCATAGAAATAGACAGAGCTCCTAACCTTAACAATGGAGGATTAGTTGCTCATGGTTCAGAGTAGAAAATAAGGATTCTAATAAAATGTATTTTGGTAGTCTATGATTGAATAATGTTGAGGTGGTATCCCCCTATTTATATCTAATCCTAATTAATTTAAAATCTATCTTTAAAACTAAAATAATATGTTTTCCTATTTTTAAAATTTGAATTTAAATTAAAATTAATTATAACAATCAGCAAATCTTCAATTGATGGATGGGAACCACTTGGCTTCACTAGGATCCACGCCTAACTTGGGCTTGGCAGCATGAATTGGAGTTTAGTTGAGTGAAGCTGCGCCTAACTTGACCTTTACTGCGCCTAACTTGGGCTTTAGTGCGCCTAACTTGAAGTGGGCAGGACCAATCTCGCGTATTGTTGTTGTGTCTTGCGCCTAACTTGAGAAATCTCAAGTTAGGCGCAGCCTTGGCAGTGAGTTCAAAAAAGAAGTATGGACTATTATATATCGTTGGAAAGCTCTAGAAGTTATCTTTCCAACGCCACTGGAATCACATGCATTGGACCTCTGTAGCTCGAGTTATTTAGGTTTGAGTGCAGAGAGGTCAGGGTTGACAGCATCATTCGCCTTCATCTCTTC
Organism: Arachis ipaensis; assembly: GCF_059453495.1. NCBI lineage: Eukaryota > Viridiplantae > Streptophyta > Magnoliopsida > Fabales > Fabaceae > Arachis > Arachis ipaensis. Next base: position 107,929,103 of record NC_142441.1, on the reverse strand, counting down.
TTCTGCAGAAACTCCATCAAATCTAGCTGAATGCTACCTAAAATAAACAAAATTGTACAAGACTCAAAGTAGAATCTATATTGGCTAAACAATAATTAATTCTTTATTAAACTCAACAATTTAGATGCAAATTCATTAGAAAAAGATCGGAAAGATGCTCACGCGTCATACACGCACGCGTGAATAAGCAAAATCACAGACTTCATGCTCACACGTGGTGCACGCTCACACGTGGTGCACGCGTAGGCCTGGGTAGCAGAACGTTGGCACTCCAACGTTGAGTCAAACGCCAATGACAGCAAGCAGAAATGAATTTTCAAAGCGGCGTTTGATTCAACATTTGCCCTCAAACGTGATCACCAACGTTAAGGCCAATTCGATTCCAAATTGCACCTATGCCTAATATGAAAGTTAGTTGCCAATGTCCATCACTAGAAGATCACTCCTAACTACTTCAGCCAAGGCCCACATCCAAATACTTGATCCAATTGAAGATGAGAAGAGGATTATAAATAGAGGAATTGTTGAAGATTGACAGAAGCTCTCGGGCGACCCTGAGGGGGGATTTGGGAGTTCAGAATTCTATTATTTCTCTTCTGCACTTTTCCCTTTTTAGTTTTATGTATTTTCTTTTCTTTTACTTTTTAGCTAGGCTTTATTTTCCTGCACTCTTCTTCCTCTGTAAATTGAATTGAGCTATGAACAACTAACTCCTTTCATTGGGTTAGGGAGCTCTGTGTAATTCAATGGATCAATATTAGTTTTCATTCATCTTCTTTTTTCTTTTCTCTTGATTTTGCTAGAAAGCTTTCGTTCTTCATCCTATTGGATAGTTGTCTTGAGAAAGAAGCTATTCATAATTGAATCTCCTCGGAACTTTGGGAGAGGAATGAGGAGATCATGCTAGAAATACTTTCTCACATTGGATTAGATTGGGGTTTAGATGGATATAGTGACATGTAATCCTACCAATACTTTGATCTATGAATTTGTGTGGTATAATCAGTGACCAAACTTCATCTCTTCCTATGAGCACTTAAATCAAGGAATTGGGCAATTGTTCATGCTTAGAGAGATTGGTGAGACAAGAAATTGGGATCCAATCACTTAAGATTGCCAAGGAGATCAATGAATGCATTGATTGCGGAAGAGATGAAAATGAATTTGATCCAGAGAATTATACATCTCCTGAACACAATGATTCCCCCTCTCTGATCTACCCATTCTATTTACTTTCTGTTCTTTAATTTCATGCTAATTTCCCATTTCCTTTTAATTCCTTGCAATTTAAGCTTCTGTCATTTAATTTTCCCCAATTTAATTCTGTCATTTAATTTCTTACAATTTAAGTTTTCCGCCAATTTACTTTCTGTAAATCTCAACCAAATCTGATTTCGCTCAACTAGTACAATTCTCCAATTAGCATTGATCAACCAACCAATCCCTGTGAGATTCGACCTCACTCTACAGTGAGTTTTTACTTGACGACAAGCTGGTACACTTGTCGGTAGAAAATTGTTGCGAGACAGTTTTCGAGCCAATCAAGTTTATGGCGCCGTTGCCGGGGATTGGTTTTGTATTGACAACTACTAAATTGGAGGATAACTAGATTGATCATTTTTCTTTTCTTTTGTTACTTGAATTTCAATTTCTGCTGTTACGTTTAATTTATGCAAATTTTAGTTGTTTCTCTTTATTTTTCTTTATTCCTTACTTTCCTACAAAACTAATCCACTAACCACTTCCTGTTTGTGATATTGCCTCACTAAGAATCTCTCATTTATAACAATGAAGATTTCAATTTCTTTTGGTGATTATTGTTTGAGACAGTGTCTTTTGCAAGAAAGAAAGGAACATCCATCATATTCTAGTCAATCAAATTTCTTGGGAAGCCTCCCACCACCATAGAATGATTCATGTTATTATGCTCATGGTGGGTGGGAGCATCAAGAAGCTGAAATGGGGTACTTCCCAGAGCCACAAAATGGTCCATATTTTGGTGAAATTGATCACTACTCAAGTTGTGGCTGGGAAGATCAAAATCAAAGAGATCTCACTTATTCATACCCCATTCATCAAGAGCCATCACCTTTCAATTATCCAACCTCACCTCCTAGTTTCACATGTCCAAATTCTTCACCATTTGAGTATGCCTCAACACAAAATTCCTTCCCAGATTTGTACAATTCATTTCATAATCCACAAAACTCATTCTATTACCCACAAGAGTCATACAACTTTCAGAACACACAATCACAAAATAACCAATTCCATTCACAAGGCCACCCCAACCAACCATCATAACCTACACAACCCCCTTTAGATCGAATTGCTAGGATAGAACCCCTCCTTAAAAAAATGATAAAGATACAGGAAGAGGAGAAAATAGCAACAGGGGAGTTCATTCAATGGTCCAGAGCATGGAGGCAAGAACGAGACATTGCCTTCAGAAACATAGAAGTAAATTTAAACCATAGAGCAAAATACTTTGACGAGATGCCTAGCAAGGAGGAGGAGGACCAAAGGGTGAGTACAAGGGAGGAATCAGAAGAACAAGAAGAGGAGGCATTCATACCAAGTGAGATTCCCATAAAGAAGGAGAAGGTTTTGAGAGTATATAAGCCTAAGACTCCATACCCATAGAGGCTACTAGGAGTGACAAAGGAACATGCAAACTCACTCCGAACAGACTCAATGCAACATCATGTAGAAGAAAGGAGGAAGTCAATCAAGGAAATCCACACTCCAACAAAACAGAGAGTTGCGTAGAGGGTGAGTTCAGTGAACCACCAATTCAAGAAGCTCTTGATGAAGAGGATGCTCCAACTATCCAACAACACCCAAGTTCTAAGATCAAAGAGGTGAAGGCAGTAGAAACAAGCACCAAAATTAGGATTGTGACCAAAAAACAATGGACCATATCCATGAAGAAGAGAAGGCCAAAGAACAATCCAACTCCTGATCCAACAAGCAAGTTCACTCAAGCAATTGACAAAAGAAAGCTTGCTGGAAAGAGGCATTCACAATAAGGGGCATTAACTGGCTCCTTTTTCCACTGGAGGTCATTCCTCTTAACAAACTGGAAGAAGAGGAAGAAATTCATGACCAAAATGTCAAGCTAATGACAATTAAAAGAGCGCTTGTTGGGAGGCAACCCAACCAGAGTTAGTTTCTTTTCATAGTTGTTTCAATAAAAGAGTTAAGTAGATTCTCTGTATTACAAGGAGCTAAGTTTGGTGTTCCACACCAAAACAATCCAAGGGTGAATGTGTAATTCTAAGTTTGGTGTTCCACCAAAGAATTCATTAAAGAACACATTGTAACCCTCAGCATGACTAGTCACTAGCTCCAACCAATCAGGGAAACTACTTAACAATAGTTTAATTTCTAGTTCATAGTTTACTTTCTTAATAAAAAGTACTTGATATTTCATGCATGTATTTATTCTGCTACATATCGAAGTAGGCAAGGAACTAAGTTTGGTGTTCCCACACCAACTTAGGTTCAAAGAATCACAAGCATACATGCATGCTAACAATCTCTCAAGTGCTTGGGGAACAAGCAACTTCCAATAACTTTGTAGGAATTCAATCAATCTCTTGGAAGGAATACACACCATCAGCTAAGAAGAAAAAGAAGGACACAAAAGGCAAAGATGGTGATGACAGAGAGGAATCAACTGGACTTCAAGAGGTTGTATTGTTGCTTAACTATTTCTATTTTGGAATGTTTAAATTGGAAGTTTGAATTTGCCCCTGTTGATAGTTATTCTTTAGTTTAAGTCATTAGAATTTCTTGTGTTTGTTTTCTTTAGTTTTGTCATAAGTGTGCTAGTCTATGTGCCTAGTCTACTGCTTCCTTGCTTGAATTGTATGCTGTGTCCTTGAGCCTAATGAAAGAAACTATGAGCATTTACTGTGAAAGACAAGAGTGAAATCCAATATGCAAAATTAAGTCCTAGTGTTGTGGTGGTATTTGTTAGCTAAGTTGGTTCATCAATAAGGTACAGGGCTAAGATATCTCTTGAATTATGAGCTTGAAGTGCATTCTGTGAGACTTAAATGAATTAATAAAGATCCTAAAAAGAGAAAAAGAGAATCAAAAAGAAAGAAAAGAGCAGAAGATAAAGCTAAGCACCAATAGTTTGGATCTTGAGGCATGTGTCTGTGGTGTTTTTGTGTAAGGATCTGCTTGGATGAGTAAGTTCTTAGGAGTGCTTCATCACTTGACAACTTGGGTTAACTAACCCGGGATTGTTAACTGAAAGTCCACTATCAAGAGCAACCTTGTCACAAGGCATTTAGCAACCCAAAGAGGTGCTAACCACCAAGGTCTAAGGAATGAATAACAAACCATGTGCCTGTGGTGTGTATGTGCTGAGGAGAGACTTGGGTGATTAAGTCCTTAGGGGTGTTTTAACACCTAGCACCTTGAACCAACTGGTTTGGGAGTGTTGGCTGAAAACCTATCCTAAAGAGTTGTCTCAACACATAACACTTAGCTACAGAAAGCAATAAGCTCTAAAGAAGGAAAGAAAAAAAATAGAGAAGCTAAGGATAAAAAATAAGAGTCTTATAGAAGGCAATAGAGTGATAGTTCAAGAGCATATGAGAGCCTAGAAACCAGCATGAACATGAACCTAAGTTGCCATGCATGAAACTCCATGAGCCAAGGATTTGAATTCTCTAAATAAGGACTTATATCTCTTGTAATTTCATGATCTATCACTTGCTTGAGGACAAACAAGATTTAAGTTTGGTGTTGTGATGCCAGGGCATCTTGGCTAGTTTCACAAGCCATTTTTAGTTTGTTTTAGAATAGTTTAATGCATTTCTTAGGCAATAAGTAAGTATTTGGATGAGAAATTTATGCCTACCTTGATTCATGCAAACATGGTTAATTTGATGTATTTTCATGAGATTTATACCATAATTACTTGTGTGCTAAGAATGAAGGAAATCCTTGTGATTATAGCAAAGCTTTGATGTATTTGTTTGGTTGATAATAGGAGGAAGGAAGCAGAAGAGGAGAAAGGAAAGGAAAGGATGCAATGCAACTTTCTGCAAGTTTCTGGTGCCAACGTTGGAAGGAACGTTGGTAGTCCAACGTTACCTCCAACGTCCTTGAAAATGATCATTTCCAGAGCTGAAAGAATTTTGGGCAACGCGTACGCGTCGATGACGCATACGCGTGAAAGATGAAAATTTTTAAATCCACGCGCAAGCATGAGTCATGCGCACACGTGGAATGGCAAAATCGACAATCCATGCGTACGCGTGAGTCACGCGTATACGTGGACAAACGAACGTTGGAGGTCCAACGTTACCTCAAACGCTGCCTCCAACGTCCGCGATGAGAGGCCCAGAATTTGGAATTGAAAAATTTGAATCGACGCGCACGCGTCAATGACACGTACGCTTGGATGAAAAAAAAAAGGCAATGCACGTGTAAGCGTGGTGTGAGCGCACGCGTGAAAAAGCTAAATCACAACATTCACGCATACGCGTGGTGTACGCGCACGCGTGAATAAGCACAATCACAAACTTCATGCTCACGCGTAATGCACGCCTACACGTGGATAGCAGAACATTGGCACTCCAACGGTGAGTCAAACGCCAATGACAGCAAGCAGAACTGAATTTTCAAAGCGGCATTTGATTCAACGTTTGCCTCAAACGTGATCACCAATGTTAAGGCCAATTCAATTCCAAATTGCACCTATGCCCAATATAAAAGTTAGTTGCTAATGCCCATCACTGGAAGATCACTCCTAACTGCTTCAGCCAAGGCCCACATCCAAATACTTGATCCAATTGAAGATGAGAAGAGGATTATAAATAGAGGAATTGTTGAAGATTGACAGAAGCTCTCGGAAGACCTTGAAGGGGGCTCTGGGAGTTCAGAATTCTGTTATTTCTCTTCTGCACTTTTTCCCTTTTTAGTTTTATGTATTTTCTTTTCTTTTACTTTTTAGCTACGCTTTATTTTTCTGCACTCTTCTTCCTTTGTAAATTGAATTGAGCTATGAACAACTAACCCCTTTCATTGGGTTAGGGAGCTCTATATAATTCAATAGATCAATATTAGTTTTCATTCATCTTCTTTTTTCTTTTCTCTTGATTTTGCTAGAAAGATTTTGTTCTTCCTCCTATTGGATAGTTGTCTTGAGAAAGTAGCTATTCATAATTGGATCTCCTCGAAACCTTGGAAGAGGAATGGGGAGATCATGCTAGAAATGCTTTCTCCCGTTGGATTAGATTGGGGTTTGGATGGATATAGTGATATGTAATCCTACCAATACTTTGATCTATGAATTTGTGTGGTATAATCAGTGAGTAAACTTCATCTCTTCCCATGAGCACTTAAATCAAGAAATTGGGCAATTGTTCATGCTTAGAGAGATTGGTGTGCTAAGGAATTGGGATTCAATCACTTAAGATTGCCAAGGAGATCAATGAATGCATTGGTTGCGGAAGAGATGAAAATGAATTTGATCCGGAGAATTATACATCTCCTGAACCCAATGATTCCCCCTCTTTGATCTACCCATTCTATTTACTTTCTGTTCTTTAATTTCATGCTAATTCCCCATTCTCTTTTAATTTCTTGCAATTTAAGCTTCTGTCATTTAATTTCCTCCAATTTAATTTCTATCATTTAATTTCTTACAATTTAAGTTTTCCGCCAATTTACTTTCTGCAAATCTCAACCAAATACGATTTCGCTCAACTAGCACAATTCTCCAATTAGCATTGATCAACCAACCAATCCCTGTGGGATTCAACCTCACTCTACAGTGAGTTTTTACTTGACGACAAGCCGGTACACTTGCCGGTAGAAAATTATTACGAGACAGTTTTCGAGCCAATCATCCTTCTATAGGTACTATGAACAGTCACCCTGTACCACTCATGGATCTTGAGTATAAGGCCAACTTACCATACCCTCAAAGACTCCATAAAGCAGAAAAAGATAGGCAATTTGCCAAATTCTTAGAAGCTTTCAACAAGATGGAGATCAAAATCCCCTTTGCAGATGCTCTTAAACAAATGCCTTCATATGCTAAGTTCATAAAGGAAATACTGAATAATAAGAGGTGATGGTTTTAGTGGCTAAGAGAAGGGGGAAGGTTGAATCTTAGCCCCCTTTTTTTTGTCTTGGTAACACTTGCTGAGCTTTGAGGAGATTTTTCTGTTTTTATCTCATCCCTAGCCACGAGACTTTTTATTTTTGTCTCGTCACTTAGTACGAGCTATTTTTGGTTTTAGCTCCTGTGCAGTAAAAACAGAAATGGCAAAGTAGAGAGAGAAGATTACACCCAGATATATCCTGGTTCAGCTGCTAAGTGCCATGCAGCCTACATCCAGTCTCCATCACAACCATGATGGAATTTCACTATAATCAATCTGATTACAAACTGTAAAGTGCTAACCCAACTTACAAGGGGATTCCCACAGAATCATGAAACACAACATAGATGAACAAAGGAACTCTAAGACATCTATGACTTTTTCTTTTAATTTTGCACTCTTTGCCTTTTTCCGCTCTATGGCTTTTTCATACAAACCTCACTGTTTGCCTTTTTCCATGAGACTCAAGACATGACAAAATTAAACAAAAAAAATACTAAACAGAATAAATTGAAAGAGAAGAAAATCTGTAAGCTTAGGTAGCTCTGAGAATCTTGTGCCTTGCACTCTCACTGCTTACTTCTAACTCCTTGCTCCAAACAGTGGCTGTTCTCCCTTTTTATAGAAGAGAGAAGCCTCCACACTTGAAGCTAAAACCCAAGCTAACTTCTTCTTCTCCAAGAAACAGAACCGGTTCGGCCACATAGAGAGAGAAGAGATAACCATGCAAAACCCAACATGCAATTACCTCTAGTCCTTCCTTGGTCATCACCCTTCATCAATCCGAGCTCTCCATCCTTGGCTTGCTCTCCAAGATGGATTTCTGGCCCTTGATACTTCATGATGATGATGACTTCATCTGCTTCAATCTCTACCTCTACCATCACTTCGCCACTCTAGCTACTTCCTGTGGTGGTTGAGTAGAATCAAAGACAAGTCACGCCTCCAAGAGTCTCCTCCTTGCTGGCCGAATCTTCTTCTTCCTTTTTGAGCATGAAGTGCTCGAGACTACCTCACCAAATCTAACCATATTTGGTAAAAATCTCAGCCACAACACACTTTTATTTTGTTATGTTTTCTTGCCATCATTGTGATGGTCTCATAGAGTGTTCTTCCTCCACCTCGGTAGCTCCATTTTGCTTTCATGGTTTCCTGGTTAATGACCGAAGAGGAGAAAGAGAGTTGAGAGAGAAGAAAGAGAAATTGAACATTAACTAATGTAATTTGATAAAGCAAAAAATAAATGTCCACTTCCTTTTACTGAGCAATGTGTAGCTTAATGATATCCATCAAATCAAAGTCACTCATATTCTCTCTCGTAGTTCCCATGCAATAAATGGCAATTGAATGAATTTTGGAATCCATCACATGTTTGAATTCTTGGATCCGTTGAAAGCAATTTTGCTTTCTTTCTTCTTTGGATTCGGATCATGCATGAGGAACTTTCATCAAATATAAAATTAGGCTTGGTTGCAACAACATTTAATCTGGCCCAATAATAACATTTGCTTTCCTGATAGATTTTAGATCAAGCATTGGATCTTAAGCATATAACACAATTGTGCTTTGAAGCAACCAAAATCATTCTGGCCCAAGAAAATTATTCAGCCACAAGAAACTAACTCATATTAATGCTGAATATTTTAATCATTGGGCTAGCAACATTTCTTTTTATTTCGGCCCAATTTAGAAACCTGTAACAAAATTATTAATTAACATATGTTAAATGAAATTCAAATTAATAATTTTGTATTTAATAATGTTTAGTCATCATAAATATTAATTTAGAGTTTTCCAAACTCATCAATCTCCCCCTTGATGACAAACATTATTAATATTGAAATAGAAAGAAATTAAAGATTAGAGTATAGAGTACTCCCTTTGAATGTTTGAATTTCTCCCCCTTTCATATTGTCACATGGCTCCCCCTTAATATATGCCATTTTTACTAAGGGAAGCACTAACCTGTAGCAATTTAATCAAGCTTCAAGTAACAATATTTATTCAACATATTTATTTTGAAATGTTGAATGCTTGATTTATGAGCAGATTTGTATGATACACAAAACTCATTTGTTATCAATAAATTGATTATCTGCTCAAACACACCATAATCAAACAAAATCTGTTTTTGGCAGAAGACTTGCTGTTCAAAAATATTTTCTAATAAATCAGAGCAAACTTGGTGGGAAAAGTATTTTAATTTTTCAAAACACAGCAATTTTCAACATTAAGAACTAAAGGAACTGCCAAAAATAAATCCAACATAAATCAATTTATCAAGGTAAATAAAATGTATTATAAGCACAGTAATCATATTTTACCAAGATAATTCAGAATCTTCAAAAAGACATGCATATTCATCAACAACCAGACATTCATACAATCAAATGCATTGCCAAACATATATCATAACCAAATGCCAAATGCATTTTCAGCAGCAGTAAACTCAGTGAAACAAATGCAATATTAATCATGCATCTATTTGACAAGAGTGATAATGAATTTTCAACTGAAAATTTCATCCCCTGTTTCGGTTTCAATTTCCCCTGTTCCAGTTTCAATTTTGGAACCACACCAATTTTTCCTCCCCCTTTTGTCATCAAGGGGCACCTGCAAAGAAGGTATTGATAGCATAATAAAATATCCATAACAAAGTAACAAGAGTGTATCAAAGTGTCATAGAGCAGTGAGTATCAAGTCATGCCTCTACAAAAAAAGGATTGAGCCTAATGGAGGCAATATCAAATAAAAGTAAAGAAACAGTCATCAATCATCAGAAAGATTGAACTCTGAACCGGAATCATCTTCGTTATCCCCTGTCCCCATCTCATCCTCAAAACTTTGAATCATGAAGCTAACCCTTTCGTGACATTTCTTCCAGGCCTTCTCATTTTCATATGCCAATTTCCGGGCAGCCTTGTGGGATTTAAACATCAACTTTGATATGTTGTGAAATTCGTTGAGAACCTCCCTGATTGATGCAGTCACATTTGAGGATTCAGGGGGGCGACTCTCAAGATCGCTGAGTGACGGTTCGGAGGGAATGGAGCGCTTGCTTTTCTTACCCGAAACTCCTCCTCCTTTAATCATCGAAACCTTGTTCTCAACACTTTCATTAGATAAGTCAACTTTAAAGTACTCAAAGAAACATGTGAGAAACATTCCATAAGGAAGATTAGCCTTTTTAGTACTCTTAACTGCTTCCCACATATGACGTATCATAATATAAGCAAATGAAATTGGAGAAGAAGTAATAAGAGCAAAGAGAATAATGGAGTCAGAAACTGTTACTCTATGGTGAGAACCACTTTGTGGAGTGAGGATGTGAGTGATGATACGGTGCAATAGAGAGTTCTCAGGACCGAGTGCTCTATGGGTTGGAATTAATCCATCTAATCCAGAAAGATTTGCACAGATGTGTTGCAAGACAGTTTGCTGTGCGACCCCAACTTGATCATCCCATTTATTAATCATGTAAACTTTTGGTCCTTCATCCTCGTACCCAAGAGCAGCGCTTATGGTTTGAGCATTGAGAGTCATGTAAATACGCTTGACATAAGAGTGAATTAAGCCATCTATCAAACGCATGTTTGCATAGAATTCCCGGACCAGCCCCGGGTAAACAAGTTTCTAAATGTGAATCAGTGGAGTCCACTTCAGAGCATCAAACAGAGAAGAAAAGTTGATTCCTTTGGTGGCCAGATTTTCAAGATTTACCAAGTATGAGGGGCAGAGATGACGTTTCAGCAGAACCTCTTTGTGGAATTCGTAAAAGGCACAGGAGTAGAATCGAGAGGGATCAAAGTGTGAGTGAGCTTTGTGAAACTTGTTCTTGAATTCTAGTGATTCCAAATTTGTGGGTTCTTTAGTATCATGTAACACACATCTTTTCTTCTTCTGAGAGCTTTTTGCATGTGGGGTAGATTTCTTGGGTGGTGATGGAGGGGGTGAAGTGTATGATTCCTCTTCATCTTCTTCAACACTCGGTTGCTTGTTCTTTCCAGTCTTTCCTCTCCCTGAAGTTTTCTGAGCAACAACTTTCCGGCGCATAGTTTCGGTCTTTTTGGAGGGGGTGTATGAGTAGAAGAGGATGTTGAATGAAGATGGATATGGGTGTGAGTTTGAGGTGATGAAAAAGGTAGATTTTTAGGAATGGAGGTTCGGCTACTTCTTCTAAGTGCCGTTTTCTTTTTCATGGTGAGCGAAAAGAATGGGGGTGGAAGATGAAGTGATCCCCGAAGGTGTGGTGAGTGGAGGGAGGTTAGAGGGCATTAAATATTGATGGAAAAGAGATGATAGTTAATGACCATTATGGAGCGGTTATTAACCAAAGGAGTTTTCAAAAAACTGAAAAAGGGAGTTTCCTTGAATCCAGGGATTAGTTGGAAGGAAAGATTTGATTTGACAACATGCTTCTTCTTCTTCCAACTAGATTTGATAAGACAACCAAGAGATTTTGTGAATTTATTTTTCAAGCAAAAAAGGAACTAACAAAATTGTCATGGTGGGGTCAAGAAATTTTTGGTGGGGCCCATGAAAATTGAATTCGGAGTTTACTCCCCCTTAATTATAGCTCTTCCATCATGCCCTTATTTTTATCTCGTCCAAACCTACGAGACAAAACTGAACAGAGTCAAATATTCACAAGTTATCAATAGAACTTAAATCTAACATTCCCAAACTTTTTCTTAAGGTGCAGAATCTGTCTTCACAGAGGGGTTTTGTAAAAATATCAGCAATTTGGTCTTCAGATTTTACAAATTGAATATCAATAGTACCCTTTTGCACATGCTCCCTAATAAAATGATATTTTATCTCAATGTGCTTGGTTCTTGAGTGCATAACAGGGTTTTTTTGAAATATTTATAGCACTCATATTGTCACAAAATAAGGGTATACTATTGATCTTTAATTTGTAATCTTCCAATTGTGTTTTTAACCAAATTAATTGAGAGCAACATGCAGATGCGGATATGTATTCTGCTTCAAATGTGGATAAAGCGACTGTGGCTTGTTTCTTGCTTGACCACATGTTGAGTGAGCTTCCAAGGAAGCAACACATGCCGGATGTGCTTCGTCTATCCACTCTATCTCCCGCATAATCTGCATCACAAAACCCTACTGCACAAAAATCATCAGATTTAGGATACCATAACCCATAATCACAAGTTCCTTTAATGTATCTAATGATGCGTTTAACAGCCGTAAGATGGGATTCTTTTGGGTGAGATTGAAACCTTGAACATACACCCACACTTTGGACAATATCCGGTCTAGAGGAGGTAAGGTACATGAGTGAACCTATCATTTCTCTATACCTTGTTTCATCCACATCTTGGCCATCATCATCCTTATCAAGTTTTGTGTTAGGGTGCATTGGTGTACCCATTGACTTGGAATTTTCTAGGCCAAACTTTTTGATAAGCTCTTTTGCATACTTTCCTTGGTGAATAAAAGTACCACTAGGAGTTTGTTTAATTTGGAGGCCAAGAAAGAAGGTTAGCTCTCCCATTAAACTCATTTTAAACTCACTAGTCATAAGTTTTCCAAACTCTTCACACAAGGATACATTGGCCGATCCAAATACAATGTCATCAACATAAACTTGAACAAGGAGTATATCATCATGAGATGCTTTAATAAATAAAGTAGTGTCGGTGGTACCCCTTTGAAATTGATTTTCTAACAAGAAGGCACTAAGCCTTTCATACCAAGCTCTTGGAGCTTGTCTAAGACCATAAAGAGCCTTAGTTAGTTTGAAAACATGATTTGGAAACTCATTATCCTCAAAACCGGGGGGTTGAGCCACATACACTTCTCTATCAATAAAGCCATTAAGGAAAGCACATTTAACATCCATTTGAAACATTTTGAAACCCTTATGGGCAGCATAGGCAAGAAGCAATCTAATTGCTTCCATTCTAGCTACCGGAGCAAAAGACTCATCAAAATCTATACCCTCTTCTTGATCGTAACCTTGGGCCACTAATCTAGCCTTGTTACGAACAACTTTTCCATCCTCACCAAGTTTATTTTTAAAAACCCACTTAGTACCTGTTACCTTCTTACCATCCGAATGAGGTACTAGTGTCCAAACCTCATTCTTGTCAAATTGAGCAAGCTCCTCTTGCATGGCCTTGATCCAAGATGGATCTTCAAGAGCTTGTTTGACATTGTTGGGCTCCATTTGTGACAAGAGAGCAAAGTTGCTAGGTTCGGTTTGCCTTTTGGTGGAGGATCTTGTTGTTACACCTTGAGAGGGGTCACTAATGATGAAGTCATGAGGATAACCCCTCATAGACTTCCATTCTCTAGGCTTTCGGACAGGTGTTGAGCTTTGATGAACTTCTGGTGGTCTCACTGTTTCAGTTTCTCGTGCCAGCTCAGGAGACAAAATGGAAATGTCTCCTCCAATCTGACAAGACAAAACCGGGCTGACAGATTCTACATTTTGCACATATTTGAGATTTTCTTTGCTTGTTCCAGCTTCTTCACCATCTGAATCATTATCTATCACAGTACTGGGAATTAAGTTAGAATCACAAAAAGTAATATGTATGGATTCCTCTATAGTTCTATACTCTTTGAGATAAACTCTATAGGCCTTGCTTGTGGTGGAATATCCAACAAACATTCCTTCATAAGATTTTGGATCAAACTTTCCAAGGTTTTCCTTATTGTTAAGTACAAAGCATTTGCATCCAAAAACATGAAAGTACTTAAGATTTGGAGGGGTTCCTTTCCATAGCTCATAAGGGGTTTTCTTTAATCCTTTTATAATGATTGTTCTATTCAAAATATAACATGCTGTGTTCACAGCTTCAGCCTATAAAAATTTAGGAATCTCATTCTCACATAGCATAGCCCTAGTCATCTCTTGAAGGCTTCTATTCCTTATTTCAACCACCCCATTTTGTTGGGGGGTTCTAGGGCATGAAAAATTATGAGAAATTCCTAATTCATCACAGAATTTTTCAAACTCTTGATTTTCAAATTCTCTTCCGTGATCACTTCTCAAATAGGCAATTTTCAAATCCTTTTCATTTTGAATTTTCTTGCAAAGGGTGGAAAAGGCATGAAAGGCATCATTCTTTTGAGAAAGGAAAAGTACCCAACCAAATCTAGAGTAATCATCTACCACCACAAGACCATAGTGTTTACCTCCTAAACTTTGAGTTCTAGTAGGACCAAAAAGATCAATATGTAACATCTCCAATGGCCTTTTAATTGAGATTCCATCTTTTGTTTTAAAAGATGATTTTACTTGTTTGCCCACTTGGCAAGCATCACAAGTAAGATCCTTATCAAACTTGATATTTGGAATTCCTCTAACCAAATTCTTTTTGTCTAGCTTAGAAATTTGGTACATGCTAGCATGACCCAACTTTCTATGCCAAAGCCGTTTTTCAGATTCAAGAGATGTAAAGCATGTTACATTTTGTTTCTTTAAATCCTCAAGAGTTAATCCATACACATTGTTGCATCTTTTGGCTTCAAATAAAATTTCTCCAGTTTTCTCACAAACAACCAAACAAACAAACTTCTTAAAAATAACTTCAAAACCTAAATCACACAATTGACTAACACTAAGTAAATTATGTTTCAAACCATTCACAAGAAGAACATCATTTATACAAGAAGAAAAGTTTTTACCAACTTTTCCAACAGCCACTATTTTTCCTTTTGCATCATCGCCAAACGTGACAATTCCTCCATCATATTCATCAAGCTTTATGAAGAAGGTTGTCTTTCCGGTCATATGCCTAGAGCATCCGCTGTCCATATACCACATATTTTCTTTTCGTTTGGATGCTAGGCACACCTACAAAGCAAGCTCAAGTGACCTTAGGTATCCAAATTTTCTTGGATCCTTTCACGTTAAACCATCTCCTATGTCCTAAGCCATTGTAATAAAAAACAACTTTACAAACTTTATCACCAATCATTCTTTCACCAAAGAAACATTGAATAGGAAAGTGTCCATTTCGATTGCATAGCCTACAAAATCTTGGAGTTGCTGTTTTGTTAAAGTAGGTGGGGTCTTGATACCTTGTATCATTTGAAGATGAAGCAATGTTTTCAAAATGAGATTTTTCAGATTTATAAAATCCCAACCCAGCCTTGTCATAAAGAGGTTTTTGACTAGCCAAGATTTGATTCAAATTTTCAGAACTTTGGGTGAATTTGGCTAAGTCTTCCTTAAGCCTTTTAATCTCTTTAAGCAACTCTTCATTTCTTTTAAAACAATCTATATATGCAAGAACGGAATGATCACTTTCACAGCTCTTAATTTGGGCTTTTAAATGCTTATTTTCTTCAACAAGATCACAAGCAGTTTCAGCCTCCCTTACTTTTTCTTTAAGAAAACTGTTTTCAGCTTTAAGAATGGTGATTTGTTGTTCAAGTTCTTGATTTTCCAGCAGAAAGCATCTTATTTTTTCAGAAAGGTGGTCTATCATAAGATAAAGATCTTCAGTGTTAGGATTATGAAAGACTACCTGATCTATGTGATCTGCCATGAGACAAGGTTATGACTTGGTCTCGGATTCCTCATCATCATCATCCGAGTCATTTTCCAAATCTTTCCATGAAGCCATCAGTCCCTTCTTCTTTCCTCTTTTTGTCTTCTCTTCCTTCTTCAACTTGGGACAATCAGATTTGAAATGTCCCATTTCCTTGCAGTTGTAACAAGTTACTTTGCTAAGGTCTTTCTTCATTTTCCTAGAGCTGCCGCCTTTGCCTTTGAGCTTCACCATTTTCCTGAATTTTTTTGCAAACAACACAAATTCATTTTCAGATGAGTTATCACTGGATTCATCATCCAGAGGATTAGTGACAGAAGAAAAAGCTATTCTTTTCTTTTTTGAATCTTTTTTTAAGTAGGTGTTTTCAAAAGCAAGTAAATTTCCTCTCAAATCATCATAAGTCATAGAGTCAAGACCACTACTCTCAGAGATAATTAAAGCTTTTGTTTCCCACTCTTTTGTGAGACATATCAACACTCTTCTCACTAGCACAGATTCAGGATACTTGATTCCCATAGCATCCAAGCCAACAATGATGGTGTTGAAGCGTTCAAACATCTCATCAATGGATTCTCCTTCCTTCATTGCAAATATTTCATACTCTCTGTTTAACATATCAATCCTGGTCTTTTTCACAATGGTTGTTCCTTCGTGAGTAACTAGGAGTTTATCCCAGATTTTCTTTGTTGTTGTGCAACGTGATACCCGTCGGTACTCCTCAAAGCTGATAGCACAATTGAGCAGATTGATGGCCTTAGCGTTGAGCTCCACCTTTTTTCTATCTTCATCCGTCCAACTTGCTTCAGGTTTAAGAGAAACAACTCCTTCGGCACTTGTAACAGTTGGATATTGAGGCCCTTCCAGGATGATCTTCCAAAGTTTGTAATCCACTGCTTGTACAAATATCTTCATCCTCTCCTTCTAATAGGTATAATTTTTCCCATTGAAAAGAGGAGGTCTGTTGCTTGATTGTCCTTCGGTCAGATTGTAGGACACCACATTTGAGCCACTGTTTTCTGCCATGAGGATCTTTACTCCAACCTGCAAAGCTTGATCTCTTTGAGACCAAGCTCTGATACCAATTGATGGTTTTAGTGGCTAAGAGAAGGGGGAGGGGTTGAATCTTAGCCCCCTTTTTTTTTGTCTTGGTAACACTTGCTGAGCTTTGAGGAGATTTTTCTGTTTTTATCTCGTCCCTAGCCACGAGACTTTTTATTTTTGTCTCGTCACTTAGCACGAGCTATTTTTGGTTTTAGCTCTTGTGCAGTAAAAACAGAAATGGTGAAGTAGAGAGAGAAGATTACACCCACATATATCCTGGTTCAGCTGCTAAGTGCCATGCAGCCTACATCCAGTCTCTATCACAACCATGATGGAATTTCACCATAATCAATTTGATTACAAACTATAAAGTGCTAACCCAACTTACAAGGGGATTTCCACAGAATCATGAAACACAACATAGATGAACAAAGGAACTCTAAGACATCTATGGCTTTTTCTTTTAATTTTGCACTCTCTGCCTTTTTTCGCTCTATGGCTTTTTCATATAAACCTCACTGTTTGCCTTTTTCTATGAGACCCAAGACATGACAAAATTAAACAGAAAAATACTAAACAGAATACATTGAAGGAGAAGAAAATCTGTAAGCTTAGGTAGCTCTGAGAATCCTGTGCCTTGCACTCTCACTGCTTACTTCTAACTCCTTGCTCCAAACAGTGGCTGTTCTCCCTTTTTATAGAAGAGAGAAGCCTCCACACTTGAAGCCAAAACCCAAGCCAACTTCTTCTTCTCCAAGAAACAGAACCGGTTTGGCCACATAGAGAGAGAGAAGAGATAACCATGCAAAACCCAACATGCAATTACCTCTAGTCCTTCCTTGGTCATCACTTTTTGAGCATGAAGAGCTCGAGACTACCTCACCAAATCTAACTATATTTGGTGAAAATCTCAGCCACAGCACACTTTTATTTTGTTATATTTTCTTGCCATCATTGTGATGGTCTCATAGAGTGTTCTTCCTCCACCTCGGTAGCTCCATTTTACTTTCATGGTTTCCTGGTTAATGACCGAAGAGGAGAAAGAGAGTTGAGAGAGAAGAAAGAGAAATTGAACATTAACTAATGTAATTTGATAAAGCAAAAAATAAATGTCCACTTCCCTTTACTGAGTAATGTGTAGCTTAATGATACCCATCAAATCAAAGTCACTCATATTCTCTCTCATAGTTCCCATGCAATAAATGGCAATTGAATGAATTTTGGAATCCATCACATGTTTGAATTCTTGGATCCGTTGAAAGCAATTTTGCTTTCTTTCTTCTTTGGATTCGGATCATGCATGAGGAACTTTCATCAAATATAAAATTGGGCTTGGTTGCAACAACATTTAATCTGGCCCAATAATAACATTTGCTTTCCTGATAGATTTTAGATCAAGCATTGGATCTTAAGCATATAACACAATTGGGCTTTGAAGCAACCAAAATCATTCTGGCCCAAGAAAATTATTCAGCCACAAGAAACTAACTCATATTAATGCTGAATATTTTAATCATTGGGCTAGCAATATTTCTTTTTATTTCGGCCTAATTTAGAAACCTGTATCAAAATTATTAATTAACATATGTTAAATGAAAATAAAATTAATATTTTATATTTAATAATGTTTAGTCATCACAAATATTAATTTAGAGTTTTTCAAACTCATCAAGAGGGATTGGAGGGAAGTAGAGACAGTAGTTCTTACTAAGGAGTGCAATACAGCCATTCAGAGACACCGAGGTGAATCCAAGAGAAGAGTGTTAAGCCCTCATTATTACCAAGGAGGCCGAGCCTAAGGTGGTACACACTGTTGAGGAACTAAATGAAGAAGAGGCTCAAGAAGAGGCTGGAAGCACATTGTTGTATGCCCCTCTTATAAGAAGAAAGCCTGAAGTACCACACCCTCAGATTTCCCAAAAGGAGACCAAGGATGAGCACTGCTCACAATCCTTGGAAAGCTCTAAAAAGAGACAAATCAAAATTCCTTTTGCTGAGGTTTTGGAGCAATGGTCTCTCTCTATTGGAAGAAACCTCTCTGATGCTGAGAGAGGTGAATCGGTGCTGAGGTTACAGAAGGATTAAATGATTATCAAGGTTCTGAAACCTCCACTACCCCCTGACAAAGGAGGTACTTCCATGCAGAGTACAATACTGAAGCCTTCTCCCTTGGTGAAAACTCATACAGTTTCCCCAGACATCAAACTTAAGTTTGGTGTTGGGCAGTCACCACCCACCAAGGAGGAAGGTCCCAAGAGAAAGATGCATAGGGGATGGAGAAACAATACAACCCCTACCCTAACAAGCAAGGAGAATCAAGTTCATCAAACTAAAAGAAAGCTTGTTAGGAGGAATTCAAATCTGAGGGTACTAATCTCCTCCTCTTCTCCCATGGAGTCATTTTTGTTAACCAACTAGAAGAAGAGGAAGAAAGTCAACAATCAAGTGTCAAGCTAGTGACGGTAAAGAAGCACTTGTGGGAGGCAATCCAACCATGAGTAGAGTACTTCTATTCTTATTTCTTCTGTTTACTTTCATTTGAGTTTATTTTAGTTTATTTTTAGAGTTTTTCCTTGTTTTTTCTAATATTTGTGATCATGTGCAGTACTTGGAACAGAGACAAAGGAATCAAAAGATGAAGAATAGAACACTCTGGAGTAAGTCCCTTGCTGGCGTTGAACGCTAGTGATGAGCGGATAATTTATACGCTTTTTGGTATTATTTTTAGTATGTTTTTAGTATATTTTAGTTACTTTTTATTATATTTTTATTAGTTTTTAAATAAAAATCACATTTTTGGACTTTACTATGAGTTTGTGTGTTTTTCTGTGATTTCAGGTATTTTCTGGCTGAAATTGAGGGACCTGAGCAAAAATCTGATTCAGAGGCTGAAAAAGGACTGCAGATGTTGTTGGATTCTGACCTCCCTGCACTCAAAGTGGATTTTCTGGAGCTACAGAAATCCAATTGGTGCGCTCTTAATGGCGTTGGAAAGAAGACATTCTGGGCTTTCCAGCAATATATAATAGTCCATACTTTGCTCGAGATTTTATGGCCCAAACCGGCGTTCCAAGTTAGCATAAAAATTCTAGCGTCAAAACGCCAAAACTGGCATAAAAGCTGGAGTTAAACGCCCAAACTGGAAAAAAGCTGGTGTTTAACTCCAAGAAAAGTCTCTACACGTGAAAGCTTCAATGCTCAGTCCAAGCACACACTAAGTGAGCCTGGAAGTGGATTTCTTCATCATTTACTCATTTCTGTAAACCCTAGGTTTCTAGTTCTCTATAAATAGGACCTTTTGCAATTGTATTTTTATCCTTTAATCATCCTTTTTTCATCTTTTAATCATGTTTTGATGATTGAACCCTCTTTGGGAGGTTGGCCATTCGGCCATGCCTGGACCTTTTGTTCTTATGTATTTTTAATAGTGGAGTTTCTACACCCCATAGATTAAGGTGTGGAGCTCTGCTGTTCCTCATGAATTAATGCAAAGTACTATTATTTTTCTATTCAACTCAAGCCTATTTCTTCTCCAAGATATTCATTCACACTCAAGAACATGATGAATGTGATGATTATGTGACACTCATCACCATTCTCACCTATGAACACGTTCCTGACAACCACTTCCGTTCTACATGCAAACAAGCTTGAATGTGTATCTCTTGGGTTTCTAATCTCAGATTAGAACCTTCGTGGTATAGGCTAGAACTATTGGCGGCCATTCCTGATATCCGAAAAGTCTAAACCTTATCTGTGGTATTCCGAGTAGGATCTGGGAAGGGATGACTGTGACGAGCTTTAAACTCGCGAGTGTTGGGCGTAGTGACAGACGCAAAAGGATCAATGGATCCTATTCCAACATGATCGAGAACCGATAGATGATTAGCCGTGCGGTGACAGCGCATTTGGACCATTTTCATTGAGAAGACGGGAGGTAGCCATTGACAACGGTGAAACCCAACATAAAGCTTGCCATGGAAAGGAGTATGAATGATTGGATGAAGACAATAGGAAAGTAGAAGTTCAGGAGGAACAAAGCATCTTCATACGCTTATCTGAAATTCTCACCAATGAATTACATAAGTATCTCTATCTTATTTTATATTTTATTCATATTTTAATTATCAATACTCCCTAACCATTTGAGTCCGCCTGACTGAGATTTACAAGATGACCATAGCTTGCTTCAAGATGACAATCTCCGTGGGATCGACCCTTACTCACGTAAGGTTTATTACTTGGACGACTCAGTGCACTTGCTGGTTAGTTGTGTGGAGTTGTGACAAAGAGTTGAGATTACAATTGTGCGTACCAAGTTGTTGGCACCATTGATGATCACAATTTCGTGCACCAAGTTTATGGCGCTGTTGCCGGGGATTGTTCGAGTTTGGACAACTGACGGTTCATCTTGTTGCTTAGATTAGGTAACTTTATTTTATTTTTATTCTTCAGAATTTTTAAGAATGAATTCTAGAGTTTCAGATGATGTTTTTATCATCACAAAAGCTGATTGATTCTCATCAATTTTGCTGTTGTATGTAATGTCCTGCTGAAGCTTGGCTAGCCATGTCTAATCTTTTTAGACTGAAGCTTTAGACTAACATTGCATGATTACTGGAATTCTTATTAAGAATTTTGAAATATTTATTTTCTTTTCCAAATAATTTTTGAAAAATTACAAAAAAATTTATAAAATCATAAAAACCAAAAATAATTTATGTTTCTTGTTTGAGTCTAGTGTTAATTTTTAAGTTTGGTATCCTGCATGTTTTATTTAATTTCTTGCAATTTTCGAATATATGCATTATGTTCTTCATTAATCTTCAAGTTGTTCTTGATGAATTCCTTGCTCTGATATTTAAATTCTCTTGTTTTGTGTGTTTTGTTGTTTCTCATATGTATTTTAAATTTGTTAGTGTCTCTAATATGAAAATTTCTAAGTTTGGTGTGTTGCATGCATTGTTTATTTGATCTTAGTTCTTCATGATTTAGTTTCATTTTGTTATTATTCTCTAAAAGTTCAAAAATTTTCAAAACTATGTCTTTTCAAGTCAATAATACAGAGAATTGAAGATTCAGAACATTCAGTAGAGGAATTACACAGAAAAAGCTGGGCGTTCAAAATGCCCAGTGAGGAAGAAAACCCTGGCTGGGCATTAAACGCTCAAAAGGGTAGAATTTTGGGCGTTAAACGCCAGAATGGATACCATTCTGGGCGTTTAATGCCAGGATGGCACAAGAGGGAAGATTTTGTTTTTAATTCAAATCTTTTTCAAATTTTCATAATTTTTCAAAATCAAATCTTTTTCAAATCATATCTTTTCAATCATATCTTTTCAAAATCAAATCCTTTCCATTTTTTTTACTATTTTCGAAAATCCTTGCTATAATTAATGATTTAATTCAAAATTTTCAAGTTGTTACTTGCCTATTAAGAAAGGATCAAATTTTAAATTCTAGAATCATGTCTTTTAATTTCTTGTTAGTCAAGTAATCAACTTTAATTTTAAAAATTTATTTTTAATTGATTTTCAATCATATCTTCTCAATCATATCTTCTCAATCACATCTTTTTCAAAACAATTTTCAATCATATCTTTTTTTATTTCTGATTTCAAAATCTTTTTCAAAATTACTTAACTACTTTCTCAATTTTAATTTACGAAAATCATCAATCAATTTTTTCAAAATTTCTTTTAATTATTTCAAAATCTTTTTAAATTTAATTTCAAAAATTCTTCCCCTCTTTTCACATCCTTCTATTTAAGGACTAACACTCCTCCACTATCAGCAATTCAGACTCTCTCTCTCTATAAGTTCGAATTCTCATCTCTACCTTCTCCTTCTATTCTTCTTTTCATCTGACACCTCAAGGAATCTCTAGACTGTGACATAGAGGATTCCATACTTTCTTCTCCTCTCTTTCATATGAGCAGGAGCAAGGACAAAGGCATTCTTGTTGAAGCTGATCCTGAACCTGAAAGGACCTTAAAGAGAAAGCTAAGAGAAGCTAAAGCACAACTCTATATAGAGGACCTAACAAAAATTTTCAAACAAGAAGAAGACATGACAGCCGAAAATAACAACAATGCCAACAATGCATGGAAGGTGCTTGGTGACTTTACTGCACCTACTCCCGACTTCTATGGGAGAAGCATCTCTATCCCTGCCATTGGAGCAAACAACTTTGAGCTTAAGCCTTAATTAGTTTCTCTGATGCAACAGAATTGCAAGTTTCATGGACTTCCATTGGAAGACTCTCATCAGTTCTTGGCTGAATTCTTGCAAATCTGTTACACTGTCAAGACCAATGGGGTTGATCCTGAGGTCTACAGGCTTATGCTTTTTTCCTTTGCTGTAAGAGACAGAGCTAGAATATGGTTGGATTCACAACCTAAGAAAAGCCTAAACTCTTGGGAAAAGCTGGTCAGTGCTTTTCTGGCCAAATTCTTTTCACCTCAAAAATTGAGTAAGCTTAGAGTGGAAGTCCAGACCTTCAGACAGAAGGAAGGTGAATCCCTCTATGAAGCTTGGAAAAGATACAAACAATTGATCAGAAAGTGTCCTTCTGACATGCTTTCAGAATGGAGCATCATAGGTATCTTCTATAATGGTCTGTCTGAACTGTCCAAGATGTCATTGGACAGCTCTGCTGGAGGATCTCTTCATCTAAAGAAGACGCCTGCAGAAGCTCAGGAACTCATTGAAATGGTTGCAAATAACCAATTCATGTACACTTCTGAAAGGAATCCCGTGAATAATGGAACAAATAAGAAGAAAGGAGTTCTTGAGATTGATACTCTGAATGCCATATTGGCTCAGAATAAAATATTGACTCAGAAAGTCAATATGATTTCTCAGAGTCTGTTTAGAATGCAAGTAGCAACAGGCAGTACCAAAGAAGCTTCATCTGAAGAAGAAGCTTATGATCCTGAGAACCCAGCAATGGAAGAGGTGAATTACATGGGAGAACCCTATAGAAACACCTATAATCTTTCATAGAGAAATCATCCAAATCTCTCATGGAAAGACCAACAGAGGCCTCAACAAGGCTTCAACAACAGTAATGGTGGAAGAAATATGTTTAGCAATAGCAAACCTTTTTCATCATCTTCTCAGCAACAGACAGAGAATGCTGAGCAGAGTCTCTCTAACTTAGCAACCATAGTCTCTGATCTAATTAAAACTACTCAAAGTTTCATGACTGAAACAAGGTCCTCCATTAGAAATTTGGAGGCACAAGTGGGTCAGCTGAGTAAGAAAATTACTGAACTCCCTCCTAGTACTCTCCCAAGCAATACAGAAGAGAACCCAAAAAGAGAGTGCAAGGCCATCAACATAACCCACACGGCCGAACCTGGAGAGGAAGAAGAGGCAGTGATTTCCACTGAGAAAGACCTCAATGGATGTCCACTGGCCTCCAAGGAATTCCCTAATGAGGAACCATGGGAATCTGAGGCTCATACAGAGACCCTAGAGATTCCATTGAATTTACTTCTGCCGTTCATGAGCTCTGATGAGTATTCCTCCTCTGAAGAGGATGAAGATGTTACTGAAGAGTAAGTTGCCAAGTACCTTGGAGTAATCATGAAGCTTAATGCCAAGTTATTTGGTGACGAGACTTGGGAGGATGAACCCCCTTGCTCACTAAAGAACTGGATGACTTGACTAGGCAGATATTACCTCAGAAGAGACAGGATCCTAGAAAGTTCTCAATACCTTGTACCATAGGCACCATGACCTTTGAGAAGGCTCTGTGTGACCTGGGGTCAAGTATAAACCTCATGCCACTCTCTGTAATGGAGAAGCTGGGGATTCTTGAGGTATAAGCTGCAAGAATCTCACTAGAGATGGCAGACAATTCACGGAAACAGGCTTATGGACTTGTAGAGGATGTCTTGGTAAAGGTTGAAGGCCACTACATCCCTGCTGATTTCATAATCCTAGACACTGGAAAGTGTATGGATGAATCCATCATCCTTGGCAAACCCTTCCTAGCCACAGCAAAAGCTGTGATTAATGTTGACAGAGGAGAATTGGTCCTTCAAGTGAATAAGGACTCCCTTGTGTTTAAAGCTCAAGGATCTCCCTCTGTAACTATGGAGAGGAAGCATGAAAAGCTTCTCTCAATGCAGAGTCAAATAGATCTCCCATATTCAAACTCTAAGTTTGGTGTTGGGAGGCCATCACCATGCTCTGAGTATCTGTGAGGCTCCATGAGAGCCCAGTGTCAAGCTATTGACATTAAAGAAGCGCTTGTTGGGAGGCAACCCAATTTTATTATATCTATTTATTTTCTATTGTTATTTTATGTTTTCTGTAGGTTGATGATCATGTGAAGTCACAAAAAAACTGAAAAAGCAAAAACAGAATGAAAAATAGTATTAAAATAGCACACTCTGGAGGAGAAGCTTACTGGCGTTTAAACGCCAGTAAAGGTAGCAGAATGGGCATTAAATGCCCAGTCTGGCACTATTCTGGGCATTTAACGCCAGAAAGGGGCACAGAACTGGCGTTTAACACCAAAAATGGGCACAGAGCTGGCGTTTAAATGCCAGAAAGGGGAGAAAAGCTGGCGTTAAACGCCAGAAATGGGCAGCAACCTGGCATTTAACGCCAGGATTGGCAATCAAGGGGGCGTTTACACGCCAACATGGTGCAGGAATGAGAAATCCTTGACACCTCAGGATCTGTGGACCCCACAGGATCCCCACCTACCTCATCTCTCTCTCTTCTTCACACCTTTTCCAAATACCCTTCACCAATCACCTCAATACTTCTTCCCCAAAAACCCCTCACCTACCAAATCCTACCCTCTTCTGCATAATCTCTTCACCAATCCACATCCATCCATTATAAAACCCCATCCACCTCACCATTCAAATTCAAACCACTTTCCCTCCCAAACCCACCCATACATGGCCGAACCCTACCCCTCTCTCTACTCCTATATAAACCTATCTTCACTCCTTCATTTTCACACAACATAAACATTCCTTCTCCCTCTTGGCCGAACCACTAAACCCCCCTCTATCTCCTCTATTTCTTCTTCTTCTACTCTCTTCTTTCTTCTTTTGCTCGAGGACGAGCAAACCTTCTAAATTTGGTATGGTAAAATCATTGCTTTTTGTTTTTTCATAACCATTTATGGCACTAAAGGATGGAGAAACCTCTAGAAAGAGGAAAGAGAAGGCAAAAGCTTCCACCTCCGAGTCATGAGAGATGGAGAGATTCATCTCAAAGATGCATCAAGACCACTTCTATGAAGTTGTGGCCAAGAAGAAGGTGATCCCGGAGGTCCTTTTCAAGCTTAAAAAGGGCGAATATCCGGAGATCCGACATGAGATTCGAAGAAGAGGTTGGGAAATTCTCACCAACCCCATTCAACAAGTCGGGATCTTAATGGTTCAAGAGTTCTATGCCAATGCATAGATTACCAAGAACCATGATCAAAGTGTGAACCCGGACCCAAGGAATTAGCTCACAATAGTTCAGGAGAAATACTTAGATTTCAGTCCAGAAAATGTAAGGTTGGCATTCAACTTGCCCATAATGCAAGGAGATGCACGCCCCTACACTAGAAGGGTCAACTTTGATCAAAGGTTGGACCAAGTCCTCATAGATATTTGTGAAGAGGGCACTCAATGGAAGAGACATTCAAGAGGGAAGCCGGTTCAACTAAGAAGGCATGACCTCAAGCCTGTGGCTAGGGGATGGTTGGAGTTCATCCAACGCTCAATCATTCCCACTAGTAACCGGTCTGAAGTTACTATAGACCGGGCTATCATGATCCATAGCATCATGATTAGAGAGGAAGTAGAAGCTCATGAGGTTATATCCCTAGAACTCTACAAGGTGGCAGAAAAGTCCTCTACTTTGGTAAGGTTAGCCTTCCCTCATCTCATTTGTCACCTCTGCAATTCAGCTGGAATTGACATAGAGGAAGACATCCTCATTGATGAGGACAAGCCCATCACTAAGAAAAAGATGGAGCAAACAAGAGATCCCACTCATGGACAAGAGCATGAGGAAATTCCTCATCATGAAATCCCTGAGATGCCTCAAGGGATGCATTTTTCTCCACAAAACTGTTGGGAGCAAATCAACCCCTCCCTAGGAGAATTAAGTTCCAATATGGAACAACTAAGGGTGGAGCACCAAGAGCATTCCATCCTCCTCCATGAAATTAGAGAAGACCAAAGAGTCATGAGAGTGGAGCAACAAAGGCAAGGAAGAGACATTGAGGAGCTCAAGCACTCCATAAGATCTTCAAGAGGAAGAACAAGCTGCCATCACTAAGGTGGACCCGTTCTTTAATTTTCTTGTTCTTATTTTTCTGTTTTTCAAAAATTATGCTTTATGTTTATTTATGTTTGTGTCTTATTACATGATCATTAGTGTCTTAGTGTCTATGACTTAAAGCTATGGATGTCCTATGAATCCATCACCTTTCTTAAATGAAAAATGTTTTTAATTGCAAAAGAAAAAGAAGTACATGAATTTCGAATTTTAATAGTTTAATTATTTTGATGTGGTGGCAATACTTTTTGTTTTCTGAATGAATGATTGAACAGTGCATATTTTTGAATTTGTTGTTCATGAATGTTAAAATTGTTGGCTCTTGAAAGATTGATGAAAAAGGAGAAATATTATTTGATAATCTGAAAAATTATAAAATTGATTCTTGAAGCAAGAAAAAGCAGTGAAAAGCTTGCGGAAAAAAATGGCGAAAAAAAAGTAGAAAAGAAAAAGAAAGAAAAAGAAAAAGCAAGTGGAAAAAGCCAATAGCCCTTTAAACCAAAAGGCAAGGGTAAAATAAAAAGGATCCAAGGCTTTGAGCATCAGTGGATAGGAGGGCCCACAGGAATAAAATCCTGGCCTAAGCGGCTAAACCAAGCTGTCCCTAACCATGTGCTTGTGGCGTAAAGGTGTCAAGTGAAAGGCTTGAGACTGAGCGGTTAAAGTCGTGGTCCAAAGCAAAAAGAGTCTACTTAAGAGCTCTGGACACCTCTAATTGTGGACTCTAGCAAAGTTGAGTCACAATCTGAAAAGGTTCACCTAATTATGTGTCTGTGGCATTTATGTATCCGGTGGTAATATTGGAAAACAAAATGCTTAGGGTCACGACCAAGACTCATAAAGTAACTGTATTCAAGAATCAACATATTGAACTAGGAGAATCAATAACACTATCTGAATTCTGAGTTCCTATAGATGCCAATCATTCTAAACTTCAAAGGATAAAGTGAGATGCCAAAACTGTTCAGTAGCAGAAAGCTAATAGCCCCGCTCATCTAATTAAGACTGATCTTCATAGATGTTTTTGGAATTTATTGTATATTCTCTTCTTTTTATCCTACTTTGTTTTTAGTTGCTTGGAGACAAGCAACAATTTAAGTTTGGTGTTGTGATGAGCAGATAATTTATACGCTTTTTGGCATTATTTTTAGTATGTTTTTAGTATATTTTAGTTACTTTTTATTATATTTTTATTAGTTTTTAAATAAAAATCATATTTCTGGACTTTACTACGAGTTTGTGTGTTTTTCTGTGATTTCAGGTATTTTCTAGCTGAAATTGAGGGACCTGAGCAAAAATCTGATTTAGAGGCTGAAAAAGGACTGCAGATGCTGTTGGATTCTGACCTCCCTGCACTTGAAGTAGATTTTCTGGAGCTATAGAAGCCCAATTGGCGGGCTTTTAATGGCGTTGGAAAGTAGTCATTCTGGGCTTTCCAGCAATATATAATAGTCCATACTTTGCTCGAGATTTGATGGCCCAAACTGGCGTTCCATGTCAGCATTAAAATTCTGGTGTCAAAACGCCAGAATGGGCATAAAAGCTGGAGTTAAACGCTCAAACTGGCACAAAAGCTAGCATTTAACTCCAAGAAAAGTCTCTACACGTGAAAACTTTAATGCTCAGTCCAAGCACACACCAAGTGGGCCCGGAAGTGGATTTCTGCATCATTTACTCATTTCTATAAACCCTAGGTTACTAGTTCTCTATAAATAGGACCTTTTGCTATTGTATTTTTATCCTTTAATCATCCTTTTTTCATCTTTTAATCATGTTTTGATGATTGAACCCTCTTTGGGAGGCTGGCCATTCGGCCATGCCTGGACCTTTTGTTATTTTGTATTTTCAACGGTGGAGTTTCTACACCCCATAGATTAAGGTGTGGAGCTCTGCTGTTCCTCATGAATTAATGCAAAGTACTATTATTTTTCTGTTCAACTCAAGCCTATTTCTTCTCCAAGATATTCATTCGCACTCAAGAACATGATGAATGTGATGATTATGTGACACTCATCACCATTCTCACCTATGAATGCGTGCCTGACAACCACTTCCGTTCTACATGCAAACAAGTTTGAATGTGTATCTCTTGGGTTTCTAATCTCATATTAGAACCTTCGTGGTATAGGCTAGAACTATTGGCGGCCATTCTTGAGATCCGGAAAGTCTAAACCTTGTCTGTGGTATTCCGAGTAGGATCTGGGAAGGGATGACTGTGACGAGCTTCAAACTCGCGAGTGTTGGGCGTAGTGACAGACACAAAAGGATCAATGGATCCTATTCCAACATGATCGAGAACCGACAGATGATTAGCCGTGCGGTGACAGCGCATTTGGACCATTTTCACTGAGAGGACGGGAGGTAGCCATTGACAACGGTGAAACCCAACATAAAGCTTGCCATGGAAAGGAGTATGAATGATTGGATGAAGACAATAGGAAAGCAAAAGTTTAAGAGGAACAAAGCATCTTCATACGCTTATCTGAAATTCTCACCAATGAATTACATAAGTATCTCTATTTTATTTTATATTTTATTCATATTTTAATTATCAATTCTCCATAACCATTTGAGTCCACCTGACTGAGATTTACAAGATGACCATAGCTTGCTTCAAGCCGACAATCTCCGTGGGATCGACCCTTACTCACGTAAGGTTTATTACTTGG
Source organism: Arachis ipaensis (assembly GCF_059453495.1). Classification (NCBI taxonomy): domain Eukaryota; kingdom Viridiplantae; phylum Streptophyta; class Magnoliopsida; order Fabales; family Fabaceae; genus Arachis; species Arachis ipaensis. Next base: position 107,899,433 of record NC_142441.1, on the reverse strand, counting down.
ACGACCCAGTGCACTTGCTGGTTAGTTGTGCAGAGTTGTGACAAAGAGTTGAGATTACAATTGTGCGTACCAAGTTGTTGGCGCCATTGATGATCACAATTTCATCCACCAGCCAGCCAAGGAGGCAAGAGGGGCGTTCAATGCCCCAAATGGGTAAGAAAGCTGGCGTTGAACGCCACACAAGGAGTTCCTAATGGGCGTTCAACACCCAAAGAGGAGTAGTATTGTTGGCATTGAATACCAAGGAGGAGTCCCTAATGGGAAATCAAAGCCCAAAGAGGAGCAGAGGCCTGGCGTTGAACGCCAGGATGGAGCATGAAGCTGGTGTTGAATGCCAGCTAAGGAGCAAGAGTTGGGCATTCAATGCCCACAAAGGGACAGGAAATTCGAATTCTCTAACCTCTCAGGACCAGTGGGCCCCATAGATTCTACACCTACCCACCTATCATTCACCCCTTTCCTTCCCTCCCTCTATCTCTACCTCTTTCTTCTTCTTCTACTCTCTTCTTCCCAATTGTTCATAATTGCTCAAGGATGGGCAAAACTCTTAAGTTTGGTGTTGTAAAAGTTTTGCTTTTTTAATTCTACCACTCTTAAGTATGGCACCAAAGACTGGTGAAACCTCAAGGAAGAGGAAGGGAAAGGCACTTGCCTCCACTTCCCTTTCCTTATCTGTCACTTATGCAATTCAGCTAGAATTGTCATAGAAGGAGATATTTCTATTGAAGAAGACAAGCCCATCACTAAAAGAAGGATGGAGCAAACTAGAGAGCCTACACATACACCTCAACAAGAGCATGTGGAGCCACCTCAACAAGAGATCCCTGAGATGCCTCAAGGTATGTACTTTCCTCCCCAAAATAATTAGGATCAACTTAACACCTCAATAGGGGAGCTAAGTTCAAATGTGGAGCAACTGAGGGTGGAGCATCAAGACCACGCCATTCTCCATGAAATAAGAGAAGATCAAAGAGTTATGAGGGAAGAACAACAGAGGCAAGGAAGAGACATAGAGGAGCTTAAACGCTCCATTGGATTCACTAGAGGGAGTAGTAGCCGCCGTCACTAACGTGGTCCCGTTCCCTTAATCACCTTACCTAAGTTATTTTTTTTGGTTTTCCATTAGGTGTTATATCTTATTGTCTGTTTCTAGTGCATGATCATCTTTATTTATGTCTTAAAGCTATGAATTATTCCATGCATCTCTCACCATACTTAAAAGAAAAACTTTATTTGAAAAAGAAAAGGGAGATACTTGAATTTCGAGTTATATCATAAGAATAGTTCAATTATCTTGATGTGGTGGCATTGCTTTTATTTGATGTTGGAGTTAAGATTGTTGGATCTTGAAAGAATGATGAAAAAGGAAAAGTATTATTGGTAATCTAAAAATTTCAAAAAGATTGATTCTTGAAGCAAGAAAAAGTAGCAAAAAGAAAAAGAAAGAAAAAGAGAAAGAAAGAGGCGAAAAAAAAGCAAGCAGAAAAAGAAAAGAAAGAAAAAGAAAAAGCTAATAGCTCTTTAAACTAAAAGGCAAGAGCAAGGATCCAAGGCTTTGAGAATCAATGGTTAGGAGGGCCTAAAAAAACAAAAATCCTGGCCTAAACAGTTCAAACGAGCTGCTTCCTTAACTATATGCTTGTGGTGTGAAGGTGTCAAGTGAAAAGCTTGAGACTGAGCAGTTAAAGTTGTGATCCAAGCAAAAGAGTGTGCTTAAGAACTCTGAACACCACTGGTTGAGGATTCTAGCAAAGCTGAATCACAATCCTAAGGGGTTCACCCAGTTAAGTGTCTGTGGCGTTTATGTATCTCGTGGTAATACTGGAAAACAAAGCACTTAGGGTCACGACCAAGACTCAGAAGAAGCTGTGTTCATGAATAAAAAAGAACTAAACTAGGAGAATCAATAATATCATCTAGATTCTGAGTTCTTAAAGATGCCAATTATTTTGAACTTCAAAGGAAAATGAGATGCCAAAACTATTCAGAAGTGAATAGCCACTAGTCTCGCTCATCTAATTGAAACTGAGCTTCATTGAGAACTCTGAGATTTATTGTATCCTTCTCTTCTTCTTAATCCCACTTTGTTTTTGGTTGCTTGGGGACAAGCAACAGTTTAAGTTTGGTGTTCTGATGAGCGGATATTTTATATGCTTTTTGGCACCATTTTCATATTACTTTTGTTATGTTTTGTTTACGTTTTATTACATTTTCATAGGTTTTAGTACAAAATTTACATTTTTGGATTCTACTTTGAGTTTTTGTGTTTTATGATGATTTCAGGTAAATTTTGGCTGAAATTGAGGAGCCTTGGAAAAGTCTAATTCAGAGATAGAGAAAGGACTGTAGATGCTTGATGAATGAGAATTGTCGTGTCGGTATAGAATTTCACACTAAATGAATGAATTCTCGTTGCAAGTATAGTTCTACACCAACAAACAATCCTCCCAATCAAAAATTTGAATTGTCACATGTACAAACCCCAAATAAGAATTAATCGGAGTATTTAGACTCCGGGTCATCTCACAAGGAATTGCAATGAAGTGCTCAATTATTGGCTATGAAGATATTTTGGGGTTTTTGGGATAAGAGACATGAAAAGTAAATAGCAATGAAAATAAACTAACAACTAAAAAGGTCTTGGCTAAGGTTGGCGGTCAAGGATCTCTATCCTTATCACTAACTACAACATGAGAATTGGCAAGGATCAACCCCATTAAGTCATCCTCTAACTAATAAAGGAAAGTCAAATGAGCTATGTCAATCCAAGTCCATAAGTCCTAGTTCTACACCAAATCAATTAGTGAGATCTAGCATTAATGGCTCCCAATCGTCAATCACTTGGACATTAGTAACTAAAGAATTCCTAAGTTACCTTCCCAAGCCAAGAGCATAAAATTCTACTCTAAAGCCCAACCAAGCATTTTGTCAAACACTTGGTGGGTGTATAAGGTAAGCATAATAAATGACAAGAAATAATAAAATCTACCAACTAAAAATTGCAAGGAAACAAGATCAACAACTCAATTCAACAATAAAGAAACATCAAACATTAAATTGCATTAAAAGAAAATTAAGATTCAACAATGGTTCATCAACATAAAAGAGAGCAAAACAAGAAATTAACAAGAGAAACTAGAAGATCAAAGATAATAGCACACTAAAACATAAAGAGAATTGAAATCAAAACAAGAATTGAAAGATGAATTTGAGAGTGATTAACCTAACTTTACCCTAATTGCTATCCTAAATCTAGAGAGAGGAGAGAGCCTCTCTCTCTAGAATTTCTACCCTAAAAATGATGAAAACTAAACTATGACTACTTGGTTCATTCCCCCTTAAATCCTTGGGTTCAATAGCATCAAAAATGAGTTGGATTGGGCCCAAAGTGCTTCAGAAATCGCTGGGGGCGATTTCACTTTAGTGGGCCACGGACAGCATCGGTGTGCACGCGTACATGGTGCGTGCGCGCCCCTGAGCGTGAAGTAACATATGAAAAATTTTATATCATTTCGAAGCCCCTGGATGTTAGCTTTCCAACGCAACTGGAACCGCCTCATTTGGACCTTTGTAGCTCAAGTTATGGTCGATTGAGTGCGAAGAGGTCAGGCTTGAGAGCTTTACGGTTCCTTCATTTCTTCATGAGTTCTCCCACTTGCATGCTTTTCTCCTAACTTCTTCCATCCAATACTTGCCTTATGAACCTGAAATCACTCAACAAACATATCAAGGCATCGAATGGAATTAAAGTGAATTAAATTTAGCTATTTTAGGGCCTAAAAGGCATGTTTTCACATTTAAGCACAAATTAAGGGAGAATTGCAAAACCATGCTATTTCATTGAATAAATGTGGGAAAAGGTGATAAAATTCCCCAAAATAAGGACAAGATAAACCACAAAATCGGGGTTTATCAAATCACCCCACATTTAAACCGAGCATGTCCTCATGCTAAGAATAAAGAAGGACAAGAAAAGGGTATGAACATTTATTCAATGCAAATAAACTATATAAACCTATCTACATGCATGCAACTAAATGCAAAATGATTCTACCTACTTGGTCAAAAGTAAATCAATCTCCAAGAGCATGTATGAACAAGTTGGGCTAAGATCATATGATGATTCATGAATCCTACCAATTCAAATATCAATATAAAGTTCAAATAGACTTGCAAGAAGAAAAGCTCATGAAAGCCAGGAACAAGGAATTGAGCATCGAACCCTCACCGGATGTGTATCCGCTCTAGTCGCGCTAGTGTATAGGATCGATCACTCAATTCTCTTCTAATCATGCTTTCTATGATTTTTTTTTCATCTAACAATCAACAATTATTCAATGCATGCATACATTCATCATGAGGACTTATTCATAGGTTGTAATGGGGCTAGGGCTAAGGTAGGATGCATATGGTCAAGTGAGCTTGAAATTTGAATCTTTGATTAACCTAAGATCTCACCAAACACATATAACAACCTATATAATTCAAATACAATACCTAGCTACCCATGATTCCCACTTTTTCACATACTCATGCGTTCTTTTTAATTAACATTCCATATGCATTGTTATTGTTACTTTACTTTGGGGCATTTTTGTCCCCTTTTTATTCTTTTTTCTTTTTTTTTTTATTTTTTTTCTTTTATATATATGTTCTTTTTCTTTTTCTTTATTATCATTTTTTTAAAGTATATACAAACGAATCAATGCATATGGTTTTACATATAGTGCATGAATATGTATCCAATCCCATGATTTTCAACAAAAATACAAAATTACACTTTTACCTCAACCAATATAATGTCCCAAGGTTCCCATACCCAAATGATACACACCCTCACTAGCCTAAGCTAATCAAAGATCCAAATTAAGGACATTTATTATTTTTCACTTAGGGGTAGTGATGTGCTAACATTAAGAACAAAAGGGATTAAATAGGCTCAAAATTGGCTAACAATGGTTGATGAAAGGTAGGCTATTTGGGTAAGTGAGCCAAATGAAATGATGGCCTCAATCATATAAATGCATGTATACATGGAATAATGGACATAAAGAATCAAACAAATCAAAGATTACAATCATAGAAAGAGAATAATGCACACAAGAATGGAAAATAAGTGATTATAAGATGTAACCACATAATTGGGCTCAAAACTCACATGCTTGTGTTCTTAGCTCAAAAATCATGTTCCAAAATAAATTCTTCAAGCAAGTTCAACAAGAAAAATTTTTCAAATTGGTAGGGTGCCCTAAAAACAGTTTCTTGAAAAAGGAATCATCACCCTAACCAAGTAGTCCTAACATAAAAAGAAGTGGTAAAATATATACAAATTCTAACTAGCATGCAACCTATCATGCAATGCAACAACTAACTAGCAAGGACAAAATATGACAAATTGGTGTTGGAAAAGAAAATGGTTACCCATGGAGATCGGTCGGACGACCTCCCCACACTTAGAAATTTGCACCGTCCTCGGTGCATGCAAAGAATAGCAAGGTGGATGGGTTGCTACAATTGATGAGCTCCTTCAAAAGGTTGTACGTATGGACTTGTTTGTTGCCCCATTTGAAGCTTATCCTTTCCCTCTTGGTGGCCAACCTAAAAGAAAAGAAAAAAGAAAGAGAATTACGCCTATAACAAAGATATCAAGGCAATAAAACATAGGCGGGGGCTAATGCCAAATAAGAGTTAGGTTCTCAACTATATGGTAGCTACAATATATAAGTGAGAAGGCAATATAAGCTAAGGCATATTAACTAACACTTGATGCAAGAGTAAAGTCAAAGCATGAAGAGAACACTCAAAAGCATCAAGTTCAAATAAGAAAGAGTTGACACAAACAAGATTAGTGATAAGCATGAGAGCAATTGGTCCTATCCTAACTCAATGATAATGAGGTACAAAAACAAAGAATAATGAGTTAGGAAGGACTAAAGCACTAATCTTGTGTGTGGAACAATTATTACAATTAATGCTAAACAAGTCATGAAGCACCAAAATAATCCAAGAAATTCTCAACAATTGAGTAAGAGTAATCTAACACCAATGTTAAAACAAGAAACCTAGAAAAGAAAATAAGAACAAGGTATGAAAACAAAATTAAAATGCAATAAATGAAAATAAGCAAATGCAATAAAAGAGGATGGAAGAAAAGAGAAATTTTTTTTTAATTTTATTTTATTTTAATTTTATTTTATTATTATTTTTTTTTTTAAAAAAACTTTTTTTTTCAAGAGGGGAAGAAGAAAAAAAAGAGAAAGAAAAAAAAAGTAGAAAGAAATAAGAAGAAAAGAAGAAAGAAGGAGAAAGGAGAAAGGAGAAAAACAGGGTGCAAATCCGTGCATATGCGCCATGCGTGCTTAGGCACGGATGCAGCAGGAACAATCCGCGTGCACGCGCCATGCGTGCTTGGGCGCGGATGCAGCAAAAACAATCCACGCGCGCGCGCCATGCATGCTTGGGCGCGGATGTGACAGGGACAATTGGTGCGCGCGCGCCATGCGTGCTTACGCGCGGATCGCCTAGCACAAAGTAGGCATAAAGCGGGCACAACTCTCGGGTTTTAGTACTAGGAGTTGTGAAACCATAGCGGCACGTGCGTGCACTGTGCGCTTGGGCGCCGATGCCTTTTTTTTTTTTAAAAAAAAAAAGGGCATTTTCCTAATCTATAAGCATTCTAAAACAATCAAAAATCAAATTTAACAACAAATCTTTTGGTTTTTGAAAAATTTTCAAACATACTAAAAACAAAACTTATACTATAAGCAAAATGCAATTCAACAATAACTAGACTAATCAAAACATGAATGCAACAAACAACCTATCAATAAAAGCAAAATACATAAGAGTATAGAAAATAACAAAAACTACCTACAATGGCAACTCCAATCACTTATTAACCAAATCTAAAAGAGAGTGGAAAGAGTTTACTATGGTGGGGTATCTCCCACCTAGCACTTTTAGTTTAAGTCCTTAAGTTGGACATTTGGGAGGCTCCTTGTCATGGTGGCTTATGCTTGTATTCATCCTTGATCCTCTAAGAATGCTTGCTCCTCAATTGGTTGTCAGAATTTCCAACCATTTCCATCAAGCTTGGGTGAGATTCTTCCCAAGATATGAGCTCCCAAAATTGATCCTCATATATTTCCGGATCCCAAATCTTGTTTCTACACCCATCTTCAAAGTGATCATTATGATTCCACTTGGGTGGTTTAGCCTTGGAATTCTCAAAGAAGCCTCCAAACAACTTCCTAGACCCATATAATTTAGCTCCACACCAAATCTTGCAATCAAACCTTGAGCATGCAACCATAATGAACCTAGAATGATGCTTCCAACCACAACACAACTCTCTCCTACTCTTAACTCCACAAAGAGCTCTAAGTTGACCATCATTTTCTATCAAACCATATTCAAGTGGGAAAGTAAAGATTAGAGATAAGAATTTTACCCACTTGAATTTTGTGTAGGATGGTGACTTAGAAAGGGGGACCTCCCCACACTTAGCCAATGTGAGATCCATTTCCTTGTGCTCTTTCTTTGCATCTTCTACCTCTTTGTAAGCATCTTCAATTTCAATTCCTTGCTCACCAACTTCTTCTATACACCCTTCATTGCTCAAACCATGTGTTGGAGGTTGTGCACGGTCCTCCTTGTCATCAATTTCACAACATAATGAAGGAGATTTATCAATTCTAAAAGACTCATTAGTTGGTGTGGAATCATCTTCAATGATGGAGCTTGCTTCTTGCTCAACCTCCTCCTCTTGGTAGCTTCCTCCCAATTCAATCTCTTCTTCATTGCTTACCAAGGGTATGGGAGGTGAGGTATCTTCTTCCTTACCCTCTATGTCAAACCCAATTGGAGAGGATTCAATTGTACATAAGAATTCTTCAATGATTGAATCCATCTCTTGGTCAACCTCTTCAAAGGCTTCAACCACTTCTTTCGGCTCAATTATCTCGCCTTCCTCCCCTTGTGGCAATTCTTGTTTCACCCCTTATTCTACACCTTGAAGCTCTAAACTCACTCCCTCACTATGCTTCTTGATTGCTTCTCCACATTCAACAATGGGATTTCCTTGATCGCATGAGCTTAGGCGGGAGGAGACCATATTGTGAACAGCTTCTGCTAGGGTAGCCATCTTGGCTTCTAGCTCCTTAAACTCCTTTTTCATCCCCTCTTGTTGCCTTTGGAATTGAGAGTTAAGATCTCCTAGCATGAGGGCTTCATCAGGGGGTGGTGGTGGAAGAGAGGGTTCATTATTTGGGAGGGAAGTTTCATAATTGGAAGGTGGTTCATCTTGGTAAAGGTATGGATATGGTATATATTGAAGTGGTTCTTGAGAGTAATTGTGTTGGAATGGTGGTGGTTCCATGTGTGGTTCATATGGTTCATAAGGTGGTTGGTATGGTGGATAAGAATTAGGGTCATAATGAGGTGTTTGGTGGTATGGGGCTTGTGAGTAAGGTGGTTCAAAGTCATGTTGAGGGGATGGTTCATAGGCATGTGGTGGTGGTTGTTGACAATCACAATAAGGGTCACCACATCCATTAGATTGATATGCATTAGGATGAGAGTTATACCCATAAGAATCCGGAGGTTGTTGTTGCCAAGAAGGTTGATCAATCCCTTGAGGCTCCTCCCACCTTTGATTGTTCTATCCTTGATGCATATTGTCATTATAGTTTCCATTTCCTACAACATAATTTGAGCCAAATTCATAGCCAAAGTGATGAGAATTCATAGTAGCAAGAGAAAATAAAACAAATACTAATAAGAACTAATAAAAGCTAACTCCTAAAACAAGTAAAAACTAGCAAAGAAGCATATTAACATATATACAATAGCCAATAACATAACACCATTACAACTCCCCGGCAACGGCGCCATTTTGATGAATGAGAATTGTCGTGTCGGTATAGAATTTCACACAAAATGAATGAATTCTCGTTGCAAGTATAGTTCTACACCAACAAACAATCCTCCCAATCAAAAATTTGAGTTGTCACATGTACAAACCCCAAATAAGAATTAATCGGAGTATTTAGACTCCGGGTCATCTCACAAGGAATTGCAATGAAATGCTCAATTATTGGCTATGAAGATATTTTGGGGTTTTTGGGATAAGAGACATGAAAAGTAAATAGCAATGAAAATAAACTAACAACTAAAAAGGTCTTGGCTAAGGTTGGCGGTCAAGGATCTCTATCCTTATCACTAACCACAACATGAGAATTGGCAAGGATCAACCCCATTAAGTCATCCTCTAACTAATAAAGGAAAGTCAAATGAGCTATGTCAATCCAAGTCCATAAGTCATAGTTCTACACCAAATCAATTAGTGAGATCTAGCGTTAATGGCTCCCAATCGTCAATCACTTGGACATTAGTAACTCAAGAATTCCTAAGTTACCTTCCCAAGCCAAGAGCATAAAATTCTACTCTAAATCCCAACCAAGCATTTTGTCAAACACTTGGTGGGTGTATAAGGTAAGCATAATAAATGACAAGAAATAATAAAATCTACCAACTAAAAATTGCAAGGAAACAAGATCAACAACTCAATTCAACAATAAAGAAACATCAAACATTAAATTGCATTAAAAGAAAATTAAGATTCAACAATGGTTCATCAACATAAAAGAGAGCAAAACAAGAAATTAACAAGAGAAACTAGAAGATCAAAGACAATATAACACTAAAACATAAAGAGAATTGAAATCAAAACAAGAATTGAAAGATGAATTTGAGAGTGATTAACCTAACTTTACCCTAATTGCTATCCTAAATCTAGAGAGAGGAGAGAGCCTCTCTCTCTAGAATTTCTACCCTAAAACATGATGAAAACTAAAATATGACTACTTGGTTCATTCTCCCTTCAATCCTTAAGTTCAATAGTATCAGAAATGAGTTGGATTGGGCCCAAAGTGCTTCAAAAATCGCTGGGGGCGATTTCACTTTAGTGGGCCACGGACAGCATCGGCGCGTACGCGTACATGGCGCGTGCGCACCCCTGAGCGTGAAATAACATATGGCAAATTTTATATTATTTCGAAGCCCCAGATGTTAGCTTTCCAACGCAACTGGAACCGCCTCATTTGGACCTCTGTAGCTCAAGTTATGATCGATTGAGTGCGAAGATGTCAGGCTTGACAGCTTTACGATTCCTTCATTTCTTCATGAGTTCTCCCACTTGCATGCTTTTCTCCTTACTTCTTTCATCCAATACTTGCCTTATGAACCTGAAATCACTCAACAAACATATCAAGGCATCGAATGGAATTAAAGTGAATTAAATTTAGCTATTTTACGGCCTAAAAAGCATGTTTTCACATTTAAGCACAAATTAAGGGAGAATTGCAAAACCATGCTATTTCATTGAATAAATGTGGAAAAAGGTGATAAAATCCCCCAAAATAAGTACAAGATAAACCACAAAATTGGGGTTTATCAATGCTGTCAGATTCCAACCTCCATGCACTCGAAGGAGCATTTCTAGAGTTACAAAAGTCCAAATGGCACGCTATCAACGAATATGGAAAGCTAACTTTCAGAGCTTTCCAGCAATATATAATAGTGTATACTTTGCTATGGAAATGAAGGCCCAAAACTGGCGTTCAACGCCAGCTACCTATCCCATTCCTGGCGTTGGACGCCCAAAAGGGAGCAGCTGGCGTCCAACGCCCAAAAAGGAGTCGAAAGCTGGCGTCCAATGCCCCTAGGGAGAACCAACTTGTGGCTTTACTCAAGCTCAACCCAAACACTCACGAAGTGGGCCTGGAAAGTAGATTCTTGCACTACAAGACTAGTTTATCCTATTTCTGTAATTCTTAGTTATCAGATTAGTATATATAGGAGGAGATCACCTTTGTTTAGGATCTTCTTCCCCCACTTTTACTTTCGAACATTATTGTACAGTATGAGCCACTAACCTCCTAGGTTAAGGTTAGGAGCTCTGTTGAATTTTATGGATTAATAATATCACTAATTTATTTCAATATATGCTTGATTCTATTCTAAGATGTATCTTCGTTCTTCATCCTAACTAGTAGCACGAATCCCCACACCTTCATACTGTTGTACCAGCAAGTGTACTGGGTCATCCAAGTAATACCTGAGCGAGTCAGGGTCGATCCCACGAGGATTGTGGTTTGAAGCAAGCTATGGTTATCTTGTAAGTCTTAGTCAGGCAGATCAGAAGACTTGGTTGTTGGTTACGGAATTATATTAGGATTATGGGTTCAATAACAGGAATAGAGTTGACATGAAAGGGGTAAAACCAATTGGATTAAATCAGTGAGAGGAATAGAGTTAAGGATTGGATTTGCTTTGCCTTTCTGAAATAACCTTGGTATTAGTGTCTTCTTTGCTTGTAAATGATCTTCTATGGCAGGCTGTATGTGATCAAAGCCATTGCCCGTGGTCATTGATCTCCTCTGCTACAGGTCAAACGCCATTGCCCGTGGTCATTCAATCTGACAGAGGGTGAAGCTCTAGCAGTTCATTCTCTTGGCGATCCTACTCAAAACGCCACAGATAAGGTTGAATCTTCCGGATTAGAGAATGCTACTTCTATGGATTCTAGCCTATACCACGGAGACCTTAATCTCCCTGGAAATTGGCTGAACTGGTGTCTCAAGAAGTCCCCAACGAAGTTGTGGATTAACCGTCTGAGAGATGTATAAACATAGCTGTTGGCTCATGCTTTCTTGCCAAGTATTCACACGAGCCCAAGTATACGCGGGTGTTTGTCAGGCATGTTCACCTTAATGTGATGAACAGAGCTAATTTGTCAGATCATCCTATTCACCATGATGAAGATCGGATATACATCTTAGAAACAGATCAAACACGGATCGGAGAAGAAACAGTAATACTTTTATTAATTCATAGGACTCAGCAGGGCTCCTCCCCTCAACCTAGGAGGTTTAGAAACTCATATCAAAGTGAAAACACAATGATGAATTCGAAAATAGCATAAAGTCCTCTAATGATTATGTAAAATACACTTTAAATACTAAACAGATGACTAGTGAGGGTAAAATAGTCTATTTAGTGCTAAAATCCACTTCTGGGATCCACTTGGTGACTGTTTGGGCTGAGCTTTGATGAGATCCACATGCTATGAGGTCTCTTGGATGTGGAACACCAGCTAGGGGGTCCTCTTTGGGCGTTTGTACATTGGTCTCTGCTCTTTGGGCGTTGGATGCCTGGAAGGGGGCAGGAAGCTGGCGTTGGATGCCAGTTTTGGGCCTTCTAATCCGAAGAAAAGTATGAACTATTATATAGCTGGAAAGCTCTGGAAGCCAGCTTTCCATAGCCGTTGAGAGTGCTCCATTTGGACTTCTGTAGCTCCAGAAAAGCTCTTCCAAGTGCAGGTAGGTCAGATCTGGATAGCATATGCAATGCTTTCTCTATCTCTGAAACAGACTTCTGCTCTACCTCCTCAATTTCAGCCAAAAAATACTTGAAATTGTATAAAAATACAAAAACTCATAGTAGAATCCAAAAATATGAATTTAACACTAAAACCTCTAAAAACTTAATAAAAAACTAAATAAAAACTACTAAAAACTATATGAAAATAATGTCAAAAAGCGTATAAAATATCCGCTCATCACAACACCAAAATTAAAACGTTGCTTGTCCCCAAGCAACTAAAAACACAGTAGGATAAAAAAAATTAAGATACAATAAATTTCTAAGTTTCAAATGAAGCTTAGTTACAATCAGATGAGCGGGACTTAGTAGCTTTTTGCTTCTGAATAGTTTCGGCATCTCACTATCCATTGAAAGTTAGAGATGTTGGCATCTTTAGAAAATTAGAATCCAGATGATATTATTGATTCTCCTAGTTAAGTTCTTTTTTATTCTTGAACACAGCTTTTAGAGTCTTGGCCGTGACCCTAAGCACTCTGTTTTCCAGTATTACCACCGGATACATTCATGCCACAGACACTTTAACTGGGTGAACATTTTCAAATTGTGACTTAGCTTTGCAAGAGTCCCCAGATAGAGGTGTCCAGAGTTCTTAAGCACACTCTTTTTGCTTTGGTCCACAACTTTAACCGCTCAGTCTCAAGCTTTTCACTTGACACATTCACGCCACAAGCACATGGTTAGGAACAGCTTGGTTTAGCCGCTTAGGCCAGGATTTTATTCCTTTGGACCCTCTTAACCATTGATGCTCAAAGTCTTAGGCCCTTTTACCCTTGCCTTTTGGTTTAACGGGTTATTGACTTTTTCAATCTGCTTTCCTTTTTCTGTATTTTTGGGCAGTAATAGATTTTTCTGCTTTTTATTTTTTTTATTTTTTTCACTATTTTTTCTTTCTTGCATGCATATATATATTTTTTCTTTTGCAACATGCTTTTTATTTTTCTTTTTTGCTGCTTTTTCTTGCTTCAAGAATCAATTTTTAGATTTTTCAGATTATCAATAATACTTTTCCTTTTTCCTTATTCTTTCAAGAGCCAACATTCTAAAGTTACAACTTCAAATATGCACTGTTTAATCATACATTCAAAAAGCAAAAGCAAATGACACCACATCAAACTAATTAAACTAATCTTATTTTAAACTTGAAATTCATGCATCTCTCAGTTCTTTTCAAATAAAAATTTTTCATTTAAGCAAGGTGAGAGATATATGGAACATTTTACAACTTAAAGACATCAATGCAAATGATCATGCAACTAGAACAAGAGAACATATAATAAAACAGATAGAAAACAGAAAAAACATAGAAGGAGATAAAGAGAACGAATCCACTTGACTGATGGTGGCTAGTGCTCCTCCTTGAGGATCCCACGTTGTGCTTGATCTCTTCAATGTCACTCCTTTGTCTTTGTTAAGGCTGCTGCACAGGCTCATGTGCATGCTTTCTGGTTTGCTCCATCCTTTTCTTCTATACTTAAGAGTGGTAGAAGTCACAAAGCAAAGCTTTTGCAACACTAAACTTAAGAGTTTTGCTTGTCCTCGAGCAAATATGACAATTGGAGAAGAAGAAGGTGGGGGTAGGTGGAGCTTCCGTAGGACTTACTGGTCCTGAGAGACTAGGGAATTTAGATTCCCTGTTTCTTTGTATTGGCGTTTGAACACCCGGGGGCTGCTCCCTGGCTGGCGTTCAACGCCAGCAATGCTCCCCTCTTGGGGTGTTGAACGCCCAACAGGGATACCCTGGCTGGCATTCAACTTTGGCACTCTTTCCGGAGTGTTCTATTTTCACTGCTGTGAATTCTGTCTCTTGACTGATGCACATGATCATGACTCTAACAACTGAAAACAAAATGAAAGAAAATAAATATGGTTGAGTAAGGTTGGGTTACCTCCCAACAAGTGATCTTTTAACGTCACTAGCTTGACCTTCAGCTCCTTATGGAGGTGAGTAAGGGCTCAAATTTTTGCCCCTGACAATGAATTTTCTTCCTGTCCTCTCATGAATGAGCTCTACATGCTCTAGAGATAGGATACGACTCACTGTATGTGGTAAAATTGGCTTCTTAGTGAAGACAACTCTCATGCCAGGTGAGAGGCCTTCAGTAGGAACTTTCTTGTCCCTCCAGCCTTTAGGTACTTTCTTTTTAATACGTTTGTGCTTAGAGTTTGTTGATGGCTGCCCAACACCAAACTTAGAATTGATGTCTGGGGGCTCTGTAAATCTCTGCACAAAAAGAGAGGGTTGACACACTAGGTGTTGCACAGTTGTCTCTTTCTTATCAGAGGGAGAATTGGGATTGGACATCTTGAATAAGATATAGTCCTCTCCTAATTGCAAAACCATTTCTCCTTTAGCTAGATTAATCAAGGCTTTTGCAGTAGCCAAGAAGGATCTTCCAAGGATGACACAGTCATTCTCATCCTCTCCAATGTCCAAGACAATGAAGTTTGCAGGAATGTAATGATTTTCAACTTTAACCAAGACATCCTCTTCTAAGCCATATGGCTTCTTCATGGTCTTGTCTGCTATCTCTAATGAGATGTGTGCAACTTGTACCTCAAGGATTCCCAACTTTTGCATTACTGAGAGTGGCATGAGGTTAATACTTGACCCTAGATCACACAGAGCCTTTTCAAAGGTCATAGTGCCTATGGTGCAAGGAATCAGAAAGCGTCCAGGATCTGGAAGCTTCTGAGGTAGCTCTTGCTGAACCAAAGCATGGAGTTCTTTGGTGAGAAGTAGAGGTTCTTCCTCCAGTGGCTTTGTACCAAATAGTTTGGCATTCATCTTCATAAGAGCTCCTAGGTATCGAGCAACTTTCTCTTCCCTAGTGTCTTCATCCTCACTTGAGGATGAGTAGTCATCAGAACTCATACACTATAAAAGTGCATTCAAAGGAACCTCAATTGTCTTTATGGTTTCCTTTGGTTTTGGGCTAGAGGGTTCTTGAGTGGGATTTAGGCACTCAGAGGGTGTGCTTTGACTAGCGTTCAACGCCAGCTTTGCCAGCTTATTGGGCATTGAACGCCCTTGCTGTCCATCCTGACTGGCATTAAACGCCAGTACCTCTAGCATTATAGGCGTTGAACGCCTAGCAGGGATGTCCTTACTGGCGTTCAGCGCCATAATGGCTGCATGGTCGGGCATTGAACGCCTAGTGAGGGGTTCCTCATTGGCGTTCAGCGCCAGAAAGCCTTCCTGTTTGGACATTGAACACCCATCCAGTGCTCCCTGGCTGGCGTTCAACACCAACTTTTCTGCCAGGATGGGCATTGAACGCCCAGTGAGGAGTTCCTCATTGGCATTTAATGCTAGGCTTGCTGCCTGATGAGCGGATAATTTGTATGCTTTTTGGCATTGTTTCTAGGATGTTTTTAGTAGGATCTAGTTACTTTTAGGGATGTTTTCATTAGTTTTTATGTTAAATTCACATTTCTGGAGTTTACTATGAGTTTGTGTGTTTTTCTGTGATTTCAGGTATTTTCTGGCTGAAATTGAGGGACTTGAGCAAAAATCAGATTCAGAGGTTGAAGAAGGACTGCTGATGCTGTTGGATTCTGACCTCCCTGCACTCAAAATGGATTTTCTGGAGCTACAGAACTCGAAATGGCGCGCTTCCAATTGCGTTAGAAAGTAGACATTCAGGGCTTTCCAGCAATGTATAATAGTTCATACTTTGGCCGAGTTTAGACGATGTAAAAGGGCATTGAATGCCAGTTCTACGCTGCTGTCTGGAGTTAAACGCCAGAAACAAGTCACAAACCAGAGTTGAACGCCAGAAATACATTACAACCTGGCGTTCAACTCCAGAAAAAGCCTCTGCACATGTAACATTCAAGCTCAGCCCAAGCACACACCAAGTGGGCCCCAGAAGTGGATTTATGCATCAATTACTTACTTCTGTAAACCCTAGTAGCTAGTTTATTATAAATAGAACTTTTTACTATTGTATTAGACATCTTTTGATCATTTTTAGATCTCTAGACCTCCATGGGAGGCTGGCCATTTGGCCATGCTTACCCTATATTCACTTATGTATTTTTAACGGTAGAGTTTCTACACTCCATAGATTAAGGTGTGGAGCTCTGCTGTTCCTCAAAGATTAATGCAAAGTACTACTGTTTTCTATTCAATTCATCTTATTTCGCTTCTAAGATATTCATTCGCACTTCAACCTGAATGTGATGAACGTGACAATTATCATCATTCCCTATGAACACGTGCCTGACAACCACTTCCATTCTACATTAGATTGAATGAGTATCTCTTAGATCTCTTAACCAGAATCTTCATGGTGTAAGCTAGAATGATGGCGGCATTCAAGAGAATCCAGAAAGTCTAAACCTTGTCTGTGGTATTCCGAGTAGGATTCAATGATTGAATGGCTGTGACGAGCTTCAAACTCGCGAGTGCTGGGCGTAGTGACAGACGCAAAAGGAGGGAGAATCCTATTCCAGCATGATCGGGAACCTCAGATGATTAGCCATGCCGTGACAGGGCATCTTGGACCATTTTCACAAGAGGAGGGGATGTAGCCACTGACAACGGTGATGCCCTTGCATACAGCCAGCCATAGAAAGGAGTAAGACTTATTGGATGAAGGCAGCAGGAAAGCAGAGGTTCAGAGGAACGAAAGCATCTCTATACGCTTATCTGAAATTCTCACCAATGAATTACATAAGTGTTTCTATCCCTATTCTATGTTTACTTATTAATTAATTTCGAAAACTCCATAACTATTTTATATCCGTCTGACTGAGATTTACAAGGTGACCATAGCTTGCTTCATACCAACAATCTCCGTGGGATTCGACCCTTACTCACGTAAGGTATTACTTGGACGACCCAGTGCACTTGCTGGTTAGTTATGCGAAGTTGTGAAGATATGTTTAGACCATGGTTCTGTGCATCCATTTTTGGTGCCATTGCCAGGGAATCAATTTCGAACAACAATTCACAACCTGAGTAACAATTTCGCATACCACTGCCATTGTGGGCATTGAACACCCAGTAAAGGCTTCTTCACTGGCGTTCAATGCCTTCCCATCCTCCTCTAATTCGGCCTCTACCTCCATGGTTATAGCATTGCACTCTTCTCTAGGATTCACCTCAGCGTTACTAGGAAGAGTGTCAGGAGGAGTCTTAGGGATCTTATTTCTCAGTTGACCAACCTGTACCTCCAAGTTTCTAATGGAGGATCTTGTTTCATTAATGAAACTATGGGTGGTCTTAGTGAGGCTGGAGACTAGAATGGCTAAGTCAGAAAGGCTTTGCATAAAGGTCTCTATATTCCCTTGAGAAGATGGGAATGGTAGTCTGTTGTTAATATAACAACCCCGGTTTTTGAGAACGCAGGGCAGGCACGGATTTCTCCGGAAGATCAGTAAAGGGAACACCTCTGCTGTATCATCAAACATATCAATCCTCATTGTCATTATGTCATCTTTAAGCCAGGACCTCTTCTGAGACAAGATCGACAACGCAATCGCGAAGAACCTAGTTTTTGAACCGTATTGGTTAGGAGTTTTGATTCTAGTTTTTGTAAATAGTCTCTTTTTGACGAACTGAACTCGATTCATGAGAAAAGAGAGCTAATAGTATAATATTATAATTATATTAGTATTATAAGATTCTTGAATGATATTATAAGGTTACCTAGTCTATTTTAGTTAAAAACAGGAAATCGGTTTAACCGAGTTCACAGTTTACTAGTGCAGCTTAGCACCAGCACTCTCTAATGACTTTAGCAATGCTAAGGCCTCATTATACATGTTTTATTCTCATAATAAATATGTTACTAGTGTCATTTATGCTAGTAGCTCAGAAAATAAATTTTAGAGATATTTTTACAAGTGTTCCGATACATCTAGTTTTAGTAGTTATACACCTGAGATATTTTAATATTCTTTTAACCTACCTCGAAGCCAACCAATCACAACTCACCCTACACCCTCAAAACCCCCAAGGCTGCCTCATTTGCTCATTGTGGCCGAAAATCATCAAGAGAAAAAGGAGAGAAAGTTCTTGGTTCATAAATCTTCAAAGCTTGATTTCTGCTGAACTAAAACTCAAATCAAAATTCCAATTCGACCAAAATGATCCTCTCTTCTTTCTCTACATAATCATATGACTTATCAAGGCTAGAATCAAGGTGAGTTGGCTGCACCATCTCCCTTTTGCTTCGGTTTCAAGAAAACATGCTTAAACATGTGTTTTCTTAATGTTCTTCCTTAGGAATCATGCTTAACTTGACTTGAGGGCCAAGAAACGTTAATTTCCAGCAAGTCTAAGGTGAGATATTCCTTCCTAACATGCTGAGAGAGATTTGTTCAGTTGAGGGTTTGTGGATTTAAAGTTGTTCTTGATGTGATTTAGAAGGAAAAAGTGTTTAAGGACCAGTATAACTGAATTTGGAGCAGCAAAACCAGGTAGGGTTTGATGAAATTAATCTTGATTGATTGTGTTTGAGTTGTGTGAATGTTGTATGATTTGGATGTGCTAAAAATTGGTTGCATATATGATTGATTCTTGGTGAAAATCTGGTGAAATTTTGATGAAATTTGATGAAATTTGAGCTTTAAGTTCATGTTCTTGGAGCTGCTGGAAAAATGAAACCCTAGGCCTAAATTGGGGTTCAATTTGTGTTAAAATCATATAGAAAAGATGGGATTTTAGTGGCTGGGAATTTATTATGAATTATGGTAAAAATCGGTTGCTAAAAAGACTGAAAAACGGGTGAAACCAGAGAAAGAATCTAAAGAATTTATGAAGAACATGAAGAACACTTTGAGTGTGATGAAGAACATGGAAGAACAAGCTTTAGATCTTGATAAGGGCAAGGAAGTAAAATTTTTTGTGTTTGGGGGGTCATTTGGTAATTTCTGAAAGTTATGGTGGTTAAAGTAGAAATATTAAAAGTTATGGGTGGTAAAAAGTAAAATTTAAAGGTTAAATGTTAAAGTGGGGTAATTTTTAAAATTTTAATGATAAAATAATAAATAATAATAAAATAATACGGAAAATGCAATTTTCTGTAAAAGCTTTAAAAAGACAACTTTAAACTCAGAATCTCATAATTACCTTCATAAAACACTTAAGGAGTGGTAATAACATATTAGTGAAGCAAATATAAAGGAAAGATAAAAAGTTAAAGAAGAAATAAAAATCGGAGAAAAAGTCCGTAAAGTTTTAATGACAGAAAACAACAGAGATTAGTGAACGAACTAGAAGCAACATAGTTAGTTCTTAAGTTGTGCCTAGGGTTAGTGGTGCACGAAATTATAATCTCAATGGTGCCAACAACTTAGTACGCACAATTGTAATGTCAACTCTTTTTCACAACTTCGCACAACTAACCAGCAAGTGCACTGGGTTGTCCAAGTAATACCTTACGTGAGTAAGGGTCGATCCCATGGAGATTGTCGGCTTGAAGCAAGCTATGATGATCTTGTAAATCTCAATCAGGCGGATTCAATTGGTTATGAGGTTTTGATAATTAAAATATAAATAAAACAAACAATAAAATAGAGATACTTATATAATTCATTGGTGGAAATTTCAGATAAGCGTCTGAAGATGCTTTGTTGCTTCTGAACTTCTGCTTTCCTATTGTCTTCTTCCAACCATGCGTTACCTCCTTCCATGGCAAGATGTATGATCCTCTCGGATGAAAACAAATCCATATGCGCTGTCACCGCACGGCTAATCATCTGTCGGTTCCCGCTAGCGTCGGAGTAAGACCATTGTCTTTTTGCACACTGTCACTTGTGCCCCACATTCGCAGGTTTGAAACTCGTCACAGTCATCCCTTCCTAGATCCTACTCGGAATACCACAGACAAGGTTTAGACTTGTGATGCCAGGGCATTTTGGCCAGTTTCACTAACATTTTCTTTACTGTTCTTAGGATAGTTTCATGCATTTTCTTAGGAAATAAGTTAGTTTTGGGTAGATATTCACTTACACCTTGATTCAAGCATACATTGTGCATTTTATATGATTTCATGAGGATTTTGCATGAGTTTAGTGACAAATTGTATTCTGCATTACCCATGACTTGGACTAGAACTTTGATGCACTCTATTGCCTGATTTCAGGACCAAAGGAAGCAAGGAATGTGAGGTAACTTGCAAAGTTAATGAGAAAAGTGACTGCCAATGACACTCTCGAAGCCATCATTACCCACATTAAGAGTCACGTTAACTAAGTTAACGTGAACTCTAATGTGAAGAAGGGAATTTGAGCCAACGTTAGTGACACTTAACATTATCACTAACGTTGGCCAATGCTCACAAGTGGCCACGTTAAAGTCCACGTTAACTTAGCTAACGTGGCATCTAACGTTAAAAGGGAGAAAGGAAGCAAACATTAGTGACATTCAACATTGTCACTAACGTTGGCCTAAGTGCACAATGCCACGTTAACTCCCACATTAACTTGGTTAACGTGGAAGCTAACGTGAAGAGGCAAGAGTGGTCGACAACGTTAGTGACACCCAACATTGTCACTAACGTTGGAAGCAACCACACAACCCCAAGGAGCCACGTTAACTCCCACGTTAACTTAGTTAACGTGGAGGCTAACGTGAGAGAAAAAGGTGATGGCCAACGTTAGTGACACTCAACATTGTCACTAACGTTGGAAGGAGCCACACAAGCCACTATGAGCCACGTTAACTCCCACGTTAACTTAGTTAACGTGGAAGCTAATGTGGATGAGTGAATGATGAGCCAACGTTAGTGACACTCAACATTGTCACTAACGTTGGGGATGGCTAAGCATGGCCACGTTAACCTAGTTAACGTGGATTCTAACGTGAGACATGGGAGCACATTGGAACGTTAGTGACAATGTTGAATGTCACTAACGTTCTCGAAGGATGGCAAGCCCACGTTAAAGAGCCACGTTAACTAAGTTAACGTGGGCTCTAACGTAGGAGCAGTGGGGGCTTTTCAATGTTATTAGGAAAGTTAAGTCCCAATAACGTGTGCGAAGGACCTAGAGGCAACGTTGGTGGCAACGTGTGTGCCACTAACGTTGAGGTTAACGTGGCTTTTACTTAGGAACGTTAGTGAGAAAGTTGATTGTCACTAACGTTCTCGAACTCATATTTTCACTAAACGTTAAAAACCCTAAAGTCCTGAGCTAAAATCTCTGCCCACTTCACACTTTCTCTCTGCAAGTAAAGCCAAGCCCAAATGAAGAAGAGAACTGCTTCAAACTCAAGATCCAAAGGCCCAAGACTTGAAGAGCCAACTAGAAGATGAGAAGAGTAGTATATATAGGAGTAGCTTTGAATTATTTTAGGGAGTTGCTGGGAGTTGGAAAATAGCATAGAACTACTTCCTGTATTTTACTTTCTCTGCTCTTCTAGTTTTCATCATGTATTCTCCATCTTTGTTTTCACTTTCCAGAGCTATGAACAACTAAATCCCTTTCATTGGGTTAGGGAGCTCTGTTGTAATTTGATGGATCAATACTAGTTTTCATTATTCTTCTTCTATCTTTTCTCTTGATTTTACTTGAAAGCTTTCGATCTTTATCTAATTGGGTAGTTATCTTGGAAAAAAAACTATTCATACTTGGATCTCTTCTGAACCTTGGAAGAGGAATGAAGAGATCAAGCTAGAAATGCTTTCTCATGCTGGACCAAATTGGGTTTGGATGGATATGTGACTATAATCCTCTCAATGCTTGATTTGGGAAATGCATGTGGTATAATCAGTGACCATACTTCATCTCTTCTCATGAGCAATTGACCAAGGAATTGGCTATTGATCAAGATTTGAGAGATTGAATTACAAGAAATTGTAATTCAATCACTTAAGATTGCCAAAGAGATCAATGAGTGCATTGATTGAGGAAGAGATGTAAATGAGATTGATCCGGAGAATGCAACATCTCCTAAGCCCAATGAACTCCCCATTTATGATCTTACCCATTCTCTTTAATTTCTGTCATTTACATTTATGAGCAATTCCCCCATTCCCATTTAAGATTCTGCAATTTACTTTCTGCCATTTACTTTCCCACATTTAACTTTCTGCAATTCTCAACTCAATTTCTGATTCGCTCAACTAGAATATTCCTCTAATTAAAGTTGCTTGATCAATCAATCCTTGTAGGATTCGACCTCACTCTATTGTGAGTTTTTACTTGACGACAAATTCGGTACACTTGCCGAAGGAAATTTGTTATGAGACAAGTTTTCCGTGCATCAAGTTTATGGCGCCGTTGCCGGGGATTGATTGTGCATCAACAATGATTAGATTGGAGGATAACTAGATTGAGCATTTTATTTTTGTTTGATTTAAATTTCTGTTTGAGTTATTTACTTCCTGTTTTAGTTAATTTCTTCCCTTCCCCCTACTTTTTTTTTGTTATTTACATTTCATCTCACTAACCTACTAACTGTTTGATATATTACATCACTCACACTAACAGTAATTCTGACAGATATACTTTCTGCACCTATTCTCTTTGCTTGTACTTGTTGGTTGTATGACAGGGAGAAGAAGCGGGGCTTCAACTTCCTTTGATTCTGAACCTGAGAGAACCTTCCTTAGACTAAGGAGGGAGGCAAGAGACAAACGTGTAGTTGGTGCTAAAGAAGAGGAGGAACACTTTGAGAAATACTTTGAACCAAACATGGAAGAAAACATGGAAAACCATCATGAAGAAGAGGCTCACAACCATGGCAGAAGAGGTCGAGCAAATCATACTGAGGAGGATAGAAGAGTTTTAGGCTCTTATATCAATCCAAACCCAGAAAACTGTGAAAGTAGCATTCAAAAGCCAACCATCCATGCCAACAATTTTGAACTGAAGCCACAGCTCATCACCCTTGTGCAGAACAACTGTTCGTTCGGAGGAAGTGTCCAAGAGGACCCAAATCAATATTTAACCACCTTCTTGAGAATATGTGACACAGTGAAGTCTAATGGTGTTCATCCTGACACCTATAGACTGCTTTTATTTCCATTCTCACTTAGGGATAAGGCAGCCAAGTGGCTGGAATCTTTCCCAAGGGAAAGCTTGACAACTTGGGAAGACGTGGTGAACAAATTTTTAGCAAGATTTTACCCCCTCAAAGAATCAATAGGCTTAGAGCTGAGGTCCAAACCTTCAGGCAACAAGATGGTGAGACTCTATATGAAGCATGGGAGAGGTTTAAAGACCTGACAAGGAGGTGTCCACCTGACATGTTCAACGAATGGGTGCAGCTGCACATTTTCTATGAAGGGGTCTCTTATGAGTCAAAGAAGGCCGTAGACCATTCATCCGGAGGATCTTTGAACAAGAAGAAAACCATTGAGGAGGCTATAGATGTCATTGAAACAGTAGCAGAGAACGACTACTTCTATGCTTCCGAAAGAGGGAACACAAGAGGAATAATGGAGCTAAACAATGTAGATGCTCTGTTGGCCCAAAACAAGCTCATTACCCAACAGCTGGCTGACCTCACCAAGAAGATGGAGAGAAACCAAGTAGCAGCAATCTCCACTTCATCAACAACCCAAGAAGGAGTGAATGAAGAAGCAGAGGGTAGTCATGAGCAAGCCAACTACATTGGGAATTAACCTAGGCAGAACCATGATCCTTACTCCAAGAATTACAACCCTGGATGGAGGAATCACCCAAACTTTGGGTGGGGAAATCAACAAGACCAAAGCCTTGATCAAAGACGCCCAAATCCAAACAATTTCACATCTAGACCATATCAACATCCCAATAACAACACCTCTCCACATTCATATCAAGGCCAGAACAACCCTCCTCAACCTGACCTATCATCATTTGATGAAAGAATCTCAAGGATTGAAAATCTACTTGAAGGCATATGCAAGGATATCCAAGACAACAAGGTGTTCAAGGAGGAAGTGCGAGCCAGTTTCAAGAACCAGGGAGACACAATCAAGAGGTTGGAATCTCAGGTAGGATATCTCTCTGAGCAAATTTCCAAACCCACAGATGGATTCCCAAGTGACACAGAGAAGAATCCGAGAGGTGAAACAAAGAAAATAAGATGGGAAGATTGCAAGATGGTCACTATAAGTGATAAGGAGACTGAGGACAAGCCAAGCAAGCTGTCAGAACAACCTGAAGATACCTCAACAGAGAAGGAGGAAAAAGAATACCAAGAACCAGAAATATCAAAATAGGAGCTGCTGAGACTCTATGCACCTTTTCCCCAACTGCTCAATGGTGCTGTGGAGAAGAGAATATACTCAAGATTTCTTGACTTGTTTGCATCTTTGCATGTGAACATACCATTCATCAAGACTATCCAACAAATGCCTGCATATATCAAGTATATGAAAGAGCTGTTTCCTAGGAAAAGCTCACTCAAGGGAGGCCAGACTATAGTGATGAACAAGGGGTGCAGTGCCCTCATTCAACCACAGTTGCCTACGAAAAGAAAAGATCCAGGGAGTTTTCATGTCCCCTGTGCCATAGGAGAAACAATGTTTGATAGAGCACTCTGCGATTTGGGAGCAAGCATCAACTTAATGCCCTTAGCTCTGGTGAAGAGACTACAGATCAATGAGATATTGCCCACAGATGTGGTCATCAGGCTGGCTGACAAAACTCAAAAACAAGCAATAGGGGTGGTGGAAAATGTATTGTTAAAGGTTGAGAAATACTACCTCCCAACAGACTTTGTCATCTTGGACATGGAAGAGAGTCACACTCACCCAATCATATTGGGAAGACCATTCCTAGCTACAGCCAGAGCACTCATAGATGTGGAGCGAGGGGAGCTAATATTGAGGATCCATGATGAACAACTCAGCTTCAATGTCTTCAAACTCTCCCAAGAAGCTGACCAAGAAAATAAAGAACCAAGCACAGATCGTAACGAGATACT
The DNA here is from genome assembly GCF_059453495.1 of Arachis ipaensis. Lineage (NCBI taxonomy): Eukaryota > Viridiplantae > Streptophyta > Magnoliopsida > Fabales > Fabaceae > Arachis > Arachis ipaensis. Next base: position 107,874,124 of record NC_142441.1, on the reverse strand, counting down.
GACAGAGGAAGCAAACATTGAAGCACAACCAGCCCAACTGGGAAAGCCCTTGATTGATGAACAAGGAAATAAGCAGCTGTCACAGCTCAAGGAAAAGCTGGAGGAACCTAAACCACCAGAAACATGTGAAGACAACAACAAAATTTCCTTAGAAGAAGAAGCTACAAAGAGCAAGGCAACATCAAAAGGGACAAAGAAGAAAGTACCAAGGGGGTGGAGGAACAAGAAGATCCCTACGGAAGACTTCTCTCCAGGAGATAAAGTGATCTCAGCTTACTTCCCAGATATCCCCCCTAATCTCCCGACTGTACCATCTCAGTTACCTAAGGTCTTCACTATTAACAGAGTCCTCTCCTTGGAACATGTGGAGATCATTGATACAACCAATGGATATAAGTCCAAGGCAAGAGGGGAGGACTTGAAGCATTATCAACCTCCCTGATGAAGGAGAAACGTCAAGCTAGTTACGCTAAAGAAGCGCTTCATGGGAGGCAACCCATGTTTTATTAGCTTTTACTAGTAAATAAGTCAATATTCATAAATTCCAACCCAAACTTGGTGACGTTCTTATATTGCAGTATATATAGTGAAGAACAAGTTTGGTGTTCAAAGCGTACCAAGAAAGCATGAATGCAACAGAGAGCATGCTAGTCTTGGAGCTTTGAACAGAACTTTTCATCACAGTGCTTCAAATTAAGTTTGGTGTCACCCCATGGTGCCACCAAAATGCATATAAGGATACACAGTTAGTTAGTTAGTTGGAGTTCATGAATAAACAATCTAATCTTTTCTTTTCTTTATTAATTATAGTCGTAAAGGATAAATTATCTTTTTGATATTATGTCTTACTTTTCTTATTTTATCTTTATAGGAAAAGAAAAGAAGCATTAAAAGGGATGGATTGGACAACTAAACAAAGAAGGATCGGACACCACAAAAGGAGGGGCTACACACTTGTTCTAAAAAGGGAATACATTGGAAAATGTTGCCATGCAACATTGGAAAAATGGGACCCCTAAAAGACTGAGCAATCTCCATCATAAAGTGATGATCCTTGTCTTTTGTCCATGCATAATCCCAACCATCCATCAAGTAACCACTCCATCAATCCACACCCTCCATTCTCTCACAACGTCCCTATATATGACCCTTGTTCCGTACCCACCTTCATGGTCATAACCCACTCTTCACAACTCTTCATTTCGGTACAAGAAACTCCTTACTCCATTACAAACATTTCCCCCCTCACTCTCTTCATTGCAATAAAACCTTAAACAACCAAAAGTTTCCACAACTTTACCACCTTCACATAATTCATGGCGTCTTCGAGTTCTAAAAGAAGGAAGGGAAAGGAACCCATGGAGCAGCACCCGTATGACAAAACGAAATTTAGAAGCTTGCATCATGCATTGTAATACAGGTGGATGGTTGACAAGGAAATCATTTACGAGCTGGGATTTCAAGTGAAGAAAACTGAGTGTCCTGAAATCACAGAGAAGGTAGAAAAGAGAAGATGGGAGCTTCTCACTGACCCTGTCACTAAGGTGAATGCAAATCTCATAAGAGAATTTTATGCAAATGCGGTCCGATATGATAAGAAAGATGAGTCATATACAAGCTTTGTGAGAGGAAAGATGGTGGATTTTGGTCCCATGAGTGTCATGAGGGCACTGAAGCTACGGTCTATACAGTTTGAAGAAGAAAGTTATCACTCAAGATTGGACAACCCCAATTATGACCACATTTTGCGAGACATTTGTGTACCCGGAGCTGACTGGGAAAGGGGTGCGGGAAAGAAACCAAAGTTCATCAAGAGAACAGATCTCACTCCTGAAGCCAAGGGGTGGTTTGAGCTAGTGAGAAGGTCTATTCTCCCAGCTGCAAACAACTCGGAGGTGAATGTCAAGAGAGCCACGATGGTGCATTGTATACTGAAGGGAGGAGAAATCAAGGTTCATGAACTCATAGCTGAAGGCATTAGAAAGATGGCAGAGAAAAGCGACTCAAGAGGAACGTTAGGTTACCCCAGCACTATTTACCGAATATGCAAGAAAGCTGGGGTGGTTTTTGAAGATGAGGACCCCATGTGGATAAAGGAAAGCATCCCAATAACTGTACGAAAGATGAATGCTGCAGCATCCCCCTACCTCAACGGAAACAAAGGAAGAGGACAGCCCCTCAAGTAATGGAAGGACAAGTCTTAGAGGGGCAAGCACAACAGACCTTGGACATGCACCAATTGCAGGAAGCTATTGATGGCTTGTCTAGACAATATTTGGAAAGTCAAGGAGCACAGAAAGAGCTTCAACTATAGATGATGGGGCAGCAAGAGGAAGCACTCTCAAGATGGATGACTCAGCAAGGTGAGTGGCAAAGGCAAATGATGGAACAGCAACTAAGTCAAGGACAACAATGGGGAGAAACATTCAACAGGATGGAACAAAGGCAAAATGAGCAACAAGAATCCATCCAGAGGCTAATCAACATCCAAGCACATCAAGGGGCACACATACATGAGATGCATCAAAGACAAATAGAACAGGCAGAACTATTGGACGAGCAAAGGGCATTCGCAGAAGGAGTTTACATGAGAGAGACAGGACATCACATAAACACTCAAGCCAGGCTCGACTACTTAGTAGGACAGCTGCCAATATTGCATCCAGGAATAGCCCGGTATGAAGAAATGAAGGATGAATTAGCACGAGAGGAAAGACAAAGGGTGGAAGAGAGTCATGAGTTAGTGAGGAAGGCACTTGAGGATTGGAAGCAAGCAAGATTGGCACGGATGCAAGGAAATGCAAGAGGAAACAAGGAGGACAAGCAAGGAAAAGAGCATGGACGACCACAAGAGTAAAAGGTGGTGGAGTTCCTTCTTTGTTCCATCTTTCTCTATGTTTTAAATAAGGAAGATCTTGTATGAAATAGAACTTGCTTCCATGTTATGTTTAAACCTTTTTCAATTCTGTCTTTTAAGTTTTTGGTATTGAAGAAAGTCTCAGTGTGCTAGTCTTTATGTTACTACACCATCTCCTTACTTAATTGTATGTTTGTCCCTTTAAATCAAATGAAAAAGAGAATGAGTGTGTTTTAAAAAGACCAAAGTGGAGCTCATAATATGGAAGTGCATTCATGAGTTTTTGGTGTGATCATAAGTTAGCTAAGTTAGTTCAACCACAAGGTGGGAGGACCACTATCTGTCATGAATACTATGCTTGAGACACACCCCATGAGACTAGCTAAATAAGAAGATCCTAATAAGAAAAAGGGAAAGAACAATCAAAGTTGAGGAATAAGAGAAAAAGACTAAGCAATAAGGCTAGGCACCAATGTTTTTAAATCTTGAGGCATGTGTCTGTGGTGTTCCTGTGTGAGGGATCTACTTGGATGAATAAGCTCTTAGGGGTGCCTTATCACTTGGTAACTTGGTTTAACTAACTTGGGATTATCAGCTGAAAGTCCACTATCAAGAGTAACCCTCACCACAGAACATTTAGTAACCCAAAGAGGTGCTGGACACCAAGGCCTCAAGAAAAGAAAAAGAATAAACTATATGCCTGTGGTGTGCATGTATGGGGGAGAGACTTGAGCAAGTAAGTCCTTAGGGGTACTTCAACACCTAGCACCTTGAACCAACTGGTTCGAGAGTGTTGGCTGAAAGTTATTTTAAAGAGTTGCCCCTTTACAGAACACTTAGCCTAAGAACACAAATAAGCCCTGAAATAACAACAAAAGGATCAATAAATAAAAGTTTCATGGGATGCAATCATAGTGAGTATTCCAGGATATGATAAAGGTCTGAAAGCCAGGAATGAACCTAAGTTGCTATGCATGAAACCACTATAAAACCAGGGACATGACTTCCACAAGAATGACTCATTTCTCTTGGTATCCCATTCATCATTCTCTTGTTCCAGTACTTGCTTAGGGACAAGCAAGCTTTAAGTTTGGTGTTGTGATGCCAGGGTATTTTGGCCAGTTTTGCTGACCTTTTCTTTACTGTTTTTAGGATAGTTTCATGCATTTTCTTAGGAAATAAGCTAGTTTTGGGTAGATATTCACTTACACCTTGATTCAAGCATACATTGTGCATTTTACATGATTTCATGAGGATTTTGCATGAGTTTAGTGACAAATTGTATTCTGCATTACCCATGACTTGGACTAGAACTTTGATGCACTCTATTGCCTGATTTCAGGACCAAAGGAAGCAAGGAATGGGAGGTAACTTGCAAAGTTAATGAGAAAAGTGACTGCCAATGACGCTCTCAAAGCCATCATTACCCACGTTAAGAGTCATGTTAACTAAGTTAACGTGAACTCTAATGTGAAGAAGGGAATTTGAGCCAACGTTAGTGACACTTAACATTATCACTAATGTTGGCCAATGCTCACAAGTGGCCACGTTAGAGTCCACGTTAACTTAGTTAACGTGGCCTCTAACGTTAAAAGGGGGAAAGGAAGCAAACATTAATGACATTCAACATTGTCACTAACGTTGGCCTAAGTGCACAATGCCACGTTAACTCCCACGTTAACTTGGTTAACGTGGAAGCTAACGTGAAGAGGCAAGAGTGGTCGACAACGTTAGTGACACCCAACATTGTCACTAACGTTGGAAGCAACCACACAACCCCAAGGAGCCACGTTAACTCCCAAGTTAACTTAGTTAACGTGGAGGCTAACATGAGAGAAGAAGGTGATGGCCAACGTTAGTGACACTCAACATTGTCACTAACGTTGGAAGGAGCCACACAAGCCACTATGAGCCACGTTAACTCCCACGTTAACTTAGTTAACGTGGAAGCTAACGTGGATGAGTGAATGATGAGCCAACGTTAGTGACACTCAACATTGTCACTAACGTTGGGGATGGCTAAGCATGGCCACATTATAAGCCACGTTAACCTAGTTAACGTGGATTCTAAAGTGAGACATGGGGGCACATTGGAACGTTAGTGACAATATTAAATGTCACTAACGCTCTCGAAGGATGGCAAGCCCACGTTAAAGAGCCACGTTAACTAAGTTAACGTGGGCTCTAACGTAGGAGCAGTGGGGGCTTTTCAACGTTATTGGGAAAGTTAAGTCCCAATAACGTGTGCGAAGGACCTAGAGGCAACGTTGGTGGCAACGTGTGTGCCACTAACGTTGAGGTTAACATGGCTTTTACTTAGGAACGTTAGTGAGAAAGTTGATTGTCACTAACGTTCTCGAACTCATATTTTCACTAAACGTTAAAAACCCTAAAGTCCTGAGCTAAAATCTCTGCCCACTTCACACTTTCTCTCTGCAAGTAAAGCCAAGCCCAAATGAAGAAGAGAACTGCTTCAAACTCAAGATCCAAAGGCCCAAGACTTGAAGAGCCAACTAAAAGATGAGAAGAGTAGTATATATAGGAGTAGCTTTGAATTATTTTAGGGAGTTGCTGGGAGTTGGAAAATAGCATAGAACTACTTCCTGTATTTTACTTTCTTTGCTCTTCTAGTTTTCATCATGTATTCTCCATCTTTGTTTTCACTTTCCAAAGCTATGAACAACTAAACCCCTTTCATTGGGTTAGGGAGCTCTGTTGTAATTTGATGGATCAATACTAGTTTTCATTATTCTTCTTCTATCTTTTCTCTTGATTTTACTTGAAAGCTTTCGATCTTTATCCAATTGGGTAGTTATCTTGGAAAAGAAACTATTCATACTTGGATCTCTTCTGAACCTTGGAAGAGGAATGAAGAGATCAAGCTAGAAATGCTTTCTCATGCTGGACCAAATTGGGTTTGGATGGATATGTGACTATAATCCTCTCAATGCTTGATTTGGGAAATGCATGTGGTATAATCAGTGACCATACTTCATCTCTTCTCATGAGCAATTGACCAAGGAATTGGCTATTGATCAAGATTTGAGAGATTGAATTACAAGAAATTGTAATTCAATCACTTAAGATTGCCAAAGAGATCAATGAGTGCATTGATTGAGGAAGAGATGTAAATGAGATTGATCCGGAGAATGCAACATCTCCTAAGCCCAATGAACTCCCCATTTCTGATCTTATCCATTCTCTTTAATTTCTATCATTTACATTTATGAGCAATTCCCCCATTCCCATTTAAGATTCTGTAATTTACTTTCTGCCATTTACTTTCCCGCATTTAACTTTCTGCAATTCTCAACTCAATTTTTGATTCGCTCAACTAGAACATTCCTCTAATTAAAGTTGCTTGATCAATCAACCCTTGTGGGATTCGACCTCACTCTATTGTGAGTTTTTACTTGACGACAAATTCAGTACACTTACCGAAGGAAATTTGTTATGAGACAAGTTTTCCGTGCATCAACTTTTCGAATCTCAGGAATGTTGCTAATGGTTCTAGCCTATACCATGAAGACTCTGATCTCACGGAATGGAATGCTCTGTGGTCAGGAGAGGTAGCCATGCGTCGTGAACCAGGAGGCCAAGAGATACACACTCAAGCTATTGCAGATAGAATGGAAGCGGTTGTCAGGCACGCGTTCATAAATGAGAATGATGATGAGTGTCACGGGTCATCACATTCATCAGGTTAAAGTGGGAGTGAATATCTTAGAGAGGAAGTAGGCGTGAATTGAATAGAAAAATAATAGTATTTGTATTAATTCATGAAGAACAGCAGAGCTCTACACCTTAGTCTATGGGGTGTAGAAGCTCCACCGTAGAAAATACATAAGTGAAAAAGGTCTAGGCATGGTCATATGGCCAGCCTCCAAATGTGAACATACAAGTTCCAGAAAATCAAAAACTAAAACTAAGATGGTCAAAAGACGTGAAATAAATCTCTAAAAGTAGTTTTTATACTAAACTAGTAACCTAGGGTTATAGAAAATGAGTAACTAAGTGCAGATAATGCAGAAATCCACTTCCGGGGCCCACTTGGTGTGTGCTTGGGCTGAGCATTGAAGATTTTTCGTGCTTAGTCTGTTCCCGGAGTTAAACGCCAGCTTTGGTGCCAGTTTGGGCGTTTAACTCCAATTCTGGTGCCAGTTTGGGCGTTTTACGCCAAGATGTTTTAGGCTTACTTTGAACGCCGGTTTGGGCCATCAAATCTCGGGCAAAGTATAAAATATTATATATTTCTGGAAAGCCCAGGATGTCTACTTTCCAACGCAATTGAGATCGCACCAATTAGGCTTCTGTAGCTCTAGAAAATCCACTTCGAGTGCAGGGAGGTCAGAATCCAACAGCATTTGCAGTCCTTTTTCAGCCTCTGAATCAGATTTTTGCTCAGGTCCCTCAATTTTAGCCAGAAGATACCTGAAATCATAGAAAAATACACAAACTCATAGTAAAGTCCAGAAATGTGATTTTTGGATAAAAACTAATAAAAATATAATAAAAAGTAGCTAAATCATACTAAAAACTATGTATGCCAAAAAGGGTATAAATTATCCACTCATCACAACACCAAACTTAAATTGTTGCTTTTCCCCAAGCAACTGAAAACAAAATAGGATAGAAAGAAGAGAATATACAATGAATTCCAAACTTATCGATGAAAATTAGTTTCAATTAGATGAGCGGGACTTGTAGCCTTTTTGCTTCTGAACAGTTTTGGCATCTCACTTTATCTTTTGAAGTTTAGAATGATTGGCATCTATAGGAACTCAGAATTCAGATAGTGTTATTGATTCTCCTAGTTTAGTATGTTGATTCTTGAACACAGCTACTTTATGAGTCTTAGCCGTGACCCTAAGCATTTTGTTTTCTAGTATTACCACCAGATACATAAATGCCACAGACATATAACTGGGTGAACCTTTTCAGATTGTGACTCAACTTTGCTAGAGTCCCTAGTTAGAGGTGTCCAGAGCTCTTAAGTACACTATTTTTGCTTTGGACCACGACTTTAACCGCTCAGTCTCAAGCTTTTCACTTGACACCTTCACGCCACAAGCACATGGTTAGGGACAGCTTTGTTTAGCCGCTTAGGCTAGGATTTTATTCCTTTGGGTCCTCCTATCCATTAATGCTCAAAGCCTTGGATCCTTTTTACCCTTGCCTTTTGGTTTAAAGGGCTATTGGCTTTTTCTGCTTGCTTTTTTTTTCTTTCTCTTTTTCTTTTGTATTCACTGCTTTTTCTTGCTTCAAGAATCAATTTTATGATTTTTCAGATTATCAATAACATTTCTCCTTTTTCATTATTCTTTCAAGAGCCAACAATTTTAACATTCATAAACAACAAATTCAAAAATATGCACTGTTGAAGCGTTCATTCAGAAAACAAAAGTATTGCCACCACATCAAAATAATTAAACTAACTTCATGATAAAATTCAAAACTATGTACTTCTAGTTCTTTTGCAATTAAAAACATTTTCCATTTAAGAAAGGTGATGGATTCATAGGACATTCATAGCTTTAAGACATAGATACTAGACACTAATGATCATGTAATAAAGACACAAACATAAATAAAACATAAGGAATAGGAAACAAAAAACAGAAAAATAAAGAACAAGGAAATTAAAGAACGGGTCCACCTTAGTGATGGCGGCTAGTTCTTCCTCTTGAAGATCTTATGGAGTGCTTGAGCTCCTCTATGTCTCTTCCTTGCCTTTGTTGTTCCTCCTTCATGGCTCTTTGGTCTTCTTTAATTTCATGGAGGAGGATGGAATGCTCTTGGTGCTCCATCCTTAGTTGTCCCATGTTGGAACTCAATTCTCCTAGGGAGGTGTTGATTTGCTCCCAATAGTTTTGTGGAGGAAAGTGCATCCCTTGAAGCATCTCAGGGATTTCATGATGAGGGATTTCCTCATGCTCTTGTTGAGGTCCATGAGTGAGCTCTTTTGTTTGCTCCATCCTTTTCTTAGTGATGGGCTTATCCTCTTCAATGAGGATGTCTTCCTCTATGTCAATTCCAGCTGAATTGCGGAGGTGACAAATGAGATGAGGGAAGGCTAACCTTGCCAAAGTAGAGGACTTGTCTGCCACCTTTTAGAGTTCTAGGGATATGATCTCATGAACTTCTACTTCCTCTCCAATCATGATACTATGGATCATGATAGTCCGGTCTATTGTAACTTCAGACCGGTTACTAGTAGAAATTATGGAGCGTTGGATGAACTCCAACCATTCCCTAGCCACGGGTTTGAGGTCAAGCCTTCTTAGTTGAACCGGCTTGGCTCTTGAGTCTCTCTTCCATTGAGCGCCTTCCACACAAATGTCCCTAAGGACTTGGTCCAACCTTTCATCAAAGTTGAACCTTCTAGTGAAAGGGTGAGGGTCTCCTTGCATCATTGGCAAGTTGAATGCTAACCTTACATTTTCCAGACTGAAATCCAAGTAATTCCCCCGAACCATTGTGAGCCAATTCTTTGGGTTCGGGTTCACACCTTGGTTATGGTTCCTAGTGATCCATGCATTAGCATAGAACTCTTGAACCATTAAGATTCTGACCTGTTGAATGGGGTTGGTGAGGATTTCCCAACCTCTTCTTCGAACTTCATTTCGAATCTCCGGATATTCACTCTTTTTGAGCTTAAAGGGGACCTCGGGGATCACCTTTTTCTTGGCCACAACTTCAAAGAAGTGGTCTTGATGGACCTTTGAGATGAATCTCTCCATCTTCCATGACTCAGAGGTGGAAGCAATTGCATTCCCTTTCCTTTTTCTAGAGGTTTTTCCAGCCTTAAGTGCCATTAGTGGTTATGGAAAACAAAAAGCTTTAGCTTTTTCCACACCAAACTTAGAATGGTTGCTCGTCCTCAAGCAAAAGAAGGAGAAAGAAAGGAGTAGAAGAAGAAGAAATGGAGGAGATGGAGGTGAGGAGAAGGTTCGGCCAAGGAGGGAGTATTGTGTATGTTGTGCGAAGATGAAGGTGGAATGGAGGGGTATTTATAGGGTAAGGGAGAGAGGGGTTTTGGCCATGTGTGGGTGGGTTTGGGAGGGAAATGGTTTGAATTTGAATGGTGAGGTAGGTGGGGTTTAATTATGGATGGATGTGAGTGATGAAGAGAATATGGGGAAGAGGGTAGAATTTGATAGATGAGGGATATTTGGGAAAGATTTAATGATGGGATTGGTCATGGGTATTTGGGAAAGAGTGTTATGGAAAGGTGTGAAGAGAAGAGAAGAAGAAGTGGGGTAGGTGGGGATCCTGTGGGGTCCACAGATCCTGAGGTGTCAAAAAATTTGAGTCCCTACACCAATCTGGCGTTCAAACACCCATTGTGTGCCAAATCTGGCGTTTAACGCCAGCTCTGCTACCTTTCCTGGCGTTAAACGCCGCTCTACTGCCCATTGCTGGCGTTAAACGCCACTCTGCTGTCCATTTCTGGCGTTAAACGCCAGCCAGATGCCCATTTCTGGCGTTTAACACCAGCCTGTGCCAGACAGCCCTTTCTAGTGTTAAACGCCCAGAGTGCTGCCCATTCTAGCATTTAACGCCCAGAATGCTGCCAGGCTGGGCGTTAAACGCCTATTCTGCTATCCTTACTGGCGTTTAAATGCCAGTAAGCCTGTCCTCCAGAGTGTGCTATTTTTAATGCTATTTTTCATTCTGTTTTTGATTTTTCATTTGTTTTTGTGACTTCACATGATCATCAACCTAAAGAAAACATAAAATAACAATGGAAAATAAATAAATATAATTAAATAAGATTGGGTTGCCTCCCAATAAGCGCTTCTTTAATGTCAATAGCTTGACAGTGAAGCTCCTAGAGAGCTTCACAGAGAATCAGAGCTTGATATTAGCCTCCCAACACCAAACTTAGAAGTTGAGTGTGGACACTCTGTTTGACTCTGTATTGAAAGAAGCTTTTCATGCTTCCTTTCCATGGTTATAGAAGAAGATCCTTGAGCCTTAAACACAAGGTAGTCCTCATTCAGTTGAAAGACTAACTCTCATCTGTCCACGTCAATCACAGCTCTTGCTGTGGCTAGGAAGAGTCTTCCAAGGATGATGGATTCATCCTCTTCCTTCCCAGTGTCTAGGATTATAAAATCAACAGGGATGTACAAGCCTTCAACCTTTACCAAGACATCCTCTACAAGTCCATAAGCCTATTTCCTTGAATTGTCTGCCATCTCTAGTGAGATTTTAGCAGCTTATACCTCAAATATCCCTAGTTTCTCCACTACAGAGAGAGACATGAGGTTTATACTTGACCCAAGGTCACACAGAACCCTCTTAAAAGTCATGGTGCCTATGGTACAAGGTATTAAGAACTTTCCAGGATCCTGTTTCTTCTGAGGTAATTTCAGTTGAACCAGATCACTTAGTTCATTGATGAGCAATGGGGGGTTCATCCTCCCAAGTCTCATTACCAAATAACTTGGCATTCAGCTTCATGATTGCTCCTAGATATTGAGCAACTTGCTCTTTAACAATGTCTTCATCCTCTTCAGAGGAAGAATACTCATCAGAGCTCATGAATGGCAACAGTAAGTTCAGTGGAATCTCTATGCCTCAGATTCCTTTAGTTCCTCATTAGGGAACTCCTTGGAGGCCAGTGGACGTCCATTGAGGTCTTCCTTACTGGAAATCACTGCCTTTCCCTCCTCTCCAGGTTCGGCCGTGGTGGTTATATTGATGGCCTTGCACTCTCTTTTTGGATTCTCTTCTGTATTGCTTGGGAGAGTACTAGGAGGGAGTCCAGTAACTCCTTTACTCAGCTAACCCACTTGTACCTCCAAATTTCTAATGGAAGACCTTGCTTCAGTCATAAAACTGAGAGTGGTCTTAGATAGATAAGAGACTACAGTTGCTAAGTCAGAGTGGCTCTGCTTAGAATTCTCTGTCTGTTGCTGAGAAGATGATAGAAAAGGTTTGTTATTGCCAAACCGTGCTCTCCCACCATTATTATTATTGAAGCCTTGATTAGGCTTCTGTTGATCCTTCCATGAGAGATTAGGATGATTCCTCCATGAAGGATTGCAGGTGTTTCCATAGGATTCTCCCATGTAATTCACCTCTTCCATTCCAGGATTCTCATAATCATAAGCTTCTTCTTCAGAAGAAGCCTCCTTAGTACTGCCTGATGCAGCTTGCATTCCGACAGACTCTGAGAAATCATATTGACTTACTGAGTCAATATTTTGTTCTGAGCCAATATGGCATTCAGAGTATCAATCTCAAGAACTCCTTTCTTCTGAGTTGTCCCATTATTTACAGGATTTCTTTCAGAAGTGTACATGAACTGGTTATTTGCAACCATTTCAATGAGTTCCTGGGCTTCTGCAGGCATCTTCTTCAGATGAAGAGATCCTCCAGCAGAGTGGTCCAATGACATCTTGGACGATTCAGACAAACTATCATAGAATATACATATGATGCTCCATTCTAAAAACATGTTAGAAGGACACCTTCTGATCAATTGCTTGTATCTTTCCCAAGCTTCATAGAGGGATTCACCTTCCTTCTGTCTGAAGGTTTGGACTTCCACTCTAAGCTTACTCAATTTTTGAGGTGGAAAGAATTTGGCCAAGAAGGCATTGACCAACTTTTCCCAAGAGTTCAGGCTATCTTTAGGTTGTGAGTCCAACCATGTCCTAGCTCTATCTCTTACAGCAAAGGGGAAAAGCATAAGTCTGTAGCCTTCAGGATTAACCCCCCATTGGTCTTAACAGTGTCACAGATTTGCAAGAATTCAGCTAAAAACTGATGAGGATCTTCCAAAGGAAGTCCATGAAACTTGCAGTTCTGCTGCATTAGAGAAACTAATTGAGGCTTAAGCTTAAAGTTGTTTGCTCCAATTGTAGGAATTGAGATACTCCTTCCACAGAAGTCAGAAGAGGGTGCAATAAAGTCACCAAGTATCTTCCTTGCATCTCCACCATTGTTATTGGGTTCGGCCATCTCTTCTTCTTTTTTGAAAAATTCTGTCAGGTCCTCTCTAGAGTGTTGTGCTTTAGCTTCTCTTAGCTTCCTCTTTAGAGTCCTTTCAGGTTCCGAATCAGCTTCAACAAGAATGTTCTTATCCTTGCTCCTGCTCATATGAAAAAGAAGAGAACAGAAAAGAATAGGAATCTTCTATGTCACAGTATAGAGATTCCTTTATGTGAGTAGAAGAATAGAAGAGTAGAATGAAGAAGAGAGAAGATGGAGAATTCGAACACAGAGAGGGAGAGAGGGTTCGAATTATAAGAAGAGGAGAAGTGTTAGTAAGTAAATAAATAAATAGAAAGAGATGAGAGAGAGAGAATTCGAATTTTAAATTAAAATAAAAGGAAAATATTTTTGTTTTTATTTTTATTATTGGTTAGTATTCGAAAATTAAGGGAAGAAATAAAATAAAATTTGAAAACTAAATAAATTAATTAATTAAAAAGATTTTTGAAAAAGTGGTTAGTGATTTTCAAAAATTGGAGAGACAAAAGTAGTTAGGTAGTTTTGAAAAAGATATGATTGAAATAGTAAACTTTTAAAATCAAACAAAAAGTTAAGTGGTTAATTAAAAAAGATTTGAAAATCAATTTTAAAAAGATAATAAGTTAGAAAAGATTTTGAAATTGATTTTGAAAAATATATGATTGAAATTTTATTTTGAAAAAGATTTGAAAAGGAAATTAAAAAGATTTGATTTTTGAAAATTAAAGTTGATTACTTGACTAACAAGAAACTAAAAGATATGATTCTAGAATTTAAAGATTGAACCTTTCTTAATAGGCAAGTAACAACTTGAGATTTTTGAATCAAAATATTAATTGTTAGTATTAATTTCGAAAATATGAAATAAAAATAAGAAAAAGATTTTGAAAATCAAATTTTTAAAGTTTTCGAAAATATTAAGAAAAAAATGAAAAATATTTGATTTTTGAAAAAGATTTGAAAACGGTAAAATTTTTAAATTGAAATTTTGACTTGACTAACAAGAAACAACCAAATTTTAAAACTTTTTGACTAAATCAATTCAAAATTTCGAAATTTATGAGTGAAATAAGGGAAAGATATTTTTTTTTTTATTTTTGACTTTAATGAGGAAAGAGAAAAACACAAAAATGACACAAAACTTAAGAAATTAAAATCAAAACAACTAATGCATGCAAGAACACTTGAATGTCAAGATGAACACCAAGAACACTTTGAAGATCATGATGAACACCAAGAACATGTTTTTGAAAATTTTTAAGAAAAGAAAAATATGCAAGACACCAAACTTAAAATTTTTAAACTTTAGACACTAATAATTCAAGAATGCATATGAAAAACAAGAAAATTCACCAAACAAGAAAAATCAAAGATCAAATAAGGAGAATCATCAAGAACAACTTGAAGATCAATGAAGAACACAATGCACCTATTTTCGAAAATTAAAGAAAAAGATAAAGTCATGCAACTGACACCAAACTTAAAACTTGACACAAGACTCAAACAAGAAACACAAAATTTTTAGTTTTTATTGTTTTATTATATTTTTTTGTATTTTTCAAAATTATTTTGAAAAAGAAAATAAAGAAATTCAAAATTTTTAATACGGATTCCAGGAATCATGCAATGTTAGTCTAAAGCTTCAGCCTAAAAAGATTAGACATGGCTAGCCAAGCTTCAACAGGACATTACATACAACAGCCAAATTGATGGGAATCAACTAGCTCCTGTGATGATAAAAGCATCATCTGAAACTCTAGAATTCATTCTTAAAAATTCTGAAGAACAAAATAATTTTTTTTGTATATTTTTTTCAATTAATTTTTGAAAATAAATAAAAATAAAAAAAAGCTTAAACATAAAATAAAAGTACCTAATCTGAGCAACAAGATGAACCGTCAGTTGTCCAAACTCGAACAATCCCCGGCAACGGCGCCAAAAACTTGGTGCATGAAATTGTGATCTCAATGGCACCAACAACTTGGTACGCACAATTGTAATCTCAACTCTTTTTCACAACTTCGCACAACTAACTAGCAAGTGCACTGGGTCGTCCAAGTAATACCTTACATGAGTAAGGGTCGATCCCATGAAGATTGTCGGCTTGAAGCAAGCTATGGTCATCTTGTAAATCTCAGTCAGGCGGATTCAATTGGTTATGAGGTTTTGATAATTAAAATATAAATAAAACATAAAATAAAATAGAAATACTTATGTAATTCATTGGTGGGAATTTCAGATAAGCGTCTAAAGATGCTTTGTTGCTTCTGAACTTCTGCTTTTCTATTGTCTTCTTCCAACCATGCGTTACCTCCTTCCATGGCAAGCTGTATGATCCTCTCGGATGAAAACAAATCCATATGCGCTGTCACCGCACGGCTAATCATCTGTCGGTTCCTGCTAGCGTCGGAGTAAGACCATTGTCTTTTTGCACACTGTCACTTGTGCCCCACATTCGCAGGTTTGAAGCTCGTCACAGTCCTCCCTTCCCAGATCCTACTCGAAATACCACAGACAAGGTTTAGACTTTTCGGATCTCAGGAATGCTGCTAATGGTTCTAGCCTATACCACGAAGACTCTGATCTCACAGAATGGAATGCTCTGTTGTCAGGAGAGGCAGCCATGCGTCGTGAACCAGGAGGCTAAGAGATACACACTCAAGCTATTGCAGATAGAACGGATGTGGTTATCAGGCACGCGTTCATAAATGAGAATGATGATGACTGTCACGGGTCATCACATTCATCAGGTTGAAGTGCGAGTGAATATCTTAGAGAGGAAGTAGGCGTGAATTGAATAGAAAAACAATAGTACTTGTATTAATTCATGAAGAACAGCAGAGCTCCACACCTTAATCTATGGGGTGTAGAAACTCCACCATAGAAAATACATAAGTGAAAAAGGTCTAGGCATGGCCATATGGCCAGCCTCCAAACGTGAACATACAAGTTCTAGAAAATCAAAAACTAAAACTAAGATGGTCAAAAGACGTGAAATAAATCTCTAAAAGTAGTTTTTATACTAAACTAGTAACCTAGGGATACAGAAAATGAGTAACTAAGTGCAGATAGTGCAGAAATCCACTTCTAGGGCCCACTTGGTGTGTGCTTGGGCTGAGCATTGAAGCTTTTTCGTGCTTAGGCTGTTCCTGGAGTTAAACGCCATCTTTGGTGCTAGTTTAGGTGTTTAACTCCGATTCTAGTGCCAGTTTGGGCGTTTTACACAAGATATTTTAGGCTGACTTTGAATGCCAGTTTGGGCCATCAAATCTCTGGCAAAGTATGGACTATTATATATTGATGGAAAGCCCAGGATGTCTACTTTCCAACGCAAATGAGAGCGTGCCAATTGGGCTTCTGTAACTCCAGAAAATCCACTTCGAGTGCAGGGAGGTCAGAATCCAACAGCATCTGCAGTTCTTTTTCAACCTCTGAATCAGATTTTTGCTCAGGTCCCTCAATTTCAGCCAAAAATACATGAAATCATAGAAAAACATACAAACTCATAGTAAAATCTAGAAATATGATTTTTGAATAAAAACTAATAAAAATATAATAAAAAGTAGCTAAATCATACTAAAAACTATGTAAAAACAATGCCAAAAAGGGTATAAATTATCCGCTCATCAGTTAGGTATAATATGAAAAGTTAAACTATTTCAGTATAAACTTAATGAACCTATACTTGGGACAGGCTAACTATTCATACCGAAATTTGCATAAGCTTTAAATACATACGTTAAGCAGAGAGATCAGAGTAGAGTAGAGAAACACAGAAAACAGAGTAACCAGAGCAGAGTAAAGAGATAAAGAGAAAAAGAGTAATATAGATACAGAGAAAAGAGTAATCAGAGCCAAGTAAAGAGACAGAGAAAGAAGAGCAGTAAAACACATGAACTGATAATGTTAAATACGGGAAGTACCCATGAACTGAATGATCATTGGTCTCGGGGAAACCTACGAACTGTTAACTATTGCGTGTGTGGGAAAAATCCACGAATTGATAATCATTGATTACGAAAATAACCCACTAACTGTTATATGTTGATCTCGGGTATAACCCATGGACTGAGGATCATTGTTTCGTTGTGTATTGATCTCAGGGAAACCCACAAACTGAGGATCTCTGTTTTGTTTGTGTGTTGATCTCGGGGACACCCATGAACTGAGGATCACTGTTTTCCCTTGTGCGTATATTTTGGGGTCGAGCCTTGCGCCGACTGCCAGTAGTCACGAAGGAGTGGTATTCTTAACCACCGACACGTGTGCACTGAGGACACAAAGGGAAACCATATCTGGGACTTGTTCCTAGGTAATGTCGGGCTGCAGGGTGTAAACCGACACGTGAGCTCATGGCCTGGATAGGACAGACATGCATCATACTTGGTTGTGCATTTTCTCTGTTATGATTGTTCTATGAATGTATGCTTTCTTTGTTTGTATTCTATTCTTTGTGTCTGTGATTTATTTTCTTGTATTCTTTTGTTTGTGTTCTGCTTTCTATTTTCTCTATTTTCTCTATTTATCTATATCTTCTATTCACTGCTTCTCGGTATTTCGCTATTCATCTGCTAAACAACACAAAATTAATGAACTTAACTAATAACTCCGGCCCTACTAAGAACTCCCCAGTTCTTACCCCTTCTCTCTCCCTTCCCCCTTCAGATGGAAGCAAGACTACCCTTTCGTTGTTCGTTGATGATCGTTCCGCGAAGAGGATTCTGCTCTAGGTAGTCTTCTGAGTCTAGAGTGAACTATGTTAACTGTTTATATGTATATACAGTGGGACCAGCTGATATCTATGCCCCGTTTATCTATGAACTTTAACCTAAGTCCTCCGTACGACGTTGCTGTTATGCGGCCACTCAATGAAATACCAATGGTATACTCTAAGACGATGTATGATCGTGCAAAGGAGTAGTAGAAGATGTTCCACCTTTTGATGACGTTCCACCTGACTTGAGTTTTGAAGACTTAGAACGTACTTTCCTCACTTTAGTAGTTTAGAGGGACTAGAAGAGTATAGAGTCTAGGTTAGCCTAGGCGCCAGCTTAGGGACTTCTTGAACAGGTCAGGGCCTGGGATGTTGTATGTATATATATGTATATAGTTATTATCTAGCTATATCTAGGGGTGTTCTAACTAAAAGTCTATACTCTAAAAAAAAACCTAGATCACTAAATGTTGTCAACTGCTTGAGATGTATTTATGTGAGGTTGTTTATAACTGTTTTATCTGTTATTATTTGTGAATTGATTATGAATGATTCTGTTTATTAATCCAAATATTTTTTTTAAAAAAAAAGTACCTTGAAAAATAACTATGCTTTTAACAACGAATCAGGCTCATATAATAAATAATAGATAATAATTAGGAAGACAAGTTGGTAGCACTCAGTTTCTAGTATGATCATGACGTACCAGAAATTGGGTCGTTACAGTTAAACCTATTCTGGTTCCTACCACCTTGATTAAAACCTTGCTGAGGTTTCTGTTGATCCTTCCATGAGAGGTTAGGATGATTCCTCCATGAAGGGTTGTAAGTGTTTTCATAGGACTCTTCCATGTAATTCACCTCCTCCATGGTGGGTTATTCAGGATCATAAGCTTCTTCTTCAGGAGAAGCTTCCTGATTGCTGCCAGCTGCAGCTTGCAGCCCAATCAGATGTTGAGAGATCATATTGACCTATTGGGTCAGGATCTTATTCTTTGCCAATATGGCATTCAGAGTCTCAACTTCATGAACTCCTTTCTTCTGAGAGGTTCCACGGTTTACAAGATTCCTTTCAGAAGTGTACATGAACTGGATGTTAGCAACCATTTCAATGAGTTCCCTTGCTTCTGTAGGTGTTTTCTTCAAGTGGAGGGATCCACCTGCAGAGCTATCCAATGAAATCTTGGATATCTCAGACAAGCCATCATAGAACACGCCTATGATGGACCACTCTGAGAGCATGTTAGGAGGACATCTCCTGGTCAGTTGCTTGTATCTTTTCCAAGCTTCATAGAGGGATTCACCTTCTCTTTGTATGAAGGTTTGAACTTCCACTCTAATCTTGCTCATCCTTTGAGGAGGAAAGAACTTAGCCAAAAAAGTATTAACCAGCTTTTCCCAAGAGTAAAGACTCTCTCTAGGTTGGACTTCCAACCATAGCTTAGCTCTGTTTCTTACTGCAAAGGGAAAGAGCATAAGCTTGTAGAGTTTAGGATTAACTCCATTAGTCTTTACAGTATCACAGATTAGCAAGAACTCAACTGAAAACTGATGTGGATCTTCTATTGGAAGTCCATGAAACTTGTAATTCTGCTGTAGAAGAGAGACTAACTGAGGCTTAAGCTCAAAATTGCTAGCTCCAATTGCAGGTACAGCAATGCTTTTGCCATAAAAGTCAGAGGTAGGCATGGTGAAGTCACCAAGGACCTTTCTAGGCTCCTTTTGAGGTACAACCATGTCCTCCTTTTCTTGTTCAAAACATTCTGAGAGGTCTCTTCTGGAGTGTTGTGCTTTAGCTTGTTGTAAACGCCTCCTTAGAGTCTTCTGAGGTTCAGGGTCAGGAGTCAAGAGGGGTTCTTTATCCCTGTTCTTGGTCATAAACAAGAAGAAAAGAAAAAAAAGAAGAAAAGAAGAAGACTTTCTATGCCAATAGGCAAGAAGCTCCTCCTTAGAGTGAGATGTGAAGAAAGAAGAAAAAGAAAGTAAAGAGAAAAGAAGAAAGTTTTTTGTGCCACTTGGATCAAAGAGCTTCCAGTTAGATGTGAAGAAGAAAGGAAATAAGAAAAAGAAGTGAAGATGGAAGAAGAGAGAGAAGTAGAATTTGAATAATATAGATGTGAGAAGAAGAGCAGTAAAAATAGAAAAAGTAAGTAAGAATTAAAATATTTTATTTTTTTTATTTATTTAATAGTTTTCAAAAATTAGTTAATTAATTTAAAAAGATTTTAAAATTTGAATGTTAAATTTTTGAAAATAGAAGAGAGAGAAGAGGAAGAAGTTTTCGAAAATTGAGAGAGATAAGAGTTAGTTAGGTAGTTTTGAAAAAGGAGAGAGAGAGAAGAAGATATTATTTTCGAAAATTAAGAATAGAAGAGTTAGTTAGGAGGTTTTGAAAAAGAAGAGAGAGAAGATAAGATATTAATTAAGAAAAGATTTGAATTTAAAATAAGATAGAAGATAAGATAAGAAATAAAAAAAAATTGAAATTGATTTTAAAAAGATAATATTTTAAAATTTGATTTTGAAAAAGATTTAATTTTAAAAATTTGAAAATTGAAAAAGATAAGATTTTTTGAAAAAGATATAATTTTTATTTTTGAAAAATTTTGATTTTTAAAAACTTGACAACTAAGATATGATAAGATAAAATTTTGAAATTAAAATATGAATTTTTATATGTAATTTTCAAAAATTATTGTTAGAATTAAGTTAGAAAAGATATTTTTTTATTTTTTGAATTTAATGATGAAAGAGAAAAATACAAAAAAGATACAAGACTTAAAATTTTTAGATCTGGCACCCTTTATTTTTGAAAACTTTTGGAGGAAAACACAAAGGGACACCAAACTTTAAAATTTTAAGATTAAAATACATACAAGACTCACGAACACTTTGAAGACTCACAAGAACACAAAGAACAAAATTTAAAGACTCAAAGAACACAAGAACATAAAAAAAGAATACCAAATTAAAAATTTTTAGAAAACCAAAAATAAATTTTCGAAAATCAAAAGGAAAATAACAAGAAAACACCAAAAATAAAGACTTAACACAAGATTTAAACAAAGAAAATTTATTTTTTTGAAAATTTTTTTAGAAAGAAAGACTCAAAGAACACCAAAATTTAACCAAGAACAAAATAAAATACTCAAACAAAAAAAACTAAACAAATAAAATAAAAAATTACTTTTGAAAAGCTTCTAAGGTTTTCGAAAATTTGAAGTATAAGAAAATAAAAATAAAAGACTCAAATCAAAGTTATACTCTTGCAAAAATCAAAGACTCTCAAACAAAAAGCTAAGGATGCTTGAAAATAAACTGCATGAAAATTTTTTGAAAAGAGGTTTAAAATTTTTGTAATTGAAAGATAAAAAACAGGAAGGACTTAAATAAAATCAAAGATCAAACAAGAAAAGAAAAATATTTTTGAAAAAGTTTTTAATGTTTTTTCAAAAATTTAGAAGAAGAAGAAAATAAAAATTTAAAGACTCAAATAAAATAGAATAAAATAAAGTACCTAATCTAGGGAGCAAGACAATCCAGCAGTTTGTCCAAACTCAACAATCCCCGAAAATAGTGCCAAAAACTTGGTAGCACGAATCCCCACACCTTCGTACTGTTGTACCAGCAAGTGCACTGGGTCGTCCAAGTAATACCTGAGCGAGTCAGGGTCGATCCCATGAGGATTGTGGTTTGAAGCAAGCTATCACTATCTTGCAGGTCTTAGTCAGGCAAATCAGAAGACTTGGTTGTTGGTTACATAATTGTATTAGGATTATGGGTTAAATAATAGGAATAGAGTTGACATGAAAGGAGTAAAACCAATTGGATTAAATCAGTGAGAGGAATAGAGTTAAGGATTGGAGTTGCTTTGCCTTTCTGAAATAACTCTGGTATTACTGTCTTCTTTTCTTGTGAATGATCTTCTTCTATGGCAGGATGTATGTAATCAAAGCCATTACCTGTAGACATTGATCTGGAAAGCTCTGGAAGTCAGCTTTCCATAGCCGTTGAGAGCGCTTTATTTGGACTTCTGTAGCTCCAAAAAAGCTCTTCCGAGTGCAGGTATGTCAGATCTAGACAGCATCTGCAGTGCTTTCTCTGTCTCTGAATCAGACTTCTGCTCCACCTCCTTAATTTCAGCCAGAAAATACTTGAAATTGTACAAAAATACAAAAACTCATAGTAGAATCCAAAAATATGAATTTAACACTAAAACATCTAAAAACTTAATAAAAACTAACTACTAAAATCTATATGAAAATGATGTCAAAAAGCGTATAAAATATCCGCTCATCACTAACGAATTGGGAGTGTAACTTGACCATCATCCCTATTCTACATGGGTTCTTGCGAGTCCTTGACGAGATAGTATTGAACCACAAGCTTGATTATACATCTCTTAGACGGCTAATCCATGACTTCGTTGGGGGACTTGGAGACATCAGTCAGCCGAGGTACGGTGCGATTAGGGCCTTTGTGGTAGAGGCTAGAATCACGAAGCAGCGTTCTCTGCTCTAGAAGATCCGACCTTGTCTGTGGCGCTTTGAGTGAGATCACCAAGAGAATGGACTGCAATACCTTCACCCCCGTTCAGATTGGATAACCACTGACCTGGCGTTTGATCAGAAGTAGAGGAGATTAATGACCACTGACCTGGCGTTAATCACTTATAGCCTGCCATGGAATCAATCATCAGAAGTTGAAGTAGACAGTAAGAAAAGTTGATTCAAAAGGAGGAAGCATCTCCGAAGCCTCAACCGTTTTCTCATCATTGATTTCACACTAATACATTAACACTTTACCTATTCTGTTTTTATGCGTTTTCCACAATAACAATATTTTCTATCCGCTTGACTAAGATCTACAAGGTGGCCATTGCTTGTTCAAACCAACAATCTCCGTGGGATCGACCCTCACTCACCTGAGGTATTACTTGGATGACCCGGTGCACTTGCCGGTCTATCTGTGCGAATATTGCAGAGTCAATTTCGTGCACCATTGGCAATCCAGGACGGTCTTGAATGCGCCCATCACAGACACATCGCGTCCGGCGTAAGAACCAAAGCTTGGGCCCTAATCGTCTCCTCTGCAGAAGATATTGCACCCTTTCCGTCAGCCAGCAGCTCTCCCTTCTCCTTCCTCAAGCTCGCCACCTCAGCCTACAGAGCCTCCGCTTCGGTAAGCAAAACGGCAGCCTGGATTCAGCATCCAAATCCTGCTTTTGCTCGCTCCCCAGCTGGGACAGAAGCGAAGTCTTTGCCTTGGAAAGACGGAGCATCTCGGCCCTGGCATCCTCAGCATCCTTGACAGCCTTCAGCTGAGCTGTCTCGAACGCTTCGAGCTGCTTCTTCAACTTGCCAACGTCAGCATGGGCTTGACGTAGCTTTGCGTCCAGCAAGCTCACTTGGGCCATCACTGGCTCCGCCTTCTAAACTATCACGGCGGAGCGGAGGAGGGCGTGGTACACCAACTTCGCCTGCCCAACGACATCGCAATCCTCGAAAAACTCTTCAGTGCCCGGGAGAAGATGTTGATCAATGAAGGCTGGAGCATCAAAGCTCCGATCCATCACGGAAGGCACTGGACCCTCCTCCTCAAAGTTCTCGCTGCTGCCCTCCACCAGCCTCTTCCCCTTCTGAGATGCATCGGCAACTGAAACCATGATCACCTCCTCCTCGGACCCCGCAACCACCGGACCAATGGAAACCGGACCCTCACCACCAACTGAGACCATCTCCTGAGAGACAGTCCAAGAGACCTCTTGAGGTCGGGTAGAAGGAGTGGAAGGGGATGCATCCGAACCTGCCTCCTGATCCATGGTGACCTTTAATCTTGCCAAGGTACTCAAGCTACCGGCCATTTCAATTGAAAAAACAAAAAGAAAAATGGTATAAGTCCCAAGATTAGACAGATAAAAGTAAGCTAAGAGAAGCAGTCACACAACAATATAAGTCTGGCACGTCACCGGGTTTCCCATAACATCCCAGGGGTTCAAAGGACGCTCCCCGAAAACATGCCAAAGGACATTAGCGATGTCCTTGTTCTTTGGAGACAACCCCTCATAGGTAACTCGCGTCAAATACGACGTCCCAGCACCTAAGCTCCAATAGCGAATCGACATTCTCCTTCCAAAGTCAACCAAAAGGGATGGTGCCCCTGAGCAGGGCGCACCTTGAAGTACTCCCGCTTAAACCCATGAAAAAAGTCATCGAACAAACCAAATATGTGTCGATTAGGTTGGGCCCTAAACGACACATATCCCTTCTTGTGTTTTCCCCCTTGGTCGGTAGAGTACACAAGAAGAAGAATAAAAAGACATCAACCAAAATCGGGAGCTCTAAATACTCGCATACGAGCTTGAAAGTCCTGATAGCTGCCGAACTATTTGGGTGCAATTGAGATGGCGCAACAAAACATGGATTTAGCAGCGCCTGGACAAAATCGGAGAAAGAAATTCGCACACCAAGCCGTGTAAACATCGACTCGTATACCCACATAGAATCCGGCATGGTGGGCGAGTCAGGGTTTATATAACAAACCCTCTTGTCAACCCCGAAAAGTGCGAGCTCATACTGACGCTCGGCGTAGCCACCTCAGCAAATTGCCCCCTGATAGCGGAGCCGCTAGAGATTAGCCTCCGTCATCTGAGACGGAATTCTCCAAACATCGGAAGTCACCCAATAGTACGTCAAGGAAACGCCACCAGTAGGAACGACCGGAGCACCACCCCCTCACTCCTCCGCCAAGACATACCTAAAAAGGAGAGGAGTACCACCATCAACCCACCAAAACCGGACAATGAAAAGGCACAAAAAATACAAAACTACTATCTATGCAAACTATGGCTACGCCCAGAATAGTGGTGCTCAACCCCTCCAGTCACTCATCATTCGTATCCAAAACTACAATCCCCAATATAAAGCGAAGGCGAAAACGCAAAACAGAGAACAGGAAAGCAACTAAATAAAGAAGAGTGAAACACCAACCTGGTAGAAGACAAGAGTCGAATACAACACAAAGCTCAAATGTCTAGAGAATGCAGAGAACCCAAGACGGTGATGCACAAAGAATCTAGAAAAATTCAAAGACACCGAAGAGAAGAAGGAAAAATAGACCCAGAGGTGAGAGAAATAAAAAGAAGAATTGAAAATCGGTTACCAAGCGTTTCGAAAATGAAAAGACAAAAAGAAAAAATAAAGACCAAAACGCCCCTTGCATTTAATGCCATTATGACACCTTGAAAAACTAAATTGACAGACTTTCCCCGTGGAAAAACAAATGGGCACATGATAAGACACCCAAAAACCGACCTAGTCCAAACCGGTCCTCTTCGTTACGTATCACGAAACGACCAGAGAACTCCCTTGGCTCCCGGTCTTGACCGGCAAATCCAAATTACGAGCCTTTCAAATCATGACAAAGAAAAGCGACAACACTGAGCTCGCCCGCTCTCTCACTTACAGCGGCCCCAGGCCCCACACCGGAATGGCTTCCAGACTGGCTGTTCGAGCTCGGGCTCCCCTTCCAGTAACCTGAAACTCTAACAAAGCCACATACGACAACTAAGATCCTCCAGTGACAAGACCGACCTTGCTCGCTCTCCCGCTGCGAAGACAACTGTTACAGCCCCGACCCTCGGGTCCCGCACCTGGACAGCCTCAGACCCAGATACGCGAGGTCAGCCCCCCTATCCTTCTAAAAGGCCCAAATCGGCTCATATTCTCTAACCAATATTCAAATTCAAATACCTCTCTTATCTTAGCAAGATGAGATAACTACTAGAAAGCTATATAAAGAGGAGTCAAAGGCCCCCTCAAGTACGTCATTCATCCCACACACTTTATACCTCTCAGATCCATTTTGACTTGAACGTCGGAGTGCCTTTGCAGGTACCACCCTTCATTTCTCTAGTCAGACGATCTGACAATCACCTCGACCCACAAATCCCCAATCCATCTCACAACCCGTACCAGAGACTTCTTATACATATAGTATAGTAATTGATTAAAAAATTGACTGATATATATTAGTCAAAAGAAAATTAATTATCTAATATTGCTCATAAAATATATAAATACATAATAATTGATTTCACAACTATTTTTATTATAGATATAACATTTTTAAAATACGATGGAACAAAAATTTTTATTTGATATTGAAATATTTAAAAATTCTCTTAAAAAATATATCTTTTTCAATTCCCATGTTGGACAACCATGACAATTGTCTCCTCAAACCACACCGTTTAGCGTTTAGCAGGAAACACGACTACGATTTCGAAAAGATGCATCTTATATTCGAAGAACATTTTATATTAGATGTTGCTATTAATTGAACTAATATCCGTTTTATTTTGATAGAATGAATTTAAATCCATTAACTCACTGGTTTTTCTTTTTTTTTTTTTGGTACTTTTAATTGGCTATTTGATTATTTTTTTCGCATTTGGTGTGTATACTGTATACCTATTATTATTATTATTATTATTATTATTATTATTATTATTATTATTATTATTATTATTATTCACACACACCCGTACTCGTACTCTGAAATTAAATCTCATTCCAACGTTAACTGGAATTTAAACCGAATGCTACTTATTTAAGGGACAACTTAATTTACCACTTAACTTAGGCCTCAGTTGCATACCTATTTACTGCGCTTGTTTGGATGAGTTTTTAAGAAAATTTTTTTTTAATTATTTTTTTTTAAAAGATTTTATGAAAAAATAAAAATAATTTTATATTTGGATATCATATATAAAAATTTTTTTTATTTATCAATTATATTTAGGTATAATAATGTAAAAGTATTTTTTTGTTTATTTATTACATGAAAAATATCTTTTTTTTTAAGAAAAAAAGATCTTTTAAAAAAATATAAATTACAGCTTTTCAAAAAAGATGTTTTTCTAATTTTTTTAGTGCTTTTACTTTTATTACTAGAAATTTGCCAAACACATTAAAAAATAAAAAAAGATATTTTTCATTAAAAAAGATCTTATTTTACCAAAATAATAAGCCCAAACAAGCACATTAACTTTATCATAAAAAATAAATTATGAAACCAATAAGATGCTTCCACCCCAAGGAAAATGACAAAAAAGCATCTCTCCACAGTAAAAACACTTATTTAACCACGCTCATTAAAAAAAATGTAACCTAGTAATAAAAAGGTTGCCAATAGATAATTTTAAATGTTTAATTACTCTGTTGATATCTATAGTTTTATTAAATTTTTAATTATGTTCTTATACTTTTTTTTTTTTCAAATGGGATCCTTACATTGCTTCTAATTTTATAATTACGTCATTTTTATGTTAAACATGTTAAAATTAACATAATATTTTTACCAAAATACATGCGGTCAAATATTTAACTAAGTTTCTAATTATAAATACCTTCTTTGCAAAGAAATATTCAATTAATTCTAATATTTTTTACATTAAGAAGGACTTAATAACAAAATTAAAGCAATGTAGGGATCTAATTGAGAAGAAAAAAAGTATAGGGATCTAATTAAAAATTTGGTAAAACTATAGGGACCAATAGAATAATTAAACCAATTTTGAACCAACAAATAAAGAGTAAACTACCATTTCTCCCCATGAAAAGTTTAAACACTGACAAATATATTCACGAAAAAAAAGAAATTACAATTGTACCCATAAAAGATGGGTTCCGTACGATAAAATTATCCAAACACTAAAAAATCACCTAAAAATCCCAAATTACCCTTTTTCTAACCCTAATCTCAACCCCTCTCCCAAATCTCAACCCTGTCTTTATTTTTTTTCATGAATTTCACCACCTACTTCACTAACACCACCACCCCCACCGCCATCAACCGTCAACCTCATCTTCCTCCTTTTCCACTGTCACAACCATAAACAACCGCAAGCAATCAAACCACAAAAGCATTCAGATTTTCTTTTTCAAAAAAAAAAAAGAGTTATGGAAGAGAAGAGAAGTATTGTGAGAGGGTCTCCAATCCATTCAAGTTGCGTCACTGCTATCCACACTGTCCCTATTCTTTTTGGTTCTGATTCCATATGTTGGGTTTGCAACAATATGGTGTGCTGTCGTTTGATGCACAGTCATCTACCATAGCGTTTGATGTTGTTAGTTAGAACTGATTATTGATGATTCATTCAAGAAGAAGAAGAAGAAAGAAAGGAAGAACTGATTATTGACGACGACGACGATGATGATGATGATGATGATGATGATGATGATGATGATGATGATGATGATGATGATGATGAGGAGGAGGAGGAGGAGGAGGAGGAGAAAAAAAAGAAAAGGAAGAAAAGGAAGAAGAAGATCAGGTATCTTCTTCTGAAAAGATGAAACTAAAGAGGAAAGTGCTATTCGGACTAGGTGCTGATAGGGACGTGGAAGTGGAAAAGAAGAAGCAAAGGGTTTCGCCAGAGAGTAGTGGTGCTTCTCCTTGCCGGGAAGGGAGTATAGTAGATTTGGAGATGTAGATGGAGAGGGAGGAGAAGAACAAAAGATAAGGATTGCATAGCTTTCAAGGTAGGAAAATAGTTGCTTCACTGTGGGATGATCGATTCAATTTCGACAGTTACCTCCGCCAACACTTATTCTTTTACAGTGACCAGGATCATCTTTGCCGCGCCGGCGACTCTTCCGTTTCCTAGTTTGTGAAGGACAACACCTTCTACATCGGGGCGGGGGGCTAATTTCATGGAATTGGAGATTGAAAGGAGCCTCAAAGAAGTGTGTCATCTCACATCAGAGTTGGCAGAGGAGCGAAGAATGCAAGACGTAGTGTAGAGGAGTAGTTGCAGGAAGCAAAGGATTATTACTGCCGTTGTTGTTGTTGTGACAGTGAAAAAGGAGGAAGGTGAGGCTGACAGTTAGTGGCGGTGGTGAAATTCATGAAATAATAAAGGGAGGGTTGGGATTTGGAAGAGGGATCTTGAGATTAGGGTTAGAAAAAAGGTAATTTGGAGTTTTTAGGTGACTTTTTAGTGTTTGAATAATTTTGTCGTACAGAACCCATATTTCATGGGTAAAATTGTAATTTCTTTTTGGTAAATAGATTTATCAGCATTTAAAACTTTCGTTGGTAAAAATGGTAGTTTATTCAATAAATAAATTAAAAAGTTTAAGAGAAACAATAATTAAATTATCCAAATTAATATATGAAAAGCTAATTAGTAGATATAGTTACCAGTTGTTACTCACTTTTCTTGTCCTTAGTAAAATTCACTTATAGTTTTTTGTTTTTTTATCTACTTCACTCAATTATTTTTTTCCATTACAAGTTATCATGGATTTCAACATATATTTCCTGAGAATCAAGGAAGAAAAAAAAAGAAAAGAAAAAGGGGAGTGGTTTGATTGATTAGTGCATGACAGGGTAATTACTAAAGACTGCATTTGGTGTCATCTGACTCCTTCAAACTTCTAGGTTTCTAACACAAGATTGAAAATCTTGTTCTGGAGATAGTTGGATGAAACATGTGTATTGAAGATAGTTGTTAACAAAATTTGTGAATTAATCAATTTTCACGTGTTATTTCTCTATCTTTTAAGACTGTTTTGGATATCTTTAAGTTTTAAAATATCAAATCACCATTTTAGCCCACTAAATTGAATGTTGGGTGTTTCTGTTTGTGTGGGAATGATCTCCTCTCAAGTCTCGATAGTTTACCATGTTCGGTAGGTCGGGTACCGGACGATTCGGATTGGTACTTCGATTGATGAGAGGGGGATCACCTGATTCTGAGTTGCTGGGTTGAAGAGGTGCAGCCGACGTCCCGAGCTCTTCATGTGGAGAGGGGGGTGTCACCTGTAAAGACACTCCGATGCTCTAGTCAGCAAAGTGTGCAGGTGAAAAAGGGTGAGTGGTATGTGACGTACCTTGGGGGAAGGGCAAGACCTTCCCCATATATACCATGTCAGAGGTGGGCCCATCAAGGACAGGTCCACCTTCCTTGATGCTTCCTTCCCACAGCTGTAGCGTAGCTGTCAGGGACGCGTGTCGAGGTTGGCAACTGAGCATCTCGCTCCTGACCGTCCGGGTCGGGTGGTGCTCGGGTCGGGCTGGCCCGCTAGTGGTTTGGGCCTGGCTGTAACAGTGCCCCCAAAGCGCCAGCAATGGTCGTGAAGGTTGTTGGTGGCGCGTTATCTCTTATTCCGTGTGTTGCCGCCAGGTCAGCCGCCCGTGGAGGGGACGTGCCTCTTGCGCGCGCGTCTGTTTGTTGCTGAGGTGACCGTTTGTTGCCTCGTTTCTCGCGTGGAGCATTAAATGCTCATAATGGGTTGGAAAACCCTATGCGCAAAGACCATCTTGCCCCCAGGCCTTTCGCACTCCCTGAGTGACAGTTTTAAACAGTTTTGCATTTGTTTTTCTCTCCCACTCTTGCTTCTCCTATCTCCCTCTTCTTCACTCCCAAATATGCCTCGTTCTAGCATCCTTGCGCATCTCTTTTTCTTCCAAGTTTTTGCAACCAATCCAGGTAAACATCGATCCCTTCTCTTTTCTGCTTCAATGCTTTCTTATCCTTATTGTTGGCTTTCCTATACATTTGTTGTTTGTGCTTGCTTCTTGTCCTTGCTGTTTGTTTGATTTTTGTATAATAGATGACTTTTTAGTGTCAAGTAGGTGCGTTAGGGGGTTACCATTCCAGGGTAGGCTTTGTTTGGATTTAGCTTTTAGCCATGCTTGATCTTAATTGTTGGATAGGACAAATATAGTTTCCGGGCTTTTTCCGGACTCCCGACCTCATAGACTAACGGAGTGGTACCCCCACTATAGGTATGCCTCGCATCGTTTCTCGGGCTTCTCCCTCCGCCACGAATTATGATCCCTACGCCTGGGTGACTTACAATGTGAAGGATTCGCCAAATCAGATGGACGAGGGGGAGTTGACGGAGTTCCGACAAGGCGAGTACTTGTGTGTAGGGACAGACGAGGAAGCCAATTATGACGTCTTCGTTCCTGCCCCCAACGAACGGCTATATGAGCTTAATTTCCATTCCTTCCGGGTCCCCGACTGGATCTGGTTCTATAAATACATGTTCACTCAGGTGGGGGTTCGTATCCCGTTTTCTCCTTTCCAAATGGCGCTTCTTAATCGGATCTCCGTGGTGCCGTCGCAACTGCATCCAAACAGTTGGGCTTCTATCCGCTGTTTCGAGATGGTATGCGAATATCTGGAGTTGCCGGTATTTGTTGACGTCTTCCTTTTTTTCTTCAACCTTACTAATCCTTCCAAGGAGAGGAAGGCGAGGAAAGGGTTTATGTCCTTCCGATCTGCCCAGGGTCGAAGGATCTTCGGCTTGTTCGAGGACTCTTACCATAGGTTTAAAGATAAATATTTCAAGGTGCGTCCGGTCAAAGGTCGTCACCTCTTTTGGTTGTCGTTAGAAGGGGAGCGCCTCATTCTGATGTACTTGAGCTTTGGGGTGGGGTCCAACACATTCATTAAGGTGTCTTATAAGGGGATGTCTGCTGTGGACAAGAGGGTCGCCGACGTGTTGTTGGTAGTTTTTCGGAAGAACCATGTGAATCCCCACCTTTTGATGGGTGACCGGGAGGTTGCCAGGAATTATGTTTGTGAGTTGTTTTGCCTTGTAATTTGCGTTTCCATTCATTCGCTTGGTTGTTCCGGTTTCACGACTAACTTGTTTATTTGTTTGTTGCAGTGGAGATGTCTGCTTCTGTGACAGGGCCTGAGGACTTGTTCAAGACTTTTTTTGCAGACAACGATGAGGAGGAAGCGGAGAAGGTTGATGGAAAATCGGAGGACCCTTCTGAGGATAAGGATCAGGCGACCCCGTCACCCCGTGACACCAAGATGACGGGTAAGAATTCTGACGGGGCGCGCATTTATCCAGTCCGTGAGGAGACGGCCGGCCCCGAGCACTCGACCTCCGCTCGACCAGAGGATGACGACTTGAAGCTTATCCCCACCCCAAAAAGGCAGAGCGCATCCTCCAGCCCGGAAGGGGTTCTTACCGTAATGGAGCGGAACTTTGACGCCGGAACCTTCATAGAGTCGCAGCTGCTCCCCGGCACAGAGGATCATTTTCTTGGCACCGAGCTTGCGGGGCAGGGGAGGTGAATGTACCGTACCCTTCTCCGCAGTGCCGCAATAGCTCGGAAGGCTGAATTCGAGTTGTCGGGGATGCAGTCGTTGCGCAGGAAGCTCGAATCGGTTGTCATGGCCAATAACGAATTCAAAGCTCAAGTTGAAACTCTTCGAGAGCAACTGTCCGAGTCGGGGAAAAAACTGAAGTTCGCTGAGGAGAAAGCCGCATCTGCCGAGGAGAAGCTGAAGGCCTCCGACGACACTGTGTCCCGTTTAACCGAGCGGGAGATGACTCTGGAGAGCCAACTTAACGCCGCGCAAGGTCGGGTGGTGGCTTTGGAGAAAAAGCGTGACGTGGCCGTCTCGTCGGCTAAGGCCGCTCAAGCTGAGGTTGAGGAGCTTAAAAAGAAACATAAGGTCACCAGAGATCAAGGGAAGAATGCGATCTTCATGACTGAGGAGGCCCTTAAGGCCCAGGTGAAGATCGTGGCTCCCGATTTCGACACGTCGGCAATTGGAGTTTTCAAGACGATCAAAGATGGCAAGATTGTTGACATGCCCAAAAAATGAGCTCTTGTACCTTATATTTTTGTATGGATTTGCGGTTTTGTTGTAGAACTTTCGAAGCTTTCTTCGTTATACATTAAGAGTCGCTTGGTCAGCTTGTGATTATTGTTTTTACCTCTGGTAGCATTTTCGTTTTGTTTTGTTAACGTTTTGTCGATATGAGCTTTCTGCCTGTGTTTATTTACCGTTGTGTTGGCAATTTGGCGAAGCCAGGTCGTGGCCTCTTGTTATCGTCGCAGCCGTTTGTTATGGCTTCAATTTGGATGGCTCCCGGGGTGATCAGTCCCGGGGTGCCGTATCGAGGTTCCGTTTAACGCGTTGTGGAACTTGTTGTCGTGTGACGTATAGGTAAAAAAGAAAAGACAATAGAAGTAAAATTGGTAGAAATGACAAGTAAACATTAACCGGTAATTAAACGAGTTTGTTACCATGGTGAATACAAAGGTAAGTGATTAAGTTCGCTAGATCGCCTGGTCGGCACGCTAGAGCTAGGGGTAAAACCTTCTCAGGTTACCCGTGTTCCAGGTTCTCGGGACCTCCCTTCCGTCGAGCTTCTCCAATTTGTAGGCGCCCTTGCCAATCACTTCTTTGACCCTGTAGGGGCCTTCCCAGTTTGCCGCCAGTTTGCCTTCTCCCTGGGTCTGTAGGCCGATATCATTGCACCGCAGGACGAGGTCATTTTGCTCAAATTCCCTCTTGAGCACTCTGGTGTTGTATCGTAGGGCCATTCTTTATTTTAGTGCTACTTCTGACAGGTGGGCCTTCTCCCTGGTCTCATCTACTAGGTCCTTCTCTATAACTTTTTCAACCCCCTTGAGAAGTAACCGTGGGCTCGGTTTGCCGATCTCTACGGGTAACATTGCGTCTACCCTGTATGTCAGGCAAAAGGGGTTTCTCCCGTGGCGGACTGCTCGGTTGTACGGTAAGACCAGAGGACTGAGGCGAGCTCATCAGCCCATGCTCCTTTCTTGTTGTCTAGCCGCTTCTTGAGGCCAAGCAAGATGACCTTGTTTGCGGACTCGACTTGTCCGTTTGTCTGGGGGTGTTCTACCGAGGAGAATTTCTGTCTAACGCCCAAGCCGGCGAGGAACTCTACAAAATTCTTGTCGGTGAATTGCGTCCCGTTGTCTGAGATGACGACCTCCGAGATGCCCAACCGAGTTATCACCTGCCTCCACATGAACTTTCTGCAATTGGACGAGGAGATGGTGGCCAGTGGTTCGGCCTCTATCCATTTGGTGTAATAGTCAACGACGACTATGAGGTATTTGACTTGCCTTGGACCAACTGGGAAGGGTCCCAAGTGGTCGACTGCCCAATGTGCGAAAGGTCGGGAGGACGTCATCAGGCTCAGTTCGGTGGCCGGTGCTCTGTAGAAGTTAGCGTTCTCTTGGCACTTGACGCATTTTTTCACGAACTCCTTGGAGTCTTCCATCATTGACGGCCAGTAATATCCAGCTCGGATGAGCTTCTTTGCTAGGGCTTTTCCCCCGATGTGGTGATCACAGTACCCCTCGTGGACTTCTCTGAGCACGTAGTCCGTCTGGTCGGAGTGTAGGCACTTCAGTAAAGGTTGGCTAAGTCCCTTTTTGAACAGTTGGCCTTGTATGACCGTGTATTTGGCAGCCTCCCTTCTTAACGCTTTAGCTTCCTTCCCGCCTCCAGGGAGTTTGCCATTTTGCAAGAAGTCGGTGATGGGGTCCATCCAGGAGGGGCTTATCTTGGTCAGGTGGAGGGCAACCGTTGGTTCTCTCGTGATGCCTTGAATGAGGGAGTGGTTGCCGGTTCCAGATTTCGTGCTTGCTAGCTTAGATAGGAGGTCTGCCCGTGTGTTCCTTTTCCTCGGAACGTGTTGGACCGTGACCTCCTCAAACTGTTTGCTCAAATCTTTAACCCTCTCCAAGTACTTCTGCAATAGCGAATCTCTAGCTTGGTAGCTTCCATTCACTTGCGACGTGATGATCTGTGAGTCGCTGCATACATCTAGCCTCGTAGCCCCGACTTCCCGGGCTAAGATTAAGCCGCATAGGAGGGCTTCATATTTTGCTTGGTTGTTCGATACGAAAAACTCGAACTTGACCGATTATTCGTAGATGACCTTGGTTGGGCTTTCTAAGATGATTCCGGCGCCCCCGGACGTCTGGTTGGAGGCTCCGTCTACATGGAGCTTCCACCGTGTGCCCGTGTCCTCGGTTGAGTCACTGGTTACTTCCACCAGGAAGTCTGCCATTGCTTGTGCTTTAATTGCATGTCGAGGCTCATATCTCAAATCGTATTGGGATAGCTCGATGGCCCAAGTCATCATCCTTCCTGCTAAGTCGAGTTTCTGGAGTACTTGACGAATTCCCTGGTTCGTTCTTACGACCACTTGGTGACCTTGGAAGTATTGCCGTAGTCTGCAGGAAGAGGTTAGGAGCGCTAGTGCCAGTTTCTCCAACTTGCTGTACCTAAGTTCTGCTCCTTGTAGCGCTTTACTCACAAAGTAAACTGGTTGTTGAACTTTCCCTTCTTCCCGCACCAAGACCCCTGCCAGTGCTTCCTCCGTTATGGCTAGGTACAGGTAGAGCGGTTCTCCAACCACGGGCTTACCGAGCACAGGTGGTGTTGCGAGGATCTTTTTGAAATGGTTGAACGCTTCTTCGCATGCCGGGGTCCATTCGAATGCTATTCCCTTTCTCATTAGGTAGAAGAAAGGTAGGGCCTTTGCTGCCGATGCCCTGAGGAAGCGAGATAGCGCGGTGAGCCTTCCCTCCAGTCTCTGGACGTCTTTGACGCAGCCCAGGCTCTTCATTTGGAGTATTACTTGTCATTTTTCTGGATTGGCTTCCACCCCCCTTTGGGTTATCATGAATCCTAGGAACTTCCCAGCCTCCATGACAAAGGCGCACTTAAGAGGGTTGAGCCTCATGCCGTGTCGTCGGAAGGCCGCGAACACGTTTTCCAGGTCATTTAGGAGGTCTTCGGGTCAGGTGGTCTTAGCAAGGATGTCGTCCACGTAGACTTCCACCGTTTTGCCAATGATGTCGCCAAATACTCTGTTCATCAACCTTTGGTGTGTAGCCCCTACGTTCTTCAGGCCAAAGGGCATTACCTTGTAGCAATAGATTCCTCCTGGCGTTATGAATGCCATTTTTTCTTCGTCTGGCCGGTGCATCGGTATCTGATTGTAGCCGGAATAAGCATCCATAAAGCTCAGATATTGGTACCCCGCCGCCGCGTCGACGAGTGTATCAATGTTGGGTAGGGGGTAGCAATCCTTGGGACATGCTTTGTTGAGATCGGAATAATCTACGCACATCCTCCATTTTCCAGTGTGTTTTCTTACCAGGACTACGTTCGACAGCCAGGTCGAGTAGTCAAGTTGCCGAATAAATTCTGCCTCGAGGAGGCTGGCCGTCTGCTTGGCCACCTCTTCTGGCCTTTCTTGTGACATCTTCCTCTGCCTCTGGGCCACCGGTCTGGCTTCTGGCTTGACAGCCAAATGGTGCGACATGAGTTGGGGGTCTATCCCTTGCATATTGGCCGGTGTCCAGGCAAATAGGTCACCGTTGGCCCTGATCATTTCCCTTAGAGGTTCTTTCAGCTCGTGAGGGAGGTTTCTGTTCACGAAGGTGAACTTCTCCTCCGTGTCGCTGACTCTAAACTTTTTCAGGTTCCCTTCTGGTTCGGGCCTCGGCTTGTCGCTGACTCTGGCATCCAAGTCGGCAAGGAACACTCCTGATGCTTCTTTGGATTGTTTTCTTAACGAGAGACTGGCATTGTCGCAAGCGACTGCCGTTTCCAGATCTTCCTTTACCAACCCTACTGATCCTTCTTCAGTTATGAACTTCATTATCAGCATCCTCGCGCTGATGACTGCCCCTAAGTTGTTGATGGTTTTTCTCCCTAGGATGACGTTGTAGGCCGTGGAGTCTCGTAGGATCACGAACTCTGCCATTACCATTCTTTTCCCTTGACCTTGTCCCACGGAGGTCGGCAGGGAGATTATCCCGTCCAGCTTGATGAAGTGGTCGCCGAGTCCTACGACGCCGTGCTGGTGGGTCTTTAAATCGGCGTCCCGTAGGCCCAAGGCGTCGAACACATTGCGGGAGTGGCTCGATTCGGGAGTTTGTTGACGATGTTCCCGGTCTGCCAGCCGGCGCTCTAGATCTTGCATTCTGTGGCGTAATTCTTGCATTATTCTGGCACTGTTGTCGCCAGTTCCCCTGAAGGGTCGCCTTTCGGGAGATCGAGTGGTTCGTCGTGGAGGGGAATTCATGCGTGGCCGGGGAGGGGCCGCAGAGGCTTCCCCTCTGCGCTTGGTCTCACGGCCTGCTCCTCCTGGGCCCAGTACAACTTCCATTCAAGCGATTACGTTCCCACAGACGGCGCCAATCTTCTGTAGATCGGGTACCAGATGGTTTGGATTGGTACTTCGATTGATGAGAGGGGGATCACCTGGTTCCGGGTTGCTGGGTTGAAGGGGTGCAGCCGACATCCCGAGCTCTTCGTGTGGAGAGGGGGGTTTCACCTGCAAAAACGCTCCGACGCTCTAGCTAGCAAAGTGTGCAGGTGAAAAAGGGTGAGTGGTATGTGACGTACCTAGGGGGAAGGGTAGGACCTTCCCCATATATACCATGTCAGAGGTGGGCCCATCAAGGACAGGCCCACCTTCCTTGATGCTTCCTTCCCACAGCTGTAGCGTAGCTGTCAGGGACGCGTGTCCGGGTCGGTGACTGAGCATCTCGCTCCTGACCGTCTGGGTCGGGTGGTGCTCGGGTCGGGCCGGCCCGCTAGTGGTTTGGGCCAGGCCGTAACATACCATTTACTAATTTTGTCTTAGTTGTTTTACATTAGTATATTATTGGGAACGGAGGGGGTTGGTTTTTTCCTGGAAGATGATAACATTTGTAACAGCTTTCTTTGGATTGAAGAAGAAATTTTATAAGAATAAGAGAACATACAAAAGAGGGCCATCCTTGCATGGATACAAAAACTATTAGCCAAGAATCAAACATGTCATGAGCACTGAAGTGAAGCTAAGACAAATGATACTATCCCAAATTAAATCAACAGTTGAAAAGAAAGACATTTCCTTATGACTTAAAACTATGTTTCTACTTGTATTCTTTTGGTTTTTCAAAGGCTAACAATTTCAACCTTCCTTCGAGTTCTTGCTAATTATTTTTCAAATTTGTTCTGTATTCCTGGTGAAAATATAAATTTTGCATTTTCATGAAGTTAGCATGTTGTCAAATAGTTTCAAGCTTTGCTACTGACCTACTGTGCATGGTGACCGTATTACTCACTCTGTTTTGTTCATTTCAGGTTTGGGATTGAGAAACACATGCTGTGATTGCAGTGATAGATAGTAGCGATAGAGCAAGGATCTCTATTATGAAGGATGAACTTTTCAGGTTCTCGGTCATTCTCGTCTTTGCCAATAAACAAGATATTAAGGATGCCATGACACTTGCTGAGATCATCGATGCACTATCTCTTCACTGGAGAAGGGTTGTATGATGGTCTTTGATGGATTGCCGGGCGAGTAACCAGCAAGGCACCATCATGATTGTAGGATTTACTGGAGTCTATTGAACGAGATTCATTATTCATGTACTGAATTGATGTGATTACTGATCAGTTACAGAAGTATATGTATCATTTATACTTTAAAGAGTCGACCACTCAAGCTAAACAAGATATTTTAAAATCGGTTATGATAGAAATTGTTTTATGTTTGGATGTTAAATAACTAGAAGACTTAAAAAAAAAATAAAAAATGAACTCTTTTTTATTTTATTTTATTTTACTTTTTGAAGCTAGAAGGAGAAAATTTCTTGATGGACTTTAACCATGGTCAGTTAAAGTACAATGATCCATACCAATTTTTTGTTTAATGTCATTAGATGGTTGCAAAATTATACAAATACACCTTCAAATGCCTATTCTAAAATTACATAAATTACAATGTGGAGAGTCAGATGGAGTAAGCATCATGACTAGTGTTTCATCTTGGCACTGGGGTGACCAAGCTTTAGCTGTTCCGAGCAGGCGGCTGTCGGAGAGGAAGAGCTATATGTCGGTCTAGATCGAACACCGCGGCGGAAATACCTGCAAAAGATACTCCGACGCTTAAGTTAGTAATGATCTTTAGTGAATTAGCTAAGTAAAGAATAGAAGACTAAGAATGGAACCTGATCCTTCGCCGAGAATATTAGTTCGGCTTTATAGGAGTTGTTTCACCCGTTTAATGTGGATAAGTCCTAGTTTGTAGGTTGGTTATCATATTCTGTTTTGGTGATTAGGTTTGTTGAGCACGTTTCCTATTTCTCAAATGGGTGAGGCCGAGCTTATCTGCTCACGTGTCGAGCTTTTCGGGCGACCGAGGATAAGGGTGACGTATTATAGCCCCCAAGCTTGCCTTGGTTTGGACAGGACTAAGGCGAGCTTTCTAACCGCAATCCTCGGTCGCTGAGTTGGTGTCGTATATGCTCCTAACAGGCCTCAAGCTCGGCTTAGTTCTGTGCAGAATTCAAAATATTTTTTGTAGTGGTGGCTTCGTTCTGCACGCCATCATGACATGATTGATGTGAAACTATCCTGTTTTTCTAGGCATCCCTGTCCGTTAGATTTAGTAGTGGTTTTAATGCTTCCCTCTTTTTTGTCAATCTAGAGTAAATGCAAAGGGTTGGTAACCGTTTGCTTTATAGAAGTTATCTTTTGCTTATACTTCTTTTTTCTTTTCAAACTGCTGAGTTTTGGGATAAAGGTTATTTTCTCTCTTTGTCTGAAAAATGAGTAAGCAAGGTCAGTTGTGATTCTCTCTTCGTTTTTTTTTGTTTTCTTGTGTTTTTGTTTTCTTGTCCTTGATGGAGAACTGTAATGTGGGGGACCCTTATGACTGGGTTGATGCTAGGGTAAGGGAGCGCGTGTCTCAGTTTGATGATGAGGAGTCGGTGGGGTTGCTGGGGTTAAATATTTGGGTCAGAGATGGTAGTAATATTAGGATAGAGTTGTTACCTTGTGGGAGGGATGACCGGGTCTGTGACCGATTAGATGATTGGTCCTTCTATATGTATAGCTGTCTGTTTACTGAGCTGTGTGTGAGACTTCCCTTTACCGAGTTCGAGTGTGGGATTTTGTATTGGTTGAATTATGCCCCAACTCAGCTTCAACCTAATTCCTGGGACTTTGTTCGGGCGTTCGAGATATTGATGGAACTGCTAGACCGTCCGCCGTCTCTTAGGTTATTTTTCTTATTATTTCAGGCGAAAGGGGTAAATAGGGGCTTGTGGGTAAACCTTAGTAGCTATCCCCATCGGGCTATATTTGGCCTATATAAGTCATCGTTTAAGGACTTCAAATCTTTGTTTGTAAAGGTTAGAAGTATACCCAAGGATTTCCCCTTTTATTTGAACGAACATTTAGTGGAAAGGTTTTCCTTGTTCTGGTGTGCCGAGCCGTATCAAGCACTGGATGTAGATGATAGGCTTCTTGATGATGATATTGTGATGTATTTTTTGTTTAAGTCTTTGGGTCCGAAAGGTTTGTTGTTGGTTGCTGAAATGTTGAAATGGGGTACCGATAGGCAGGCTGTGTATGATCACATAGGTAAATTGATTTACTATGTTTGTTTCCTTTTCTGTTTTGGTATGTTGACTCTGATTTGGATGTTTGTGATTTGCAGCTGAGAAAGCTCCTGCGATCACTACTGCAGGGTTGAAATCTTACTCCAATCAACGCAAGAAAGGTGAAAAGAGGTGTCTTCGAATGTTGGGAAAGGTCCTGCTGCCTTAGTTTAGTATGGTCCTGGGCAGAAGCATAAGAGGAAGAGAGGGCAATTTTAGGGTAGCTTTGCCGAGGTCTTAGAGGGTAAAGGGGAGTCATCCATGATACTGCAGATGGTTGAGTCTGCATATGAATCTCAGAAGAGGCTCCATGGGTATGATGAGAATGAGCATGCTAGATCTTTGTAGGCAAAGCTGTATCCTTTTAGTACCATGGCTGATGAACTTTGCTGTTTCCCGGATGACATGAAAATGATTGATGAAGTTGGCTGAGCTGGTGTTAGCCGATTTTTCCAGATACAGGTTTTGCTGTAGTATTGTAAATATGTCTTTGTTAATGTCACCTATTTATTTGTTTTTCTTTTCGTAGGTGATCGGTGCTCGGATTGTGGCCATTGGTCGGGCACAGGAGCTTGCCTTGGTCCGGGAGGAGAAAGAGGCTTCTCGTGTAGAGGAGCTGCATGGCATCATTCAGGAGAAAGACAACAAGATCGCCGAGCTCTCTTCTTCTGTGGAGAAGAATGAGCTGGAATTGGCTGATGAGAGGAAGCTGCACAAGGCATCGTCTGAAAGGCTGAAGGTCATGGGGTCCGAGAATGATCAACTTTCTGCTCGGATCAAAGAATTGGAAGGTGGGATCTATGAGGATTTTGCTCAAGGTTTTGATCGCGCTGTTTCTCAGGTCAAGGTGTTATTCCCGGAAGCTGATTCTTCGAGGCTTGATGTTATGAAGGTGGTTGTAAATGGTCAGCTTGTGGATGACGAGGCTGCTGCTGGGAGTGATAGCGAGGGGTCCAGCATTGGTGCTAAGGCAGATTAGGTCTTTAGTTTATGATTTTGTCTTGTAAGCTTGTATATGGTACTTTTGTTCTTAGACTTGACTTGTTTGGCTTTTTGGATAATTACGAGTGTTATTCTCGGTTGTGATTTTTTGGTTTCCGAGTATATAGCTCGGTTTATATGATGACTGATTAGCCTTTTATAAGATATGATATTTTGGCAAAGTTATAATCATAGTAATATGTTGTGTTGCGATAGCGATTACGTGCATGTATTGAAGATGGCTGTCTGTTGCCATTTTTTAGATGATAAGACTATCAATAACGAGGGAGATAGCTTTGATATAGAAGGTATGGCGGGGTGAGCCCTTGGGCTTTGTTTATACAATTTGATTTTGTTTTGTTTGTTTGTACTTCTCCGAGTAATATGCTCAGCATGCATATTTTGGTATCCGAGTATGAAGCTCGGATTTTGAATGTTTATATGCTAATTGCCAAAGGAAATGCTTTGCTTGCAATGTAAATTATATTGGTATGATGATTTGTGGCGTCCGGCCTCGTTAAAACCCTCTCCGAGTAAAACCCATTTGTTTTTGGGAAAAAACCTTCGAAGGGGAAAAAGAGTACCATCATTCGCATATTTACAGCATGTGTTATGATTGGTATTCCCTCAGTGAGGAGATATTCCATGTTCCTAGAAGTTGATCTCCTTTAAGGGTTTCTAGCTTGTAAGCCCCCTTCCAAGGTTCTGGAGAACTCGAAAAGGTCCCTCCTAATTTGCTGCCAATTTCCCATGTGCTGGAGGTTTCCGAGCTTCTTCTGTTCGTCTAAGTACGAGGTCTCCTTCATTGAAGGATCTACGAATTACTCTTTTGTTGTGTCTTCGCTCTATGTACTATTTTTTGGCTCGCTGCTTTATGGCTGAGATGTCTCTTTCTTCTTCCACAAGATCCAGCTCGGCTGTCCGAGCTTGAAAATTATTCGATTGATCACAGAGCTTGACCCGTAACGTCGGGACGCTGACTTCTACTGGGATCAGTGCTTCTGCACCATATACCAGCTTGAAAGGAGTTTCTCCTGTAGCAGATTGAATGCTGGTGTTGTAGCTCCATAAGACTTCTGGAATGAGGTCAGCCCACTCCCCTTTAGCCTCACCGAGCTTTTTCTTTAATCCCTGCAAGATAATTCTGTTAGCTGATTCAACTTGCCCGTTGGTTTGCGGGTGTTCGACTGAACTGAAATGATGTTTAATGTTGAAATTTGTTAGAAAGGTAGCAAGTTTATGGTCCGTAAATTGTCTCCCGTTATCCGAGATTATCTCCCTTGGGATACTGTATCTACATATAATATTTTTCCATAAGAAAGATCGCACTTTCTCTACCGTTATATGTGCTAGTGGTTGTGCTTCTATCCACTTAGAGAAATAGTCTATTGATACTAAAAGGAACTTTACCTAGCCTGGCACTTTCAGAAAAGGTCCGAGGATATCCAATCCCCACCTATCGAAAGGCCAGCTTACCTCTATGTTGTGGAGCTCCTCGGTTGGGGTCTCTGAGAGGGTGGCATGTTTTTGACAATTATCACATGCCTTGACTTTCGAGATACAGTCCCTTTTTATCGTCGGCCAATAGTATCCTGTTCGCAGTATCTTTGCAGCCAAAGCTCGGCCGCCGATGTGGTTTCCACAAACCCCTTCGTGTGTTTCTACCATTACATCCTCGGCTTCCTTATTACTGATGCATTTGAGGAGGGGTTGGGAGTGTCCTCGTCTGTATAGGGTATTTCTGAGTACTGTATAGAAACTTGCTCTTCTTCGGAAGAGCGGCAAGTTCGGCTCCTCATTTGGCACGGCACCTGTGTTGATGTAATTGAGAAAAGGTGTTCTCCAATCTGCTACCTGCGTGATGCTTAAGATTGTGTCCTGCTCAAAGCTCAGCTTGTTGAGTGTTAGTTGTGACAGGGCCGGTGTGTTTTCCACCTGCCTTATTGTGGCTAACTTGGATAACAAATCGGCTCTGGTGTTTTGTTCTCGGTTTACATGAATAATATCAAATTTACTGAACTTTAAAATGAGATCCTTTGTTATGAGCCAATATTTCTCTAACAAAGGATCTTTTACCTGGTACTCACCCTTGATTTGATGTACTACCAGTGATGAGTCGCAGTAGACTATTATCTAAGGTATTCTGAGTTGTTGGCGAGCTTCAGTCCTGCTAGCAGAGCTTCATATTCCGCTTGGTTGTTACTTGCATTGAAGTGATTGCTCGGCTATCACTTTCTCTCCCTCTTTTAGCAGTACCCCATCTCTGCTTCCTTCTCTGTTTGATGCTCATCTACATGTATACTCCAATTGGCTGCTGTGTGTTGTGTCTCATTAGTCATTTCTGACACGAAGTCGGCAAGTACTTATGACTTCAGGGTCTTTCTTGACTCGTATTGAATGTCTGGTATGCGAAATTGTTACTCAGGTTGTGAATTATTGTTCGAAATTGATTCCCTGGCGATGGCACCAAAAACGGATGCACAGAACCATGGTCTAAACATATCTTCACAACTTCGCATAACTAACCAGCAAGTGCACTGGGTCGTCCAAGTAATAAACCTTACGTGAGTAAGGGTCGATCCCACGGAGATTGTTGGTATGAAGCAAGCTATGGTCACCTTGTAAATCTCAGTCAGGCAGATATAAAATAGTCATGGAGTTTTCGAAATTAATACTAAAATAAGGATAGAAATACTTATGTAAATCATTGGTGAGAATTTCAGATAAGCGTATGGAGATGCATTCATTCCTCTGAACCTCTGCTTTCCTGCTGTCTTCATCCAATCCGTCTTACTCCTTTCTATGGCTGGCTTTGTGTAAGGATGTCACCGGTGCCAATGGCTACTTTCAATCCTCTCGGGAAAATAGTCCAAATGCTCTGTCACAGCACGGCTAATTGTCTGGAGGCATCACCCTTGTCGATGGTTGCATCCTATTCCTCTCTGTGAAAATGGTCCGATGCGCTGTCACTGCATGGCTAATCACCTTGGAGGTTCTTGATTATACTGGAATAGAATTTACTATCCTTTTGCGTCTGTCACTATGCCCAGCACTCGCGAGTTTGGAGTTCGTCACAGTCATTCAATCCCAGAGTCCTACTCGAAATACCACGGACAAGGTTTAGACTTTCTGGACTCTCATGAATGACGCCATCAATCTAGCTTATACCACGAAGATTCTGATTAAGAGATCTAAGAGATACTCATTCAATCTAATGTAGAACGGAAGTGGTTGTCAGGCACGCGTTCATAGGGAATGATGATGATTGTCACGTTCATCACATTCAGGTTGAAGTGCGAATGAATATCTTAGAAGCGAAATAAGATGAATTGAATAGAAAACAGTAGTACTTTGCATTAATCTTTGAGGAACAGCAGAGCTCCACACCTTAATCTATGGAGTGTAGAAACTCTACCATTTGAAAATACATAAGTGAAAGGTCCAGGCATGGCCGAATGGCCAGCCCCTCTGATCTAAGATCCAGGCGTCCAAAGATACCTAATACAATAGTAAAAAGTCCTATTTATAATAAACTAGCTACTAGGGTTTACAGAAGTAAGTAATTGATGCATAAATCCACTTCCAAGGCCCACTTGGTGTGTGCTTGGGATGAGCTTGAAGTCTACACGTGGAGAGGTCATTCTTGGAGTTGAACGCCAGCTTTTGTGCCATTTTGGGCGTTGAACTCCACTTTGCAACTTGTTTCTGGCGCTGGACGCCAGAATTGGGCAGAGAGCTGGCGTTGAACGCCAGTTTGCGTCGTCTAAACTTGGGAAAAGTATGGACTATTATATATTGCTGGAAAGCCCTGGATGTCTACTTTCCAACGCAATTAGAAGCGCGCCATTTTGAGTTCTGTAGCTCCAGAAAATCCATTTTTAGTGCAGGGAAGTCAGAATCCAACAGCATCAGCAGTCCTTCTTCAACCTCTGAATCTGATTTTTGCTCAAG
The DNA here is from genome assembly GCF_059453495.1 of Arachis ipaensis. Classification (NCBI taxonomy): domain Eukaryota; kingdom Viridiplantae; phylum Streptophyta; class Magnoliopsida; order Fabales; family Fabaceae; genus Arachis; species Arachis ipaensis. The sequence goes on along the minus strand of NC_142441.1, from coordinate 107,829,390 downwards.
TCCCTCAATTTCAGCCAGAAAATACTTGAAATCACAGAAAAACACACAAACTCATAGTAAAGTCCAGAAATGTGAATTTAACATAAAAACTAATGAAAACATCCCTAAAAGTAACTAGATTCTACTAAAAACATACTAAAAACAATGCCAAAAAGCGTATAAATTATCCGCTCATCACAACACCAAACTTAAATTATTGCTTGTCCCCAAGCAACTAAAAATCAAATAGGATAAAAAGGAGAGAATATACTATAAATTCCAAACTATCAATGAAACATAGCTCCAATCAGATGAGCGGGACTTGTAGCTTTTTGCCTCTTGAATAGTTTTGGCATCTCACTTTATCCATTGAAGTTCAGAATGATTGGCTTCTATAGGAACTCAGAGTTTAGATAGTGTTATTGACTCTCCTAGTTCAGTATGATGATTCTTGAACACAGCTATTTTATGAGTCTTGGCCGTGGCCCTAAGCACTTTGTTTTCCAGTATTACCACCGGATACATAAATGCCACAGACACATAATTGGGTGAACCTTTTCAGATTGTGACTCAGCTTTGCTAAAGTCCCCAATTAGAGGTGTCCAGGGTTCTTAAGCACACTCTTTTTTTGCTTTGGACCTTGACTTTAACCGCTCAGTCTCAAGTTTTCACTTGACACCTACACGCCACAAGCACATGGTTAGGGACAGCTCGGTTTAGCCGCTTAGACCAGGATTTTATTCCTTTAGGCCCTCCTATCCACTAATGCTCAAAGCCTTGGGATCATTTTTATTTGCCCTTGCCTTTTAGTTTTAAGGGTTATTGGCTTTTTGCTCTTGCCTCTTGGTTTTAAGAGCTTTTGGCTTTTTCTGCTTGCTTTTTTTTTCTTTCTATTTTTTTTCGCCTATTTTTTTTTTCTGCAAGCTTTGTTCTTTGCTGCTTTTTCTTGCTTCAAGAATCATTTTTATGATTTTTCAGATTATCAAATAACATGTCTCCTAGTCATCATTCTTTCAAGAGCCAACATATTTAACATTCTTAAACAACAACTTCAAAAGACATATGCACTGTTCAAGCATACATTCAGAAAACAAGAAGCATTGTCACCACATCAATATAATTAAACTAAGTTCAAGGATAAATTCAAAACTCATGTACTTCTTGTTCTTTTGAATTAAAACATTTTTCATTTAAGAGAGGTGATGGATTCATAGGACATTCATAACTTTAAGACAAAGTTACTAACTACTAATGATCATGTAACGAAGACACAAACATAGATAAGCACTTAACATAGAGAAAACGAAAAACAGAGAAAGTAAGAACAAGGAATGAGTCCACCTTAGTGATGGTGGCGTTTCCTTCTTGAGGAACCAATGATGTCCTTGAGCTCTTCTATGTCTCTTCCTTGTCTTTGTTGCTCTTCCCTCATTGCTTTTTGATCTTCTCTTATTTCATGAAGGATGATGGAGTGCTCTTGATGTTCCACCCTTAGTTGTCCCATGTTGGAACTTAATTCTCCTAGGGAGGTGTTAATTTGCTCCCAATAGTTTTGTGGAGGAAAATGCATATGAGGCATCTCCGGGATCTCATGGTGATGAGCTTCCTGCGCCTCTTGAGCTCCATGAACGGGTTCTTTTGCTTGCTCCATCTTTTTCTTAGTGATGGGCTTTTCTTCCTCAATGTGAATGTCTCCTTCTATGGAAGCTCCAGCTGAGTAACATAGATGGCAGATAAGATGAGGAAAAGCTAGCCTTGCTTCAGGAGAGGGCTTTTCGGCTATTTTGTAGAGTTCAAGGGAGATGACTTCATGAACCTCTACTTCTTCTCCAATCATGATGCTATGGATCATGATGGCCCGATCCACAGTAACTTCAGATCGGTTGCTAGTGGGGATGATGGAGCGTTGGATGAACTCCAACCATCCTCTAGCCACAGGCTTGAGGTCCAATCTTCTTAGTTGAACTGGCTTGCCTTTGGAGTCAATCTTCCATTGAGCTCCTTCCACACATATGTCTATGAGGACTTGGTCCAACCTTTGATTAAAGTTGACCCTTCTAGTGTAGGGGCGTTCATCTCCTTGCATCATAGGCAAGTTAAACGCCAACCTCACATTTTCCGGACTAAAATCCAAGTATTTCCCCCGAACCATTGTAACATAGTTCTTTGGATCCGGGTTCTTACTTTGATCATGGTTCTTGGTGATCCATGCATTGGCATAGAACTCTTGAACCATTAGGATGCCGACTTGTTGGATGGGATTTGTTAGAACTTCCCAACCTCTTCTTTGAATTTCATGTCGGATCTCCGGATACTCATTTCTTTTGAGTTTGAAAGGGACCTCGGGGATCACCTTCTTCTTGGCCACAACATCATAGAAGTGGTCTTGATGAGCTTTGGAGATGAATCTTTCCATCTCCCATGACTCAGAGGTGGAAGTTTTTGTCTTCCCTTTCCCTTTTCTAGAGGATTCTCTAGTCTTAGGTGCCATCAATGGTAATAGAAAAACAAAAAGCTTATGCTTTTACCACACCAAACTTATAATATTTCTCGCCCTCGAGCAAGAAAATAAAGAATTAGATGAAGAAGAAGAAGAAAAGATGGAGAAGATGGGGGGTGTGTTTTGGCCAAGAAGAGAAGAGAGGGTTGTGGTGTGTGAAAATGAGGAAGAATGGAAGGCTTTATATAGGGAAGGGAGGGGGGTTAAGGTTCGGCCATATGGGTGGGTTTGGGTGGGAAATTGATTTGAATTTTGAAAGTAGGTAGAGTTTATTGGGTAGGTTTATGGAGAAGAGTGGGTGGATGTGAGTGGTGAAGGGTTAATAGGGAAGAGAGATGGAGGTGATAGGTGAAGGGTTTTGGGGAAGAGTGTTTATTGGGAATAAAGGATGATTGAGAAGAGAGAAGAGAGTGAGTGGAGGTAGGTGGGGATCCTGTGGGGTCCACAGATCCTGAGATGATCCTGTGGGGTCCACAGATCCTAAGGTGTTTAAGGATTTACAACCTTGTACCAAATTAGGCATGTAAAATGCCCTTGCACACAACTCTGGGCGTTCAGCGCCAGCTCTTCTCCAGGGTGCAATTCTGGCGTTCAGCGCCCAGATGCTGCCCATTTTGGGCGTTCAGCGCCCAGATACTGCCCATTTTGGGTGTTCAGCGCCAGAACTATGCTCTGTTCTGGCGTTGAATGCCAGGCAGGTGCTTCCTCCAGGGTGTGATTTTTCTTCTGCTGTTTTTGATTCTGTTTCTAAATTTTTCGTTTATTTTGTGACTCCACATGATCATGAACCTAAGAAAACATGAAAAACAAAAATAAAATTAGATAAATAAACATTGGGTTGCCTCCCAACAAGTGCTTCTTTAATGTCAATAGCTTGACAGTGGGCTCTCATGGAGCCTCACAGATGTGCAGAGCTTTGTTGAGACCTCCCAACACCAAACTTAGAGTTTGGATATGGGGGTTTGACACCAAACTTAGAGTTTGGTTGTGGCCTCCCAACACCAAACTTAGAGTTTGACTGTGGGGACTTTGGTTGACTCTGCTTTGAGAGAAGTTTTTTCTGCTTCCTCTCCATGGATGCAGAGAGAGATCCTTGAGTTGTAAACACAAGGTTGTCCTTATTTAATTGAAGGATCAATTCTCCTCTGTCCACATCAATCACAGCTCTTGCTGTGGCTAGGAAAGGTCTTCCTAGGATGATGGATTCATCCTCTTCCTTTCCAGTATCCAAGACTATGAAATCAGCAGGGATGTAAAGGCCTTCAACTTTTACTAACACGTCCTCTACTTGTTCATAAGCTTGTTTTCTTGAATTGTCTGCCATCTCTAATGAAATTTTAGCAGCTTGCACCCCATAGATTCCCAGTTTCTCTATTACAGAGAGGGGCATGAGGTTTATTCCTGAACCAAGGTCACACAGAGCCTTAAAGATCATGGCGCCTATGGTACAAGGTATTATGAACTTTCCAGGATCCTGTTTCTTCTGAGGCAATGTCAGTTGATCCAGATCACTTAGTTCATTGGTGAACAAGGGAGGTTCATTTTCCCAAGTCTCAATACCAAATAATTTGGCATTCAGCTTCATGATTGCACCAAGAAACTTGGCAGCTTGCTCTTCAGTAACATCCTCATTCTCTTCAGAAGAGGAATACTCATCAGAGCTCATGAATGGCATAAGGAGGTTCAATGGAATCTCTATGGTCTCTAGATGAGCCTCAGATTCCTTTGGTTCCTCAAAGGGAAGCTCCTTATTGATCACTGGACATCCCAGGAGGTCTTCCTCCTTGGGATTCACGTCCTCTCTTTCCCTTACAGGTTCGGTCATTGTGATCAATTCAATGGCCTTGCACTCTCCTTTTGAATTCTCTTCTGTATTGCTTGGGAGAGTACTAGGAGGGATTTCAGTGATCCTTTTACTCAGCTGGCCCACTTGTGCTTCCAAATTTCTAATGGAAGACCTTGTTTCATTCATGAAACTTACAGTGGCCTTGGACAAACCAGAGACTAAGTTTGCTAAATTAGAGGTATTTTTGTTCAGGGTTCTCTGTCTGTTGCTGAGTAGATGATGGAAAAGGCTTGCTGTTGCTAAACCTGTATCTTCCACCATTATTAAAGCCTTGTTGAGGCTTTTGCTAATCCTTCCATGAGAGATTTGGATGATTTCTCCATGATGGATTAAAGGTGTTTCCATAAGGTTCACCTAAGTAATTTACCTCTGCTATTGCAGGGTTCTCAGGATCATAAGCTTCTTCTTCAGAAGATGCCTCTTGAGTACTGTTGGATGCAGCTTGCATTCCATTCAGACTCTGAGAGATCATATTGACTTGCTGAGTCAATATTTTGTTCTGAGCCAATATGGCATTCAGAGTATCAATTTCAAGAACTCCCTTCTTCATAGGCGTCCCATTACTCACAGGATTCCTCTCAGAAGTGTACATGAACTGGTTATTAGCAACCATGTCAATGAGTTCTTGAGCTTTTGCAGGCGTTTTCTTTAGGTGAATGGATCCACCTGCAGAAGTGTCCAATGACATCTTTGATAGCTCAGATAAACCATCATAGAATATATCCAGGATGGTCCATTCTGAAAGCATGTTAGAAGGACACTTTTTGGTCAACGGTTTGTATCTTTCCTAAGCTTCATAGAGGGATTCACCATCTTTTCGCTTGAAGGTTTGAACATCCACTCTAAGCTTGCTCAGCTTTTGAGGAGGAAAGAACTTGGCTAAGAAAGTCGTGACCAGCTTATCCCAAGAGTTCAGGCTGTCTTTGGGTTGAGAGTCCAACCATATTCTAGCTCTGTCTCTTACAGTAAAAGGGAAAGCATGAACCTGTAGACTTCAGGATCTACTCCATTAGTCTTAACAGTATCACAGATCTGCAAGAATTCAGTTAAGAACTGAAAAGGATCTTCAGATGGAAGTCCATGAAACTTGCAGTTCTGCTGCATCAGAGAAACTAGCTAAGGTTTCAGCTCAAAATTGTTTTCTCCAATGGTAGGAATAGAGATGCTTCTTCCATGTAAATTGGAATTAGGTGCGGTAAAGTCACCAAGCATTCTCCTTGCATTATTGTTGTTGGGTTCAGCTGCCATCTCCTTTACTTGTTCGAAATTTTCAATAAGGTTGTCTCTGGATTATTGTAATTTAGCTTCTCTTAGTTTCCTCTTCAGAGTCCTTTCAGGTTCTGGATCAGCTTCAACAAGAATGCCTTTTCTTTGTTCCTGCTCATAAGAAAGAGAAGAGAACAAGAAAAGAAGAGGAATCCTCTATGTCACAGTAAAGAGGTTCCTTAATGTTAGTAGAAGAAGAAAAGGAATAGGGGTGAAGAAGAATGAAGAATCCAAACACAAAGGTGATGATAGGAGCAGAGATGTGAGATGAAGAGAAGTGTTAGTAGATGAATAAATAAATAGAAGGGGATGAGAGGAGGAGAGAAATTTCGAAAATAATTTTTGAAAAAGAGTTAGTGATTTTCGAAAATAGTTTTTGAAAAAGGTTAGTAGTTTTTCGAAAATGCAAATAAAAAATAAAATAATTAGTCTAATTAAAAAGAAATTTTGAAAAAGAGGGAAGATTTTTTCGAAAATTAGAGAGAGAGAGTTAGTTAGGTAGTTTTGAAAAAGGTAAGAAACAAACAAAAAGTTAGTTAGTTAGTTGAAACAAATTTTGAAAAGACAAGAAGTTAGGAAGTTAGAAAAGATATTTTGCAATCACTTTTTTGAAAAAGGTAAGATAAGAAGATATTTTTGAAAAGATATGATAGAAATTAGTTTTTGAAAAATATTTGATTTTTAAAATCTCAATTAATGACTTGATTCACAAGAAATCACAAGATATGATTCTAGAACTTAAAGTTTGAATCTTTCTTAACAAGTAAGTAACAAACTTGAAATTTTTGAATCAAAACATTAATTGATGATGTTATTTTCAAAAATATGATGTAAAATTAAGAAAAAGATTTTTGAAAAATATTTTTGAAATTTTCGAAAATAACTAAAAAAATTGAAAAAGATTTGATTCTTTTTTTTGAAAAAGATTTTGAAAAAGATAAGATTTTCAAATTGAAAATTTGATTTGACTCATAAGAAACACTTGATTTTAAAAATTTTTGAAAAAGTCAACTCAAATTTTCGAATTTGATGAGAGAAAAAGGGGAAGATATATTTTTTTTTATTTTTAAATTTTTAATGATGAGAGAGAAAAACATGAAAATGATGCAATGCATGAAATTTTTAGATCAAAACAATGAATGCATGCAAGAATACTATGAATGTCAAGATGAACTCCAAGAACACTTTGAATGTCAAGATGAACACCAAAAACATATTTTTGAAAATTTTTATATGCAAGAAAACATGCAAGACACCAAACTTAGAAATCTTTAATGCTTAGGCACTAAGAATTCAAGAATGCATATGAAAAACAAGAAAAGACACAAAACATGAACACATCAAGATCAAACAAGAAGACTTACCAAGAACAACTTGAAGATCATGAAGAACACTATGAATGCATGAATTTTTCGAAAAATGCAAGATGAATATGCAATTGACACCAAACTTAAAAATTGACTCAAGACTCAAACAAGAAACTCAAAATATTTATGATTTTTATGATTTTATGATTTTTTTTGTATTTTCTTTTAATTTTTTGAAAATCATTTTTAAAAAGAAAAATAAGGATTCCAAAATTTTTAATATGAATTCCAGGAATCTTATGCTCTTTAGTCTAAAGCTCCAATCAAAGGGTCAGGCATGGCTTAATAGCCAGCCAAGCTTTAGTATGTAACTCAGACATGACACGCCTAACATTCCCTACAGTCAGCCAGGCTTCAACATGCTTCATGAAACACTAGAATTCATTCTTAAAAATTCTGAAGAAAAATATATTTTTGAAAACATTTTTATTTTGAAATTTTTTCGAAAACAAAGGAGAAATTTTTGAAAGATTTTTGAAAAATTTTTGAAAACAAAACAAAAAAGAAAATTACCTAATCTGAGCAACAAGATGAACCGTCAGTTGTCCAAACTCAAACAATCCCCGGCAACGGCGCCAAAAACTTGGTATGCGAAATTGTTACTCAGGTTGTGAATTATTGTTCGAAATTGATTCCCTGGAGATGGCACCAAAAACGGATGCACAGAACCATGGTCTAAACATATCTTCACAACTTCGCATAACTAACCAGCAAGTGCACTGGGTCGTCCAAGTAATAAACCTTACGTGAGTAAGGGTCGATCCCACGGAGATTGTTGGTATGAAGCAAGCTATGGTCACCTTGTAAATCTCAGTCAGGCGGATATAAAATAGTCATGGAGTTTTCGAAATTAATACTAAAATAAGGATAGAAATACTTATGTAAATCATTGGTGAGAATTTCAGATAAGCGTATGGAGATGCATTCATTCCTCTGAACCTCTGCTTTCCTGCTGTCTTCATCCAATCCGTCTTACTCTTTTCTATGGCTGGCTTTGTGTAAGGATGTCACCGGTGCCAATGGCTACATTCAATCCTCTCGGGAAAATGGTCCAAATGCTCTGTCACAGCACGGCTAATCGTCTGGAGGCATCACCCTTGTCGATGATTGCATCCTATTCCTCTCTGTGAAAATGGTCCGATGCGCTGTCACTGCATGGCTAATCACCTTGGAGGTTCTCGATCATACTGGAATAGAATTTACTATCCTTTTGCGTCTGTCACTACGCCCAGCACTCGCGAGTTTGGAGTTCGTCACAGTCATTCAATCCTAGAGTCCTACTCGGAATACCACGGACAAGGTTTAGACTTTCCGGACTCTCATGAATGCCGCCATCAATCTAGCTTATACCACGAAGATTCTGATTAAGAGATCTAAGAGATACTCATTCAATCTAATGTAGAACGGAAGTGGTTGTCAGGCACGCGTTCATAGGGAATGATGATGATTGTCACGTTCATCACATTCAGGTTGAAGTGCGAATGAATATCTTAGAAGCGAAATAAGATGAATTGAGTAGAAAACAGTAGTACTTTGCATTAATCTTTGAGGAACAGCAGAGCTCCACACCTTAATCTATGGAGTGTAGAAACTCTACCGTTTGAAAATACATAAGTGAAAGGTCCAGGCATGGCCGAATGGCCAGCCCCTCTGATCTAAGAACCAGGCGTCCAAAGATACCTAATACAATAGTAAAAAGTCCTATTTATAATAAACTAGCTACTAGGGTTTACAGAAGTAAGTAATTGATGCATAAATCCACTTCCGGGGCCCACTTGGTGTGTGCTTGGGCTGAGCTTGAAGTCTACACGTGGAGAGGTCATTCTTGGAGTTGAACGCCAGCTTTTGTGCCATTTTGGGCGTTGAACTCTACTTTGCAACTTGTTTCTGGCGCTGGACGCCAGAATTGGACAGAGAGCTGGCGTTGAACGCCAGTTTGCGTCATCTAAACTTGGGCAAAGTATGGACTATTATATATTTCTGGAAAGCCCTGGATGTCTACTTTCCAACGCAATTGAAAGCGCGCCATTTTGAGTTTTGTAGCTCTAGAAAATTCATTTTGAGTGCAGGGAGGTCAGAATTCAACAGCATCAGCAGTCCTTCTTCAACCTCTGAATCTGATTTTTGTTCAAGTCCCTCAATTTCATCCAGAAAATACCTGAAATCACAGAAAAACATACAAACTCATAGTAAAGTCCAGAAATATGAATTTAACATAAAAACTAATGAAAACATCCCTAAAAGTAACTAGATTCTACTAAAAACATACTAAAAACAATGCCAAAAAGCGTATAAATTATTCGCTCATCAATGTCGAACTCAGATAGTTTGATTGACCACTTTATTAATCATTCGGCGAGCTCAGGTCTGGTTAATATCTGCCTTAGTGGTTGGTCTGTTCGTACTATGATTGTATGGCTTTGAAAGTAATATCGTAGCCTTCTTGCCGTTGTGACTAGTGCCAACGCTAGCTGTTCTATCTTCGGATACCTTGTTTCTGCTAGTTGTAGTACCTTACTAATGAAGTATACTGGATTTTGCTTTTTTCTTATTTTCATCACTAGGACCGAGCTTATGGCATGGTTAGATACTGATAAATACAAATACAACGGCTTACCTGCCTCTGGTCTCTGGAGTATTGGAGGTGATGCTAAGAGTTGTTTGAATTCCATAAAGGAGTTTTCACATTCGTCTGTCCATGTGAATTTCTTGCCCTTAGAGAATGTCTGGAAGAAATGATAAGATCAGTTTGCCACTGCAGGTAGGAAACGTGATAGGGCGGCTATTCTCCCTGCTAGTTGCTGGACTTCTTTTACTATCTTTGGGCTTGTCATGCTTAGCACTGCATTGCATTTCTCTGGGTTGGCTTCTATACCTCGTGAGGTTAGTATGAAGCCAAGGAATTTCCCTCATTAGACTCCAAAAGCACATTTGTCTGGATTGAGCCTCATGTTATATACTCGGAGTTGGTTGAAAACTTCTAGCAAATCATCACAGTGTGACCCTTGTGCAGGTGTTTTTGCTACCATATCATCCATATTCCGGCCTATCTGTTGTTGGAATACTTTGTCCATTAATCTTTGATATGTCGCCCTTGCATTCTTTAAGCCAAAAGGCATTACCTTGTAACAAAAATTTCCATGTTCTGTTATAAAAGCTGTTTTGCTTTGGTCTTCTGGGTGCATCAAAATCTGGTTATAACCAGAGTATGCATCCATAAAACTCAAGGCTTTGAAACCAGAAGCATTATCAACTAACTTATCAATGCAAGGTAATGGATATGCATCTTTAGGACAAGCTTTGTTTAGATTTGTAAAATCGATGCACATGCGCCATTTACCTGAACTTTTCCTTACCATTACCACGTTTGATAGCCATGTGGTGAAGTGGATTTCTCTGATAAAGCCTGCGTTGAGGAGCTTTTTGTTTTCTTCAAGTGCTGCTTGTTTTTTCTCCTCTCCGAGGTTTTTTTTCTTTTGTGCCACTGGTCAGACTACCTTGTCAATTGCTAACTTGTGGCAGATGACTTCTAGGCTTATTCCAGGCATGTCGTCCGGTGTCCATGTAAATAGGTCGGCATTCTGGCGCAGTAAACTTATAAGCTTTTTGCGTTCCTCTCCTTCTAGTGCTTCACCAATGTGTGTGTACTGTTTGTCATCTGATGTTAATATCACTCGGTAGAGGTTATCCATTGGCTGGGGTCTCTCGCCGAGGTCTTCTCTTAGGTCGAGCTCGGCCAACGTAGGGATCTCTGTAGTGTCGTGTATTGCTTGGACTTGTGGCCGAGCTGTCATGTTGGTCGGGCTTTGTTTCAGGCTGGCATTGTAGAACTGCCGAGCTTCCTGGTGGTTGGCGTACACTGTTGCTATCCTGTTTTCCTGTACTGGAAACTTAACACACAGATGTAAGGTGGACACTACCGCTTTGAATATATTCAAGGCGGGTCTCCCAACAATAATATTATAAGGGCTATAATAGTCTACTATTAGGTACTGAATGTTGATGGATTTTGACATAGGGATCTCTCCCATTGTGGTCGTTAGCCATACGTGTCCTCTGATGGGGACCCTTTCTCCAGAGAACCCAATTAGCTCTCCAGAGGAAGGCTGTATTATTTTTTTTGATAACTTCATCTTTTTAAAGGTAGAATAGAACAAAACATCAGCACTACTACCTGGGTCCAACCTGGATGGAGATCACTACTGGGTCGTCGAGGTTAGGGCTTGCTGATCTGAAGCCTGATTGATTGAAGGATATTGTGACATCTGGGTCCTCCTCCTTCTTTGGCTGCAATGTTCCCTCGATTGCTAGCATTGCCCTATAGCTTCGTTTTCTGGCCGAGTTTGTTTCACCTCCGCCTGCGTATCCTCCTGATATGTGGCTGATGATTCCTCTTGGCGGATCAGGAGCTGTATGTTCTTTGTTGTTCTTATCTGTTACTACTTGTTTGTGTTCGTTCCTGTCCGAGATTGTACCTCTGGCTTCCCGACCTTTGACATATTTGTCTAAGAGCCCTTGGCGTGCCAGTCTTTCGAGCAGGTCTTTTGCAACGATGCAGTTGTCTGTGGTATGGCCGAACTTCTAGTAGAAGGCGTAATGCTTACCTATATCCACGAACCTTTGGTCTTGGTAGTTCCCTGCTCGGGCTAGTGGCTTCACGATTTTGGCATTCAGAATCTCTTTTATGATGTTCTCTCTCTTGGTATTGAATCTGGTATACGTGTTATATTTTGGTGTGAGCTTGAAGGGCCTCTTTGTATCCTTGTTGCTTGGTGATCTAAAAGCTTTTTCCTTATTCCTCCGCCGAGGTTGTCTCTCCGGCTTTTGGGCCTCTCGGAGCTCTTCAATCTCCATTTGACCCGCAGCCCTTTCTTGGAACTCCTCCAGTATTTTTGGTTTTGTTATCGCAATGGTTTCCCAGAATTTTCCTAGTCGGAGGCCGGCCTTGAGGGCATGCAGGTGGACAGCTGGATCCAAATCTTGGATCTCTATAGTAGCCTCGGAAAACCTGGTCATGTAGTTCTTTAAACTCTCGTGTTGGCCTTGCTTGATTGTGCCTAGGTAGTCTGATCCGTGGACATAAATTCTCGATGCAGCAAAATAGTCAATAAAGGATCTGAGCTAAGAGCTCTGCCTGTGTGGGTTGGGGGTTCCCATTGTTAGCCATGTTCGCGGATACAGAATCCTGCAAAATAAGGTAAGATACTAAATAAAATGAATGATAAGGTCAGATATATTCTGGCCCCACGGTGGGCACCAAGTGTTTCATCCTGGCACTGGGGTGACCAAGCTTTAGCTGTTCCGAGCAGGCGGCTGTCGGAGAGGAAGAGCTATATGTCGGTCTGGATCGAACACCGCAGCGGGAATACCTGCAAAAGATACTCCGACGCTCAAGTTAGTAATGATCTTTAGTGAATTAGCTAAGTAAAGAATAGAAGACTGAGAATGGAACCTGATCCTTCGCCGAGAATATTAGTTCGGCTTTATAGGAGTTGTTTTACCCGTTTAATGTGTATAAGTCCTAGTTTGTAGGTTGGTTATCATATTCTGTTTTGGTGATTAGGTTTGTTGAGCACGTTTCCTATTTCTCAAATGGGTGAGGCCGAGCTTATCTGCTCACGTGCCGAGCTTTTCGGGCGACCGAGGATAAGGGTGACGTATCAACTGGTATACACAAAGGCGAAACAAAGTGTAAATCGGATAACTTGTCAAGTAAGAAAGTTACGTATAAAGTTTATCACAAAACTGTAAATAGATTTAAGCTTTAAAGTGGTCTTTAAAGTTACACTTGAACCTCATAGTGGTCCTTGAACTTAATAGTTACCCATTTTCATTTCTAAACTTGCACTCCAGGACTCAAAGTCATCTTTCAAGCACTTTTCGTCCATGTGACTTCATCAAAAAGCTAATCTGGACTCGTTACTGACACGCTGAAAAGCTAACAACTAGCTGATGTAGCAAAAAAACTTTTTTTTTATGCCAATTTGGTCCTTAAATCTATTTTAAAACCTAAGCCCCAAATCCATTTTCAATGTCTATAGATTACTTTTTTGTTGCATTCAAATGAAAGCTGATGTAGAAATGCAAGGTGAGTTTGTGAGGTCCTCGGAAACTGAAGTTCGAGCTGCCTCATTCTTTAAGATTGAAGATCTTGTGACCTTTGTGAATTGGCTTGATGAGGAGCTTTCCTTCCTGGTAAGCCTCAAAGTGTTATTGCTCATCTATCAAGGAAAACCATCCTCCAAAATTTATATATGATGACTATTTCACTTGATTCACCTCATTTTAATTCTGAATCCCAGTAAATTGGCTATTAGATTCAGGTGTTGTTGGCAAGGTATGCCACTAAACTAAAGAAAAATGGTTTATTTTTTCTTAGTTCATGCAAAGAATTCAATCCTAGTAGCCGTGTTCTCTTTAATTTGTACCAGTTAAGCTTGTAAGTTTTAGAATGCTACTAGTCAATTTAATGGTTGTACAATGGTCCTGTCATGCGTCATAGACTAATACATGCATGCATTTAGATTCCACAATATGCAACTTTTTTGAGGTATCATTATGATTAAGGTCGAGAGATTTCCTTGTCACAATAGTTAGTCCGTTACTTGGTTTACTGTTGTAAGTTGTGACCTTCATAATGCTATTAATTTGATCACTTTACCTTGGTTGGTAACTCTTTCATTGTAGATCAAGCTTTCCTCTGTGCAACTTGCAAAGAAGTACATGAAACATGTAGCATCTGTGTGACTCGCACTAGCCATCACATCATCATTTGAATTTGGGGATAGAGAAGATAATCTAGAAGAACAGATAAAAAGAGAAGGTTTGGAGATGATAAAACTGATTTGGGGATTAAGTTTCTTTAAAATGGATTTAGGGATCGAATTGCCATAAAAAATTTTCTTCCGCCATATCATCTAGTTGTTAGCTTACTGACATATCAGCAATGAGTCCAGATCAGCTTTCCGATAGCCTCTCATGGATGGAAAGTGCTTGAAGGATGAGTTTGAAGCCCTGAGTGCAAGTTCAAGGACAAAAATGGATAACTATTAAGTTCAAAGACCACTACGAGGCTCGAGTACAACTTTAGGAACCACTTTGAGACTTAATTCTGTAAAAACATTACTATATTACTGCCATTCACCTGAGATGTTGGCTACTATTTTCTTACTGATGTTAGGCTTTCTGCTTTACACTTAGACAGAGATCTACCCAAACAAAAAGGCAAGCATTTGAATAATAAAGCAAAGTAGAGACTGCTTTACACTTAATTTATAATTTATTTATGTAAGGCTTTCTGCTTTACATAAACACACATGCACAAAACAATGTCAGTGGGACAACTTGATCAGACACAAAAGTCGTATACGTCACAAGACTGTGAAAAATAACAGAGGAAGGTACTGAATTTGTTTTGAGAGCTATCAACCCTGTAGTCCCTATAAATTATGAAGCATGGAAAAATAAAACAAAGGATCATATTAGAGTGAGAAAATCACCGTAGTTGATTTTGACTTAAACCCGATTTACTCAATTTTGGTTTCAATGTAACATCTTATCCAAATAATTTTAATCTTTAACTTTAATTATAAAACCTAACTGTTCTGAGGGTTACCTGAAACAGGGAGGTCAATCTCGGATGAGATCTTCAAATCTAGACTGAGCAGCCGTGCTCGACTTGTGGGAGCTTGAGATGCTGATGGTCCACGCTCACCGGAGGGGGTACCTGCAAGAGACTCTGATGCTTAAGTCAGTACGGGCTTTAGGCAGGTTTTTTTGTAGAATTGGAGTGTGAGTTATACCTGGGTGCTCCAGTGTATTTATAGTAGTGTTGAGTGACCTCCCTTGAGATAACTTTGTTATCTTATCTTATCTTTTGTGGGTGAGATCATCTATCCTTTGGCTAGCCGCCTTCTTTGGGCGGTGACTCTTCTTTCTTGGGCCTCTTTGGGCCTTTCTTTGATTTGTCCGAGCTCTTTCATAGAGAGGTCAGTGATCGACTAACTTAAGAAGAGGTCAGCCGATTTTCTGTCCAACCCGGACCTTACAGCTCGGCCTAGGGTATGAACAGTGCCCATGCTTGAGCTTCGATCTTCTCATGAGATCGTGCTTTTAAGCTTCGATCTCTTTGAAGAAGTTGTGTTCGAGCATCTACTCGGTTGTGTCTGGTCCGCTCCTTCTTGCGTGAGTTTTGCATTTTTAAATGCCATTTAAGATGCGAAGCATTTTTCAGCTCCTTAATTGTGGCATTGCTTTTGAGGACGTTAGTTCCTTGGGACTATGCGTGCGTCTTTAAAGCCTTATTGAGCGGGCTTTATTTGTTTTGCCATTTTTTCCTCTTTAGACTTTGTTTGAAATCAAAGAAGAGGTTTTTCTTTTTCATTTCCTTCTCTCTTCTGCTTCCCTACTTCTTTGCTTCTTTGCAAAACTTCGTTCGTCTGACCCCTTCGATTTTGCCCCAAGCTCGCTTCTTTCCTGGAGTTTTTCTCTTGGATCGTTCATGCATTTCATTTGCTCAGCGAAAGGAGCTTCCTTTCCTTCATCCTCTGTTTGCCCCAGCACCCAAGATTGTTTCTTTCTTGGTTTTTTGGAGTTTCCATCTCTCAGTGGTGGTTGTTCGTGACTTGCTGCTTGCGCATTTGTCCTCCTGCCTTCTTCTCTTTTCCAGGTTGGTTCTTCTATTTCATACCTCTTTGTATTACTTTACTATCTTGTTTTGCTTCTGATGATTGTTGCATGCTTTGTTTGTCTGAAATCTTTTTATCTTCATTGCTTCATTTTTGCAGAAACGTCGATGCTTGGGTGAACCGTTTGCATTTTCTCTTTGGATTTTGGTGACGGGACTAGGGTTTTGCTTTTGATTTCCTATATTCCTCCTTTGCCGTATCTGTGTTGTTGCCTCCAAGGGACGTTCCTGGGTGTTGGTGATAATTTTCTTGCTTCTTGCAAACCCTAGGACGCCCTTTTGTTTGCTATGTGTTTGCTTCACTTTTTTGTCCTGGTTTTGATTTTGTCCGAGTTGTGTGGTAGTGACACTTCTTATTTTCTTGCTGTAGGTGTAGTGTTCTATGTCTTCACATAGAAATATTGTTGAGATGTCTACAAAGATCCCTGCAGGTATGTCTACAAAGGTCGGCTCATCATTCTCATTCCTTTCGCGACTTTAAAAATTTCTATTTAAAAGTCTGAGCTGTTTAGAATGTTCTCCCTTTTTTTCCTGGATGAGAATGATGAGCCGACCTTTCCCTTATGGTGGCAGAAAGATACAATAGTTCTTAAGTATCCTTGAGAGAGTTTGGATGAGGTAGAAGAGGCTTTTGTGAGTGTTTTAGAGGAGCATTGGGGGGAGCCTCCTTATCTGGACACTAAAAAATTCTTAGGGAATCTCACTCTTCTCCGTTCTGAGCTAGGTAGTGTCCAATCTTATCTTTCATATTATTTTTCTTTTATTGATTGTGATTTGTTGTTATCTATTGTGTGACTGTTTTGCTGGCTTCTTTTCAGAGATGATGTCTTCTTCAGATTCGATGAAGATGTTTCGCAAAGCCAAGAAGGCGGTGGCTCCTCAGAACTTGTCCAAGAAGACGTCGGGGGAGAGCTCTTCTCAATTGCCTTTAAAGAAGCCGGCATCTAATCCTCAGGAGCCGAGGAAGGTCATCCCAACCCCTAGAGTCCGGATGGTTCCTACTGATCCCCCTTTTTCGACCTCTGGCGCTTCCTTTTTCTCTACTTCAGCTGGCCCTCCTCCCAAGAAGCCGAGAACTGTCGGCCCTTATAATTTGGAAGATAAAGAGTTTGATGGTATGGCTTTTGCCATAGAGTTGATCGCTCCTCATGGTAAAGTTCCTTTGGACAATGTCTCCATCCTGCATCATCTTGATTTTATACCCAGCAACAGTATTCGGATGGCCAATCTCAGTGCATCCTTATCTCGGATTGTCAGGGAGTCCCCTGTCCATGCTACCAAGGCCTTTTTGGAGGAGGCTGATAAACCCATATTTCATGAGTTCTTTTGTGCTTAATTTGAGTGATTTATTCAATCCTCCACCTACTTATTCATATTAACTGCATGGTTTTACTTTCCCTTCCTTATTATGTCATATTGTGAAAAACATGTCTCCTTTTTGAAAATTAATTATTTTAATTACCTTTATCTCCATTCGATGCTGTGATTAGTGTGTTGAGTAGTTTCAGATTTTCTAAGGCAGAATGACTTAAAGGATGGAAAAGGAAACATACAAAATGGAAGGAGAAGGCAAAACGGAGCTTTGAAGGAAACTGGTATTCACGCGATCGCATGGACGACGCGATCGCGTGCCAGAAGCGAAGATGTAGCGACGGGGCCGCATGACTGACGCGACCGCGCGACATAAGCAAAACGCATACGACGCGGATGCGTGACTGACGCGACCGCGTGGCAAGGAAAAGCTCCGAATGACGCGACCGCGTGACCCACGCGGATGCGTGACAGAGGCCACGTATCAGAGTTTATAGAATACGCCCCCAGCGATTTCTGAAGCCCTTTTTGGCCCAGATCCAAGTACAGATAGCATAGACCAGAGGTTATAAAGTGTGGGAATGCACCCATTCAAAAGAGAGCTCGCATATATTTTACTTTTCAATGATTTAGATTTAGTTGAGAGGGAGATCTTCTCCTCTCTCTCTTTTAGGATTAGGATTTAGGATTTCTTCTTGCTTTAAGAGTGACTCTCAATCCAAGTTTTACGTTCCTTTGTTTTAGCTTCCTTTTACTTTTATTTATTCCAGCACTTGAATTGATCAGTGAATTTATGAATTTCTTCCATGTTATAGATTGTTATTTGAATTAATAATATTTGAGGTATTTTCAGTTTATGATTGTTCTCTTTGATTTAAGTTACCATTGCTTCCCATCTAAGGATATATTTATTATTCCAGCAATTTTACTTTTTCCCCTTTTGGTCTTGGTTAAGAATTCAGTAACTCAACAGTTATTAAACTCAACATAATTGATAATCGTTATCTTGCTAATTGAGATGAACTTAAGTAATCCCAACCTTTTCTTAGGAAATAAATAGGATTCAAAGGTCAATTTAATTAGTCCCTTGACTTTCCTTTGCCCTAGTACAGGTTGATCAAGTGGAGTTTAGATTCAACTTTCATTATAGTTGAGAGAGATAACTACGTTGGACCTCCAACTTCTCTTACCTTGCCAAAAGTCTGCTTTACAGTATTTATTTATTTTAATTGCCATTTACTTTACTCGTCATTCAAATTACTTGCTTCTCATCTTCTGAACCCCGATTACAACCTTTATAGCCAATAATAAGAACACACTTCCTCGTAGTTCCTTGAGAAGACGACCCGAGGTTTAAATACTCGGTTATCAATTTTAAAGGGGTTTGCTACTTGTGACACCCAAAACGTTTGCACGAAGGGATTTTTGTCTGTTTAGAGACTATACCTACAACGCGACTGTTTTTATGACATTCTTTACTGGCAAAAATCCTAACGTCAAATGGCGCCGTTGCCGGGGAACTGCTAACGTGTGCCTTATTATTGGTTATTGTAAATATTTTTCTTTTGCTTGTTTATTTACTTTTGTTTTTTTTTTCATTTTAACTTTATTTGCTACTATGAACTCTCACTCCTCTCGCTTTGAGTATGGTTCTAATATTGTTAAGGGAAATAGAAGTTACAGCAGGAATGTGCATCAAGGTCAGACCAATCAAGGATGGATGGAACCAAGAGGATCTAATCAACCCTTTTGGCAGCGACACCCTCCAAGATATCCTGGACAAAGACCATTCTACAGAGCATACCCAGCTAAAAGATATGGTAGACAACCTTGTAACTACCAACAAGCCCCACCCCGTGCATGTAAACCACCCTTTCAACATAACCTCGAACCACCACACTCACAAGCTTCTCTTCACCATTCGCCACCATATGATCCTTCCTTACCCCAGTACCAATCCAATCGTTCCCAATCGCCACCACTTTCCTTTGTGTCATGTCCAAGTCCAGCAACCCAGGAAGCAGAGGCTCGTCTAAAGGAAACAGTAATTAAATTTCAAACAACCATTCAACAACTGGAGCAAGCGATAATTCAATGGGCTTCTAGGCGCTCAAATACACAAGGATCAGCCACAGCTCCATGTGGACAGCGCAATGAAGAGCGTAGCATGAAGGAGCTACCAAAAACTCCAGTGGACAAGACAGAGAATGAATTTGTACTAGAACAATTAGAAGAAGCTGTCTTTGTTCAAGAAGAAGAGTTGGTTGAAGACCTAGGAGATGCTGAACTTCCATGGGAATCCATAATTGAGGAAAACTCCGTCCAGGATACTACAGTTGATGCTAAGGAGGATACTGTACAATCTCCAAGGCAAGTCGTTTATGAAGAATCAGACGGAATAATCCAAGAAGCAAATTCCCTTGATGATGATAGTCACAAGTCTAGCTCTCTTGGTGATGAACTTGCATCCGCAAGTGAATTCTCTGAGATCGAAAAATCTTCCCCAAGTGAATATGAAGATGATGCAGAGGTAGATTTCTCTCAACCTCCAATCTATGACTCAAGTGATGAGGAAGACACAGAAGACTTTGACCAGGACACAGATACAATTGAAGATCTTTGCAAAGAAGTGGAGGAATTCACAGAAGAGAACAAGGAAATGGAACTTGCAGAACCATCAAAAACACCTATCCCAAGGCCATTACCACCTAATACAAGCTTCAAGTGGGTACAATCCTTAACTTATAACTTTACTTATTCACTTGAATACGGTTTGCTTGAAACAGATGGCCAGCTTAGAGTTCTCTGGGCTTTAAGAGTAAGAGGGAAATGGCTCGTACTCAGAGCTGGTGCACAAAGTTCAATAAAGTTCCACGCTTCACCTTGAAGTACACGGATTGGTATCATGCTCAATTGCATGGATCACGGAGAATGTTTGGTCACCACGGTGAGATTCTACTTTTCAAACTGCCCCGATGGAGACATGTAGATCAAGAAGGAGGCGGATTTAAAAGCAAGGCTTGGAATCCTGGACTCTATCCTGACATTCGTCATCCCGGGAGCCTGAAAATCTGTTTGGAGCTGCTCAGAAGCTTTGCATGCTTGGTTTGGGACCCCGGAGGCTATTGGCATTTCAAGCACTGGTGGAGATTTTTAGATGAATTTAAACATAAGCCGCCATAACAGGATACTCCTCCAATGTCCAACTTAAGGACTTTAACTAAAAGTGCTAGGTGGGAGACAACCCACCATGGTATGGTCGCTTCTTTTTCAATTTATTTCTTGTTAATTGCTTTCATTTTTCCTTTTTCATTTTAATTTATTAAACCTAGAATCATGCATAGCATTCATGTTAATCATTGCATTCTGTATTTTTCATGCATATATATATAAAAAATAGGGTGCACGACGCGACCGCATGCCCCATGCGATCGCGTCATATTGCGAGAAACACCACCCACGCGACCGCGTGACCCACGCGGCCGCGTGATATATATATCGGCGTAAGGATCCAACAAACAGAAAGTTAGGCTGGAATCGTGCGGCCTTTGTGCGTTTCGCACAAATTGGCCCACGCGATCGCATGCCCCATGCGATCGCGTCACTTGCACAATACCAATCCCACGCGACCGCGTGAGCGACGCGATCGCGTCGCATGGATTGCACATCACCCCAAAAGGAGACAGAGAATTGTGCTAAAACGGCACTGGAGTCGTGCGTTTAGCACGAATTCCAACGACGCAATCGCGCGACCCATGCGATCGCGTCACCCCTCTTTCCCCCCTTCTCATGCGATCGCGCGCCCCACGCGATCGCGTCACTCCCATTTTCACCCCAACCACGCGACCGCGTGGATTCGAAAATATAACCCCCCAGCCACGCGAACCCTATCAGTCGCGCAGCCCCCCACCCCCAACCCTCTTCTCCCTCTCTGCTTCTTCTTCCTCCAGCCACCACCCAGCACCACCCAGCCGCCACCGCGCCACCACCCAGACGCTGCCGCCGTCCAGACACCGCCGCCGTACCACCCCCTCCCCCTTTTTCTTCTTCTTTCTTCCTCTCTCCTCCCCTCTCCGCCACCACCCAGAACCACCACCGCCGGCCATCCAGCCGCCCCCCCTCCGCCACCCACCCGCAACCCCCCTCCCTTCCTCTATCACTAACCCTAAGACCCTATCCCCATTCCCCCTCAGCCGCCACTGCGCCGCCGTGCCCCGCCACCGCGCCGGACATCACTGCCGCCCCCACCCAGCCGTTTCTACCCCGTTCTGCTTCTTTCGCCTTCCAGGTTCCGCAACACGCACTCCCTTTTATCCGTTCGTCGTTTTTCTGTATTTTTTTTCCGTTTTTGTTCATACTTAGGATAGATAGATATGCATGCTGTAGTGGATTTTTAGGTTGTTAGGTAGCTTAGGCTGTGGTTAGTGGATCTAGGTCTGTTTACTTGCACTGTTCCTATTTCTGTTTTATCATACCTGCAATTCTGCTGTTCCTGTGACCTCGTTCATATGCTGTGATTTCTTGCATTTGCTGCTTGTTACTCTGAATTTTCCTGTTTCTATTAATTATACGTAACTACAGCAAGTTTTTAATTCATATGAACTGCTATGATTGCTGTTTATTTTCCGGGACAATCCAATTTTAGCCGGAATGCTGCCCAAATTTTTTATAAATTGTTTTCATTCATGTTTTGGTTTGGCATTTCTGAACTCTGTTTTACTCTGCTTTACCCAAACCGTTTCATAAATGCTATGGCAGACTTTCTTATCCTCTTTGATTTCCTGGTTTATAAACTGCATTTGTGATTCACTGATTCCAATTTTTGACATTCTTTATTTCTATTCGAATCAGCATCACCCTGTTTTCCTTGTTCGATTATGAGTACTTCTATTCTTACCTGTGAATCCTTGTTATATGGAATTTTTCTCTATGCCACTTACTTTAACCCGCACTTTACTAACTCACTAATTTTAATTTACTAATTTCTTTTTCAAATTCTAACCATACTAAACCTTTTGATCTCTTTTCTGATTATTTTCACTTTCCTCTAACTTTCTAACCATGGCATATTGATTATTTTTCCATTTAACATAAATTCACTCACATTCCATATACTCATTTTCCTTATTTTATTTCTCCTTTGCCGCTTTGAGTTTTCTTTGTTTAATTGCCTATTTGCTTTACTATTTTTATCCATATCCTGGTTTTCTGTTTTTCAGAATGTCTGCCTCACAAAGGAAAGGAAAAGGCAAGGCTACTGGCAAGCGCAAGCGAGGAGATTCCTGCCATCCATCATTGCCCTCATGCACGATTCCACATGGCGGGAGAAGAACTTCACACAGCAGGAAAAAGCTGACCAGCTGCTCCCTGCAAATGATCCTATAAAATTTGCAAATCGGTACTGTGAGCTGAAGTACCCAGCTTTTGCAAACTCCAGAAATCTATACCTGGAGCGAACTCTAAAGATTCCAGAAGCACTCCAGCAGTACACCACTGAGCAAATCAAGCAAAGGGGCTGGTTCTTTCTGGAGAGAACACTGACAGAGGTCAACGCATCTTGGGTCCGGGAATTCTACTGCAACTACTACCTCACCACCCTAGATGCAGTGAACCTGAGAGGAAAACAAATTCTGGTCACTAAGGAGGCCTTAGAGGACATTCTCTGGCTCCCAGCCAAGTCTGATCAGCCTGATGGTTATTCAAAGGCTGAGGAGGACATGCGTCAGATGCAGTTTGATTGGGATGCCGTGAAGGCACGGATAGCTCTCGACCCGACAGTTCCTTGGGAAATGGGTCAGGACACCACCATGCCTCGAGGGATCAAGAGAGCGTACTTAAATGATGAGGCTCGGTTATGGCACCAGATCTTGAGTAATTATATGATGCCGAGTACTCACGAGACGGAGATCCCGGCTGCTATGATCACCCTCCTTTGGTGTGTACTGGAGGGTAAGGACCTTTATCTGCCACGTTTCATTCGGCACTATATGGCCAGGGTCCACGTCCGAGGCACCCTCCCTTTTCCGTATCTAGTTACACAGCTTGGCTGTCGAGCTGACGTGCCATGGGAGGATGCCGATGAGAGACCACCAGCAGCGGATTGCAGGAAGATCATTCCGCACAGCCGAAACTTCTTAGCCTTGGGCCACAGACCGCCACCATTCACTACTACTGATGCGACATCTCCACCGTCTGCTGGACCCTCTTCCTCCACTGCTGCACCACCTACCCCTGCTACCACCACTGCACCTCCACCTGCCACAGAGCCCGTCTATCATCTGGTGCACCGCTTGTTTCGACGACTTGACCAGATGGAGCGTCGCAACAAGCGACGCTATGAGCACCTAAAGCTGATGATATGATCTGGTGACATCCCCTCCAAGCCTGACACACCATCCGAGACATCTGAGGAGGAGGCGGATGCGCCCGAGGCAGAGACCCATCCCCAGGGAGAGGCAACGCCGGCCGCACGACAGGCAGTGGTCCCACATCAGATTAAGGCTGCAGATCCTGAGATCCCGATCCAGTCAGCACCTCCTCTACAGCAACCAGACTCCCAGCCCACCACCACTGAGACTCTAGCTGCCATCCCTACCAGTGATGACACCCCTTCACACTCGGCTTGATTGAGCATCAGGGACGATGCTTCATTTTAAGTGTGGGGAGGTCGCCATCTCTGGCGTTTATTTTGGTGAACCACTACATACTTTTTCTTTTATTTTGAATATTTTTCTGTATTTTTCTTTTTACTGTTATTTTCTGAGTACTTATACATTGCTTTTATGTATTTTTACTCTATTTTTGCATATTGCATCTTTAGTTCATATTTTTAGTTATTTAGTTTAGTTTGCAATTCTGATTTATTAGTGGATTAATTAGTATAGTTTACCCTTTTTAGCATAAGATAGTATAGTTTAAATTGAAAAAAAAATATAAAAAGGAAGTAAGCTAGGAAATTGAACATATCAGATTTAAATCCATAAACCTTGTATATAGCATTACATGATGTAGTTAAGCTGACAACATTTCATCAAGGAGGAACATTAAAACTTTAAAAGCTACACTAAATAATTTTTTTATGAGAATAATGGGAATTTTTAGCTAAACCTGCATAACATATATGAATGATATATGATACTTGAGTTAGAGAACACACAGCCTGTGAGTCTTGAGCTTAATTGTATGGTTGCATTCAAACCATAATTTTATTCCTGTGTGTTTCGCTTCTTTTTATTCTGATGTTCTTTACTTTGCTTTAATCTATATGTCCAATTATAGAATATAGAATAGATACATACCAAAAGAATGACTGAGGCCATCATTTGATTTTAGCTCACTTACCCCAAATTAGCCTACCTTTTACATTACCTTTGTTAGCCCCCTTGAACCTTTTAAAACCTCTTTATTCTATTTAGCCAAATTACTAGCCTTAAGCAGAAAAACAAAAGAAAATCCCAAGTGAATCCTTGGTTAGCTTAAGATAGGAAATTATAAATAGAGTAAAATGTGAGAAACCTTTTGGGAACATGGGTAATAGAAACAAAAGGGTAGAGAAGTTAAAAGAAATAAAATAAATTTGGGAAGCGTGCTCATGAGAAAATCAAAGTGATTTAATTGCCATGTGCTCTGAAAAAAAATATAAAAAAAATAAATAAATAAATAAAATAAAAATTTTTTCAGCATTTAATAAAAGGGGATACAAAAGAAATTCCCCAATGCAAAATAAAGCAATGCACATGAAATAAAAAAAATAATAAAATAAAAAGTGAAACATGAGCATGTAACAATAAGTGGGATAATATGGGAAAACAGGTAAAGAGATTTTGTTTTACTAAATATGTATGTTAGGTGAGATCTTAGTCTAATTAAGGATTCACTTATTAGCTCACTTAACCCTATACATAAATCCTTACCTTCACCTTGACCCCATTACAACCTCAATTAAAGACCTCATGACTTTTTGTTATGACTATATTCTATAATTGTTGATTGGTTAGATGAAAAACAAAGCTATAGAAAGTAAGAATAAAAAGAAAAAAATAGAGTGAATAAACCTAATAAACACTGAGTGACTAGAGGGTAAACACAAAATCCAGTGAGGGTTCAATAACTCATCAACATATATCAATGCTTAAATTTACTAATTGTTTTGCAAGTTTGTACAATATTTTCTTTCCCATCTCATTTGCTAAAATGCTTTATTATTTAAGGGTTGGCTATATATATATATATATATACATGACTCCTTGAGAATGTGAATTAACTTGGCTACATGTAAGCTTTATATATGAGTGAATAAATTAGAGTTGTATGATGCATCATTCATTTAGGTAGTTGCATTTAAATTAGGTTGCATTGCATGACATTCCATCACTTTAACCTTAATTATTTACCTTGGATTTAGCATGAGGACATGCTACTGTTTAAGTGTGGGGAGGTTGATAAACCCATATTTCATGAGTTATTTTGTGCTTAATTTGAGTGATTTATTCAATCCTCCACCTACTTATTCATATTAACTGCATGGTTTTACTTTCCCTTCCTTATTATGTCATATTGTGAAAAACATGTCTCCTAAGCTTTGAAAATTAATTATTTTAATTACCTTTATCTCCATTCGATGCCGTGATTAGTGTGTTGAGTAGTTTCAGATTTTCTAAGGCAGAATGACTTAAAGGATGGAAAAGGAAACATACAAAATGGAAGGAGAAGGAAAAACAGAGCTTTGAAGGAAACTGGTATTCACGCGATCGCATGGACAACGCGATCGCGTGCCAGAAGCGAAGATGCAGCAACGCGGCCGCATGACTCACGCGACTGTGCGGCATAAGCAGAACGCATATGACGCGGACGCGTGACTGACGCGACCGCGTGGCAAGGAAAAGCTCCGAATGACGCGACCGCGTGACCCACGCGGACGCGTGACAGAGGCCACGTATCAGAATTTACAGAATACACCCCCAGCGATTTCTGAAGCCCTTTTTGGCCCAGATCCAAGTACAGACAGCATAGACCAGAGGTTATAAAGTGTGGGAATGCACCCATTCAAAAGAGAGCTTGCATATATTTTACTTTTCAATGATTTAGATTTAGTTGAGAGGGAAATCTTCTCCTCTCTCTCTTTTAGGATTAGGATTTAGGATTTCTTCTTGCTTTAAGAGTGACTCTCAATCCAGGTTTTACGTTCCTTTGTTTTAGCTTCCTTTTACTTTTATTTATTCCAGCACTTGAATTGATCAGTGAATTTATGAATTTCTTCCATGTTATAGATTGTTATCTGAATTAATAATATTTGAGGTATTTTCAGTTTATGATTGTTCTCTTTGATTTAAGTTACCATTGCTTCCCATCTAAGGATATTTTTATTATTCCAGCAATTTTGCTTTTTCCCCTTTTGGTCCTGGTTAAGAATTCAGTAACTCAATAGTTATTAAACTCAACATAATTGATAATCGTTATCTTGCTAATTGAGCTGAACTTAAGTAATCCCAACCTTTTCTTAGGAAATAAATAGGATTCAAAGGTCAATTTAATTAGTCCTTTGACTTTCCTTTGCCCTAGTACAGGTTGATCAAGTGGAGTTTAGATTCAACTTTCATTATAGTTGAGAGAGATAACTACATTGGACCTCCAACTTCTCTTACCTTGCCAAAAGTCTGCTTTACAGTACTTATTTATTTTAATTGCCATTTACTTTACTCGTCATTCAAATTACTTGCTTCTCATCTTCTAAACCCCGATTACAACCTTTATAGCCAATAATAAGAACACACTTCCTCGCAGTTCCTTGAGAAGACTACCCGATGTTTAAATACTCAGTTATCAATTTTAAAGGGGTTTGCTACTTGTGACACCCAAAACGTTTGCACGAAGGGATTTTTGTCGGTTTAGAGACTATACCTACAACGTGACTGTTTTTATGACATTCTTTACTGGCAAAAATCCTAACGTCAGAGGTCAAGGCAGAATACGACAGGGTGAAGGGTCTAAAGGATGAGCTGGACGCCAAGGTTGCTAAATTGGAGATTGATGTAGAAAAGGAGAAGGATCGTGCTACTGTGGCGGAGGCAGCTGCTAACCTGGCCGAGGAGACTGCTAAAAAGTATGAGGAGAGCTATACTTAGACTTATGGCGAGCTGTTGGAAACTAAGGACAGGCTTCAATCTGCCTAGGATGATTATGCCGAGCTTCAGGGACATATGGTGAGCAGTATGACTAGCATTTATGAAAATCTAAAGGCCCAGGTTCAGGACAACGTGGTGGAGGATGGACAACGTGGTGGAGGATGGCAAGATTATGCCTGCCCCAGATGATGATGATGAGGGTCCTCCTCTTGTGCCACCAACTAAGGCTTCTACTACTGCAACTCCTTCTGCCGAGGTGGTCTCTCCTGAGCCTGAGCCTGACCTGGAGGTTCTGAATGATTCAGATGGAGTTATCAATGCCACCCTGATCTCGACCATGCCTCCTCCTCCTAAGGATGTAGCTACCGGGGCGAACTTGGACCCCTTATGACGTTCTTTTTATATCTTTGTTTTAATTGTGTAATGATATGGTCCGGTCTGTGGACCTTTTGGCTACGTATGTCTCTTATGGATAACTCTTTGACACTTGGTTGCTTTCCAGCAACTTTTATTTTAAAAACAAACACTTTAAACTCTTGGGCTGCCGTTTAGGCAGCCTTTGAGTCTTTAATGTTTTAATTTGTGTCGAATGATACATTGACTTTGCTTGTGTCGATATGCTTGTAATTGGAGGTTATTTTTCAACCTTTGTTTGGAGGAGGTTGCTCTTCAACCTTTACGTAGGTGCTTTAGGTTTCCTTGGTTCGACACCCTTTGAGGTGGTGTTTGCCTTACGGGTTTCCCTTTTTGGCCTTCTAAACTATGCCTTTTTTTTGGCTGCCTTGACATCCTTTCTTCAGTCAGCTATATCGTCTTTCCGACTTGCTGTCCGAGCTTCTTAGTCGAATTCCAAATAACGTTTTAGGTAGTGTTCTCGTGTGGAACCTTTTTAGTTTGTTTGGATGACTTTTTAGCCTTCATCCAATTTGTGTGTTTGCTTTTTAATGTCCTTTTTTAAGACTCGTATTTTTCAGCTAAGCACTTTTGGCCTAGGTTTTCTCAACCTTTTTTTGTCCTTTATGTGATTTTGTTCCCTTTTTAGTGATCCTTTCACTGGTCTGACTTCTCTGTCGGACCTTCTTTAAGTTATTTTTAGCAATCCCATTTTTAGTCCAACCTCGTCAAGTCACTTTATATGGGTTACTTTTTATAACTTGCATTAATTCATACTTTCCTACTTCACCTTACCGACCTCTCTTCGTCGGACGATGAATTTTGCGTTTATAATCGTAGATTAATGCGTCTTGGTAGGAAACTTTCTTAGGGAACTTTAAAATTTTATTCAAATAATAAGATAAAAAATACAAATAAGAGTGTGTACATGTGAAGTTTTACCCTTCTAGCTCGGGCAGCTTTCAAATCTTGGCTTGGTGCCTCATTAAAAAACTTTTTAGGAAAAAGAGTGCTCCTTTGCCTAAGATCTTTTTTCTAGCTATAATATCTTCTTAGGTTACAGGCATGCCATGACCTTGGTAGCTCTTGCCCATGGAGGTCGGCCACTTTATAGTAACCCTTTCCTAGTACTTCTGTAACTCGGTATGGCCCTTTCCATTTAGCTGCTAGCTTTCCCTCTCCTGATCGACCTGCTCCGATATCATTTCGGATTAAGATGAGGTTGTTGGCGGCAAAGCTTCACTGGATTACCTTCCGATTATATCAAAAAGTCGTTTGACGCTTTAGCGCTTCCTCTCTAATCCGGACTCTTTCTCGGACTTCTGGAAGTAGGTCGAGCTCTTCCCTTTGTGCTTGGAAGTTGGCGTTGTCATTGTAGAGGATCACTCTAGGAGATCCTTCTTCTATCTCTACAGGGATCATTGCCTCCATTCCGTAAGCAAGTCGGAAGGGTGATTCTCCGGTTGTGGAGTGAGGGTCAATCTTTGGATTGGGCCTTTTATTTACACCTGGGCCTTAGTGTTGGGCTAGGGTATGAATAGTTACCATACTGAGAACCTCCAGTTCTCATACCATATGTTGTTGTTATTTTTCAGAAGCAGGTTGCAAATCCACCTCGGTGAGATTGTGGATATAGTGACAGAGTGGAATATGGTTCCTCCTTGGGTTATTTCTATTTTTCTTGTGGTAGTTACTCTCACATCTCTTTGTATCTTTATCTTTTATGGCCTTAGAGACTTACTTGAGAGATAAGTTGTATAAGCTGTTTTACTTCAAAACTCTGTATTTTTCTAATTGTAACTAGTTGGCTTAAACTCCGCAAGCTGCGGCTAGTTTCCTATGATTATTATACTTTTATATATATTTATGTTCCATTCTTTGACATCTATACCTTGTGTCTTGTGCATTAGCTTTGTGTGAATGTTTCGCACTTTTGTAACTCTGTTTTTGAGCTTAATCCTTCATCGGGCTTCTAGAATATATTATTTCCCTCTATATAAATATGTATAAGCCTTAGAATTGTCGTAACCTTTGATTAACCTTTGGCTTACGGCTAGAGGTAAGGCTTAGGGTAATTGGGGTGTTACACAGGGAGGCTAAATTATCTACTACCTCGGTTAAGGTAGCTATGAACTCTAGTGTCGTTCATTGCATCTCTCTTTGCCCTTGAAGAACATGACCAAGGGTGTCATCCATTGGAGACTGGAGTGGATATGAGGGTTCATTGCTTGGGAAGAAGGATTCATGATAGGAAGGTGGTTTATCTTGATAAGAATATGGAGATGGTGTATAGTGAGGTGGTTCTTAAGAGTAATTGTGTTGGAATTGAGGTGGTTCTATGTATGGTTCATATGGCTCAGAAGGTGGTTGGTATGGTGGATATGAGTTAGGGTTATATGGAAGTATTTGATTGTAGGGGGCTTGTGAGTATGGTGGTTCAAAACTATATTGAAGAGGGGGTTCATAGGTATATGGTGGTGGTTGTTGGTAGTCACAAGGAGGTACACCATATCCATTGTCTTGGTGTGCATCATGGAATGGCCCTTGCTCGTAGTACATTGGAGAGGGTTGTTGCCATGGAGGTTGTCCATAAGCTTGAGGCTCCTCCCACCTTTGATTGTCCCATCCTTGATGCATGTTCTCATTGTTGCTTCCATTCCCTACAATATAATTTGAACCAAACTCATAGCCAAAGGGGTGAGAATTCATAGTAACAAGAGAAAATAAAAAAAACTAACAAGAAATAATGAAAATAAACTCCTAAAACTAGCAATAACTAACAAAGAAACGAAAAGGCAAACATATTCACAATATTCACAATAACCAATAATAAGGCACACATTTGTAATTCCCTAGCAACGGCGCAAAAAACTTGACGGAGGAAAATTGTCGGTAAAGAATTTCTCAAAAAATTCTCATTGCAAGTATAGTTCAAAACCGACAAGTAATCCTCGGTCAAAGTTTAATTAGGTTGTTACAAGTACAAATTCCAATAAAAATAAACCGAAGTATTCAAACCTCGGATCGTCTCTCAAGAAATTCCAGGGAAGTGTAGTTTATTATTGGTTATGGAAAAGTATATTTTTGGGGTTTTGTAATAAGAAAAACAAGAAAGTAAAATGGAAAGAAAATAAACTAAAAAGGTCCTAGCAAGGATTGAGAATCGGAATTCCTATCCTCATTATCATCATCAATTGTGATGGTAAGTGCAAATCGCTTTCACTTAGTTATTCTCTAACAAATGAAGGAAAGTCAAGCGAGCAAAATCGACTTAAGTTCACAAGTCCTAATCAAAGACTAGATTTAGTGAGGCTCAAGCCAACTAGCAACTTTCAATCACCAATCAACAAAAAAATTTTGATAACTCAAGAGCCTCTAATTAATCAATCCAAGTCAAAAACATAAAAATGTAAATTAAAATCCACCCAAGCATTTTATCAAACACTTGGAAGGCATAAAATAAAAGCATAGAAAAGTAATAAGAGATCGTAAAATCTAAGATTAACAATTGCATGGAATCAATGACAACAAATGAAGAAAGAAGCAATAAACATGAAATACCTCAAATTGCATTAAAAGGAAATTGAATCTAACAAGAGTTCATAAACTAAATTGGCAAAATAAAGGAATCAATAAGAGTGGTGCACGAAATCACAATCACACTTTTGCAATTCCGCACAACTAACCAACAAGTGCACTGGGTCATCCAAGTAATACCTTACGTGAGTAAGGTCGATCCCACGGAGATTGTCGGCTTGAAGCAAGATATGGTTATCTTGTAATTCTTAGTCAGGATATCAGTAATGATTCTTAGTTTTAATTGTAAAAAGAAAAAGAACATGAAATAAATACTTGTTATGCAGTAATGTAGAACAGGTTGAGGTTTTGGAGATGCTCTATCTTCTGAATCTCTGCTTTCCTACTGTCTTCTTCTTCACGCACGTAAGGTTCCTTCCATGGCAAGCTGTATGTTGGTGGATCACCGTTGTCAATGGCTACCATCCGTCCTCTCAGTGAAAATGGTCCAAATGCACTGTCACCGCACGGCTAATCATCTCTCGGTTCTCACTCATGTTGGAATAGGATCCATTGATCCTTTTGCGTCTGTCACTACGCCCAGCACTCGCGAGTTTGAAGCTCGTCACAGTCATCCCTTCCCAGATCCTACTCGGAATACCATAGACAAGGTTTAGACTTTCCGGATCTTAGGAATGGCCACCAATTGATTCTAGCTTATACCATGAAGACTCCGATCTTTCGGAATGGAGGCTAAGAGATACACACTCAAGCTATTGCAGATAGAACGGAAGTGGTTGTCAGGTAAGCGTTCATAGGTGAGAATGATGATGAGTGTCACGGATCATCACATTCATCAGGTTGAAGTGCGAGTGAACATCTTAGAATAGAAACAAGCGTGATTGAATGGAAAACAGTAGTAATTGCATTAATTCATCGAGACACAGCAGAGCTCCTCACCCCCAACCATGGAGTTTAGAGACTTATGCCGTCAAAGATACAATATGAAATGTGTAAAGTGTCATGAGGTACAAAATGAATCACTAAAAGTGGTTTTTATAATAAACTAATGACCTAGGGTTACAGAAAATGAGTAAGCTAGGATAGTTAGTGTAGAAATCTACTTCCGGAGCCTACTTGGTGTGTGCTTGGACTGAGCATTGAAGCTTTCACATGTAGAGACTTTAACCACTCCTAAGAGAGAGGAGAGAACCTCTCTCTCTAAAAACTACATCTACTCCTAAAATTGTGAATATGAAAGCTTGTTATGAATGGATGCATTCCCCCATTTTATAGCCTCTAATCTGTGTGTTCTGGGTTGAAAACTGGGTCAAAAACAGCCCAGAAATCACCCCCTGCGATTTCTATTACGTTTAGGTTGCAGAAAAGTGACGCGGAGGCGTCGTCCACGCGTCCGCGCGGATTGAAGTTCGCAGGTGCGATGCGGGTGCATCATTCACGCGTTCGCGTCACCTAACATCGGAGCAGCTATAGAAAATTATATATCAGATCGAAGCCCCGGACGTTAGCTTTCCAATTCAACTAGAACCACATCATTTGGACCTCTGTAGCTAAAGTTATAGCCGTTTGAGTGCGAAGAGGTCAGGCTGGACAGCTTAGCAATTTCTCCAACTTCTTGTATTCCTTCCACTTTTGCATACTTCCTTTCCATCCTCCAAGCCATTCCTACCCTGTAATCTTTTCAATCACTTAACACATATATCAAGGCATCTAATGGTAATAAGAGAGAATTAATCATAGGGAACTTAAGGCCAAAGAAGCATATTTTCAATCAAAGCACATAATTAGGAAGGCAAATGTAAAACCATGCAAATAGTATGAATAAGTGGGTAAAGAGTTGATAAAAACCACTCAATTAAGCATGAGATAAACCACTTAGTTCAAATTAAATGAGCGGGGCTAGTAGCTTTTTGCTTCTGAATAGTTTTGGCATCTCACTTTTTCCTTTGAAGTTCAGAATGATTGGCATCTATAGGAACTCAGAATTCAGATAGTGTTATTGATTCTCCTAGTACAGTATATTGATTTTTGAACACAGTTACTTTATGAGTCTTGGCCGTAGCTCTAAGCACTTTGTTTTCTAGTATTACCACCGGATACATAAATGCCACAGACACATAACTGGGTGAACCTTTTCAGATTATGACTTAGCTAAAAGTCCCCAATTAGAGGTGTCCAGAGTTCTTAAGCACACTCTTTTTGCTTTGGATCACGACTTTAATCACTCAGTCTCAAGCTTTTCACTTGGACCTACATGCCACAAGCAGATGGTTAGGGACAGCTTGACTTAGCCGCTTAGACCAGGATTTTATTCCTTTTGGTCCTCCTATCCATTAATGCTCAAAGCCTTGGATCCTTTTTACCCTTTCTTTTTGGTTTAAAGGGTTATTGGCTTTTTCTGCTTGTTTTTTCTTTTTCTTTTTTTTTCTTTTAATTTTTACCACTCCCCCCCCCCCTTTTTTTTTTCAAGCTTTCTCTATTCACTGTTTTTTCTTGCTTCAAGAATCATTTTTATGATTTTTCAGATCATCAATAACATTTCTCCTCTTCCATTATTCTTTCAAGAGCCAACAATTTTAACATTCATAAACAACAAATTCAAAAATATGCACTGTTCAATCATTTATTCAGAAGACAAGAAATATTGCCACCACATCAAAATAATTAGACTAATTTTAAGATATAATCTGAAATTTATGTACTTTTTGTTCTTTTGTGATTAAAAACATTTTTCATTTAAGAAAGGTGATGGATTCATAGGACATTCATAGCTTTAAGACATAAACTTTAAATTTTATTAATCATGGAATAAAAATAAGACTCAAAAATAAATATAAGAGCAGACCAATAATAATAGAAGACAGAAAAAAAAATAGAAATATAAATGACTCTTAAAATAGATTCCTAATAATAAAAGTTATAACAGAGTTAGGACTCAACAACCTTGATTTTGAGAAGTGGATGCTCCTTCAATCTGTGGGGTGTCTGGTCCCTTAAGGGAGAGCTTCTGGCGCTTCAGCTCCTGTAGCTCACGCCCTTGCCTCTCCTGTTCCTTAAGCAGCTTGCAGAGCATGCAGTTTTGATTCTGCTGTTCTTCCTTAAGTTGATCCATAGCTTTTTGCAGCTTGGTGACAGATGCTTCTAGGCGGGTCCAATAGTCAATTTCAGGAATTTCTGGGAGGAACTCCTGTGCCCTCCTTTTGATGGAGTTATCTTGCACTTGTTGTCCTTCTATTGACTTCTTGGTGATTGGGTGTTCGATTAGGCTGAATTCATCTACTCCCATCCTTACCCCAGCATCTTTACATAGCAGAGAAATTAAGTTTGGGTAAGCCAGTTTGGCTTCAGTGGAGTTCTTGTTTGCAATTGTGTAAATCTCACAAGAAATCAGATGATGAATCTCCACTTCGTTTTCCAGCATAATACAATGAATCATCACTGCTCTTTTGACAGTGACCTCAGAGCGGTTGCTAGTGGGCAGTATGGAACGCCCAATGAAGTCCAACCAGCCTCTTGCGACTGGTCTGAGATCTCCCCTCTTGAGTTGCTTTGGGACACCTTTTGAGTTGGTTATCCACTTAGTTCCAGGGAGACATATGTCCTCTAGAACTTGGTCCAACCCCTTATCTACTCTCACCATTCTCCTATTAAAGGATTCTGGATCATCTTGTAGTTGAGGTAGTTTGAAGACCTCTCTTATTTTGTCCAAGTGGAAGTAAATAATCCTCCCTCTGACCATAGTTCGAAAGGTATGAAAGGCAGTTCCAGTTATTCTCTGCTTATCTGTCAGCCACAGATTTGAGTAGAATTCCTGAACCATGTTTCTTCCATCCTCTATTTCGAATTTGCTCTTAGATCTCCGGATATTCGTCTTCTTTCAGATCGATTTTAACTTCTGGGATCATTGACCTCAGACCCATTATTTTGTGGTAATGGTCTGCATGTTCTTTGGTTAAGAACCTCTCTTGATTCCAAAGACTCTTTAGAGTATTCTCTTTTTTGCCTCTTGAATTGGTTTGTTTTCCCTTAGGGGCCATGATCTTAATGAGCCTTAGCTCGGTGATCACGGAAAAACACACCAAACTTAGAGGTTTACTTGCCCTCAAGCAAAAGAAAGGAAAGGAGAGAGATATGAGGAGAGGCAAATTCGAATGGTGGAGAGGTGGGGATGGCCGAATGTGTATTTATAAGTGGAGGGGAGGGATTTCGAAAATTTGAAAAAGATATGATATAAAGATATGATTGGTGAAAAAAATAGAATCATGATATGAAAAAGATGAGATTTTTTAAATGGAAAAGATATAAAGGAGTTAAATCTGAAAATTTGTTTGATGCATCTAAGAATTAAAAGATGATATGATGAGTTGGAAAAGATTTGGAAAGAAATTGAGAAGATAATTGAGTTTTTGAAGAATATTTGGAAAGGATTTGAAAGAAAATTGTTGAGTTTTTGAAAATTGAAGGTGAATGATGAAAATTTGTAACATGTTTATGCAGAAAATTATGAATCAAAACATGAAAGTTTGAAAAATTTTGAAGTGGAAAACAAAATCTTCTCCCCCTGCCTTTCTGGCATTAAACGCCCAGAATGGTATCCATTCTGGCATTTAACACCCATATATTGGCCATTGTGGGCGTTTAACGCCCAGCCAGGTACCCTGGCTGGCGTTAAACGCTAGAAACCCTTTGTCACTGGGCGTTTTTCTGAACGCCCAAAATGGTATATTTTCTGGCGTTAAACGCCCAGAATGGTATCCATTCTCGCGTTTAACGCCCAAAATACCCCTTACTGGCGTTTTCTTGCCAGTGAGCTCCTTTTCTCTGCTTTTTGCACTGAATCCTTCTGTAACTCTGTGAATTCCTACAATTTGATGATTAACCTTGAAGGCAATTTATATCAAACTCCTAAATACTATTTAAATAACAAATAACTTGCTAATGGCTAGGTTGCCTCCCAGCAAGCGCTTCTTTATTGTCTTTAGCTGGACCTTGACTGAGCTTTATTCAAGTCTCAGTTTTGAGCATTCTTGCTCAAAATTGCTTTCAAGATAATGTTTGATTCTCTATCCATTAACAATGAACTTTTTGTCAGAGTCAGTATCTTGAAGCTCAACATATCCATATGGTGACACACTTGTAATCACATATGGTCCCCTCCACCGGGATTTTAATTTCCCGGGGAATAATCTGAGCCTAGAATTAAACAGCATAACCTTCTGTCCTGGTTCAAAGACTCTAGATGACAGTTTCTTGTCATGCCACCTTTTTGCTTTTTCCTTATAAATTTTTTCATTTTCAAAAGCATTGAGTCTGAATTCCTCTAGCTCATTCAACTGGAGCAATATTTTCTCTCCAGCTAACTTAGCATCCAGGTTTAGGAATCTGGTTGCCCAGTAGGCCTTATGTTCCAGTTCCACGGGCAGATGACAGGCCTTGCCATACACAAGCTGGTATGGAAAGGTTCCTATAGGAGTCTTGAATGCTGTTCTGTATGCCCACAGAGCATCATCCAAGCTTTTTGCCCAATCCTTTCTATAGGTAATTACAGTCCGTTCCAAGATTCTTTTTAGTTCTCTATTAGAGACTTCAGCCTGCCCATTTGTTTGTGGATGATATGGAGTTGCTACTTTGTGGCTAATTCCATATCGGACCATAGCAGAGTAAAGCTGTTTATTGCAGAAATGAGTGCCCCCGTCACTGATTAGTACTCTGGGAACACCAAATCTGCTGAAGATATATTTCTGGAGGAACCTCAGCATTGTCTTAGTATCATTAGTGGGTGTGGCAATTGCTTCTACCCATTTAGATACGCAGTCTACTGCCACCAGAATGTAAGTGTTTGAGTATGATGGTGGAAAAGGACCCATGAAGTCAATACCCCATACATCAAATAACTCAATCTCTAAGATCCCTTGTTGAGGCATGGCATAACCATGAGGTAAGTTACCAGCTCTCTGGCAACCGTCACAGTTACGCACAAACTCTCGGGCATCTCTATGGAGAGTAGGCCAGTAGAACCCACATTGGAGGACCTTAGTGGCTGTTCGCTCACCTCCGAAATGTCCTCCATATTGTGATCCATGGCAATGCCATAGGATCTTCTGTGCCTCTTCTCTGGGCACGCATCTGCGGATCATTCCGTCTGCACATCTCTTAAAGAGATATGGTTCATCCCATAAGTAGTACTTTGCATCAGAAATTAGTTTTTTCGTTTGCTGCCTGCTGTACTCCTTGGGTATGAACCTCACAGCTTTATAATTTGCAATGTCTGCAAACCATGGTGCTTCCTGAATGGCGAAGAGTTGCTCATCCAGAAAGGTCTCAGAGATCTCAGTAGGAGGGAGGGACGCCCCTGCTACTGGTTCTATCCGGGACAGGTGATCAGCTACCTGGTTCTCTGTCCTTTTTCTGTCTCTTATTTCTATATCAAACTCTTGTAGAAGCAACACCCATCTTATGAGCCTGGGTTTTGAATCCTGCTTTGTGAGTAGATATTTAAGAGCAGCATGGTCAGTATACACAATCACTTTTGAACCTACTAAATAGGATCTAAACTTGTCAATGGCATAAACCACTGTAAGCAACTCTTTTTCTGTGGTTGTGTAGTTTTTCTGTGCGTTATTTAGAACACGGCTACCATAGTAAATGACGTGCAGAAGTTTGTTATGCCTCTGTCCTAATACTGCACCAATGGTATGGTCACTGGCATCACACATTAGTTCGAATGGTAATGTCCAGTCTGGTGCAGAAATAACTGGTGCTATGACCAGCTTAGCTTTCAGAGTTTCAAACACCTGCAGACACTCTGTGTCAAACATAAATGGTGTGTCAGCAGCTAGCAGATTGGTCAGAGGTTTTGTAATTTTTGAAAAATCCTTTATAAACCTCCTATAGAATCCTGCATGCCCCAAAAAGCTTCTAATTGCCTTAACATTGGCAGGTGGTGGTAATTTTTCAATTACTTCCACTTTAGCTTGATCCACCTCTATTTCCTTGTTTGAAATTTTATGCCCAAGGACAATTCCTTCAGTCACCATAAAGTGACATTTTTCCCAATTTAAAACTAGGTTGGTCTCTTGGCATCTTTTCAGAACAAGTGCTAAATGGTCAAGACAGGAGCTGAATGAGTCTCCAAATACTGAAAAGTCATACATGAAGACTTCTAGAAATTTCTTTACCATATTAGAGAAGATAGAGAGGATGCACTTCTAAAAGGTTGCAGGTGCATTGCACAAACCAAAGGGCATCCTTCTGTAGGTAAATACTCCAGAAGGACATGTGAATGTTGTTTTCTCTTGGTCCTGAGGATCTACTGCAATTTGGTTGTAACCTGAATAGCCATCCAAAAAGCAGTAGTATTCATGACCTGCTAGTCTCTCTAGCATCTGGGCTATGAATAGTAAAGGAAAATGATCCTTTCTGGTGGCTGTATTGAGCCTTCTGTAGTCAATACACATACATCACCCTGTAACTGTTCTTGTAGGAACCAGTTCATTCTTTTCATTATGAACCACTGTCATGCCTCCCTTCTTGGGGACAACGTGGACAGGGATCACCCAGGGGCTATCAGAAATAGGATAAATAATCCCAGCCTCTAGTAATTTAGTGACCTCTTTCTGCACCACCTCCTTCATGGCTGGATTTAGCCACCTCTGTGGTTGAACCACTG
This sequence comes from Arachis ipaensis, assembly GCF_059453495.1. Classification (NCBI taxonomy): domain Eukaryota; kingdom Viridiplantae; phylum Streptophyta; class Magnoliopsida; order Fabales; family Fabaceae; genus Arachis; species Arachis ipaensis. Next base: position 107,790,712 of record NC_142441.1, on the reverse strand, counting down.
GTTTAACATCATCCTCCAATAGGATCTTGTGCATGCATCTTGCTGGGCTAATGCCCATAAGATCATTTATTGACCACCCAAGAGCTGTCTTGTATGTCTTCAGCACCTGAATTAGTGCTTTCTCTTCCTGTGGATTTAAAGCAGAGCTTATGATCACCGGAAAAGTGTCACCTTCTCCCAGAAATGCATATTTCAGGGATGGTGGTAGTGGTTTGAGCTTGGTTTTAGGAGGCTTATCCTCTTCCTGAGGAATTTTCAGAGGTTCTTTTATTTTCTCTGGTTCCTCCAGATCAGGCTGAACATCTTTAAAGATGTCCTCTAGCTCTGATTCGAGACTCTCAGTCATATTGATCTCTTCCACCAAAGAGTCAATAATATCAACGCTCATGCAGTCATTTGATGTGTCTGGATGCTGCATAGCTTTGACAACATTTAACTTGAACTCATCCTCATTGACTCTCAGGGTCACTTCCCCTTTTTGGACATTAATGAGAGTTTGTCCAGTTGCTAGGAAGGGTCTTCCTAGAATGAGAGTTGCACTCTTGTGCTCCTCCATTTTCAGCACTACAAAGTCAGTGGGAAAGGCAAATGGCCCAACCTTGACAATCATGTCCTCAATTATGCCTGATGTGTATTTAATGGAGCCATCAGCAAGTTGGAGACATATCCGAGTTGGTTTGACCTCTTCAGTCAAGCCAAGCTTTCTGATAGTGGATGCAGGGATTAGATTGATACTTGCCCCAAGGTCACATAGAGCTGTCTTGGTACAAGTACCCTCTAATGTGCACAGTATCATAAAGCTTCCTGGATCTTTAAGCTTCTCTAGTAAGCTTTTCAGAATGACTGCACTGCATTCTTTAGTGAGAAAAACTTTTTCAGTTTCTCTCCAATCCTTCTTATGACTTAAGATCTCTTTCATGAACTTAGCATAAGAGGGTATTTGCTCAAGTGCCTCTGCAAACGGGATCTTTATTTCAAGAGTCCTGAGATAGTCTACAAAGCGGGCAAATTGTTTATCCTGTTCCGCTTGGCAGAGTTTCTGAGGATAAGGCATCTTGGCTTTATATTCTTCAACCTTAGTTGCTGCAGGTTTATTCTCTCCAGTGGTGGTTGGATAAGCCTTCTTAGAGGGGTTATTATCAGCAGTTGCAGGTGTCTGATCCCTCATTGGCATTTGAATGCCAGAATTGGGTGTGGGATGGGCGTTTAACGCCAGCTTCCCACCCTTTTCTGGCGTTTGAACACCAAAACTAGGCACCCACTGGGCGTTTGATGCCAATTTTTCACCCTTTTCTGGCGTTTGAACGCAAGAATTATTCCTCTCTGGGCTCTTGCTGTCCTCAGAGGAATTTTGGACAGTGGTTTGGTCATCCTCTGTCAGTTGTTCTTTTCTTAGCTTTTTGCTACTTTGAGCTAAATTATTCAATGTCTTCCCGCTCCTTAGTTGGACAGCTTGGCATTCTTCTGTTATCTATTTAGATAGCTGCTGTCTTGTCTGATTCAATTGTGCTTCCATATTCTTGTTAGCATTTTTAGTGTCTTGGAGCATCTCTTTAAATTCTACTAATTGTTTTGTCATAAGGAGTAATTGCTGATTAAGTTCAACAATCTATTCTTGAGGATTAGGATCAGTAGTTACTGTCCTAGCCTCTTCTTTTATAGAGGACTCACTGCTTGAGTACAGATGTTGATTTCTAGCAACCGTATCTATGAGTTCTTGAGCCTCTTCAATCATCTTTCTCATGTGTATAGATCCACCAGCTGAGTAGTTTAGAGACATTTGAGCTCTTTCTGTAAGTCCATAGTAAAATATGTCTAACTGTACCCACTCTGAAAATATTTCAGAGGGGCATTTCCTTAGCATCCCTATGTACCTTTTCGAGGCATTATAAAGGGATTCGTGATCCTCTTGTTTAAAGCCTTGGATGTCCAGCCTCAGCTGTGTCATCCTTTTTGGAGGATAAAATTGATTCAGGAATTTGTCTGATAATTGTCTCCATATTTTTATGCTTGCTGTGGGTTGGTTGTTTAACCACCTCTTAGCTTGATCTTTTACAGCAAATGAAAATAGTAATAATCTGTAGACATCCTGATCCACTTCTTTATCATGTACTGTGCCAGCAATTTGTAAGAACAGTGCCAGAAACTCAGTAGATTCTTCATGTGAAAGACCAGAATACTGGCAATTTTACTGCATCATGATGATGAGCTGAGGATTTAGCTCAAAACGGCTTGCTTTGATGGGAGGTATATAGATGCTACTCCCATATACAGCTGTAATGGGGTTAGCATATGACCCCAGAGTCCTTCTGGACTGCTCATTTCGACTTAGGTCCATGATGGAGAAAGGGAGATAATGTGGATTGTAAATAAAATATATTTTTGTTCTTTTTTTTTGAATAATGAAATTAAAATAAAATAAAATAAAATAAAATAATTGAAAAAATGAATATAAGTTCGAAAATTAGAAGAAAATGAAATAAAAGCAAATTGAAAACTAAATTAATTAAAAAGATTTTGGAAAAAGAATGCTTAGTTAATTTTGAAATATGAAAGAGAAAAAGTAGTTAGGTGATTTTTTTGAAAAAGATTTTGAAATTAGCAATCAAAAAGATATGATTGAAGAAATTAAAAAGATTTGATTTTTGAAAAAGATTTGAAAATATCAATTTTTTAAAATTAGAATTTTGACTTGACTAAAAAAAGGTATGATTTTGAAAATCTTTGACTAATTTAATGCAAAATTTCGAAATTTATGAGTAAAATAAGGAAAAGATATTTTTTTAATTTTTTAATTTTAATGAGGAAAGAGAAAAACAACAAAATGACACTAAACTTAGAAATTTTAGATCAAAACAAAGAGAACAAACAAGAAAGCTTTGAATGTCAAGATGAACACCAAGAACACTTTGAAGATCAAGATGAACACCAAGAACAAATTTTTGAAAAATTTTTAAGTAAATAAAAGCACAAGGGACACCAAACTTAAAATTTTTAGAAAATCAAACACAAATTTTCGAAAATTTAAAGGAAAACACAAAGAAGACACCAAACTTAGGATTTTTAAAGATCAAGAAAGAACTAAGAACATGCAAATTCGAAAAATTGAAAGAAAATAACAGCATGCAATTGACACTAAGCTTAAAATATGAAACTAAACTCAAATGAAAGACTCAAATTTAGTGACTCTAAACCAACAAAAATAAATTATTCCTAATCTAAGCAACAAGATAAACCGTCAGTTGTCCAAACTCGAACAATCCCCGGCAACGGCGTTGATAAACCCATATTTTATGATGTATTTTGTGCTCAATTTAAGTGATTTATTCAATCCTTCACCCACTTATTCATGTAATTTGCAAGGTTTTACTTTTCCTTCCTTATTATGTGATATATGTGAAAAACATGTTTCCTATGCTTTAAAAATATTAATTTTAATTGCCCTTACTGCCACTCGATGCCGAGACTTGTGTGTCAAGTGTTTTCAGATCTCCCAAGGCAAGAATGGCTTAGAGGACAGAAAGAAAATATACAAAAATAGAAGGAAAGCACAAAAATGGAGTTTTGAAGAAAAGGGCAGCGACGCGGATGCATGGACGGCACCGCCGCGTGCCCTAGCGCGAAAAGGCAACGACGCGAACGCGTGACTGACGTGGACGCATGCCTTGAGCAGAACGCAAATGACGCATACGCGTGACCGAAGCGAACGCGTGACAAGGAAAAATCCTAGATGACGCAACCGCGTGACCCACACGGACGCGGGACAGACGCCACGTGCAGAAACTGCAGAAAACGCTCCTAGCGATTTCTGAAACCCTTTTTGGCCCAGGTCCAAGTCCAGAAAGCACAGATTAGAGGTTATAAGGTGGGGTAATGCATCCATTCATGGGGAGATCTTCCATACATCCACTTTTCATATTTTAGATGTAGTTTTTAGAGAGAGAGGTTCTCTCCTCTCTCTTAGGTTTTAGGATTAGGATTCCTCTTAAAGGATTTAGGATTTCAACTTCTTCTCAGGTTCAATATTCCTTTTACTTTATATTTCTCTTTTACTTTCAGGTACTTTAATGCTTTTATTTAATTACTTATGTTGCCAAATTGGCTTATGAACCATTCATGTTAGGATTTTCTTTATTTAATATAAATTGAGGTATTTCAAATTTATGATTCTTATTTAGCTTTCTATATTCTTGGCTTTAATTGATTAACTGAAGACTCTTGAGTTATCAAACTTATCGTGGTTGTTAATTGTTATTTTTGCTAATTGAATTGAATTTCCCTAACTCTAGTCCTTTCTTAGGAGTTGGCTAGGACTTGAGGATCTAACTAATTAGTCCACTTGACTTTCCCTTGCTTTAGTAAAGGTTAACTAAGTGGGATTAAAACTCAATTCTCATCACCATCGATAAGGATAACTAGGATAGAGCTTCCGAATTTTCATACATTGCCAAGAGTTTATTTTATAGTTATTTATTTATTTTTCTTGTCATTTAAATTATCTGTTCCTTATTTTAAAAACCCCCAATTTACAAGACTCATAACCAATAATAAGAACATCTCCCTACAGTTCCTTGAGAAGACGACCCGAGGTTTAAATACTTCGGTTATCAATTTATTTAGGGATTTGTTACTTGTGACAACCAAACATTTGTACGAAAGAATTTTCTGTTGGTTTAGAAGCTATACTTACAATGCGATCATATATTTGTGAATTTCTTTACCGATAGAAAAACTGATCGTCAAAATGGCGCCGTTGCCGGGGAATTGCAAACGTGTGCCTTATTATTGGTTATTGTAAATATTTTTCTTTTACTTGTTTATTTGTTTTATTTTTCCCTTTTATTTCTATTAGCTACCATGAATTCTCACCCCTCTCGCTTTGAGTTTGGTTCTAAATTTGTTGAAAGGAGTGAAAGCTATAACAGGAATATGCATCAAGGTCTAAGCAATCAAGGATGGATGGAGCCAAGAGGATCTGATCAACCCTTTAGGCAACAACACCCTCCAAGATATCATGGGAAAGGACCACTCTACAATGCATACCAAGCTGATAGATGTGGTGGACCCCCTTGTAATTACCAACAAGCCCCACCCTGCGCTTATAGATCATCCTCTCAACATAGCTTTGGACCACTACACTCACAAGTTTCTTTTCACCATTCACCACCGTGTAACCCTTATTCACCATAATCCCAATCCAATTACTCCTAAGAACCACCACATTCTTATTATGAACCCTCTCTCCCAACCAATGAACCCTCATATCCGCCCCAACCTCCAATGAATGACAAACTTCGTGTTCTTCTTCAAGGGCAAGCGAAGATGCAAAGGGACGTACTGGAACTCACTACTGCCTTAATCGAGGTAGTAAATATAATAGCCTCCCGACATCTGAGCACTCAAAGTACTCCCATGGTTACATGTGGAGAATCAAAAGAAGAGTGTAGCATGAAGGAGACACTAGAAACTTCGGTGGACAATGAGGAGCATGGATTTATATTGGAACAAGTGGAGGAAGCCATGATAGTTGTAGAAGAAGAAGTGGTTGAAGATTTAGGAGATGCTAAACCTCCATGGGAATCAAGAACTGTAAAGGATTCCGCTGAGAACTTCGAATTTGATGTCAAGGAGGATAGTGCACAACCTCCAAAGCATATACCTTGTGAAAAATTGGACGGAACAGACCAAGAAATTGATTCTATAGGCAGTGATGATCATGAATCAAGCTCTCCTAGTCACGAACTTACATCTGCAACTGAACTCCTTGAGCCTGAAGAACCTTATCCAAGTGAATATGAAGATGACGTCGAGGTAGATTTCTCTCAACCTCCAACGTATGACTTGAGTGACGAGGAAGACATAGAAGACTTTGATCAGGACGCAGTTGCAGTTGAAGAATTTTGCAAGGAAGTGGAGGAATTCACAGAAGAATACAAGGGAGTAGAGCTTACAGAACCACTGGAAACACCTATCCCAAGGCCATTACCACCTGATACAAGCTTCAAGTGGGTACAATCCTTAACCTTTATCTTTACTTTTTCACTTGAATATGGTTTGCTTGAAACAGATGGTCAGCTTAGAGCTCTCTGCGGTTTTAAGAGTAAGAGGGAAATGGCTCGCACTCAGAGCTGGTGTACCAGATTCAATAAGGTTCCACGCTTCAATTCAAAGTGCACGGATTGGTATCAAGCTCAATTGAATGGGTCTCGGAAGGCGTTTGGTCATCTTGGTGAGAATACAATTTCTAAACCGCCCAGATGGAAGAATATAGATCAAGACAAAGGCAGATTTAAAAGCAAAGTTTGGGATCCTGGAATCTATTCTGACATTCGTCACCCCAGGAGCCTGAGAATCTGTTTGAAGCTGCTCAAAAGCTTTACATGCCTAGTTTGGGACCCCAGAGGCTGTTGGCATTCCAAACATTGGTGGAGATTTCTGGATGAATTTAAGCATAAGCCACCATAACAGGAAGCTCATCAAATGTCCAACTTAAGGACTTTAACTAAAAGTGCTAGGTGGGAGACAACCCACCATGGTATGATCGTTCCTGTTTCAATTTTATTTATTTTTGTTTGTTTTTATTGTTCTATTTTCATTGAACCTGGATATTATTCATAGCATCTACATTAGCACTGCATATTGCATACTGCATAATTACATATAAAAAAAATATCACCCCACGCAAGCGCGCAGGCCATGCATGGGCGTGAGAAGGAAATCGGCGTAATGATCCAACGCCCAAAAAGTTGGGCTGGAATCGTGCCGCTGGTGTGCGTTTAGCACCAAACGGCCCACGCGTTCGCGTCACTGACGCAAACGCGTCACCTGCAAAACACTCATCCCACGCGGAAGCGTGAGCGACGCGTCCGCATCGCGTGGATATCATGGCCCCCTAAATGGAAACAAAGAGTTGCGCTGAAACGACACTGGAATTGTGCGTTTAGCACAATTTACAGTGACGCGGTCGCGTGTCTCACACGTCCGCGTCATCCATCTTTTACCCAACCCACGCAATCGCGTCAATCACGCGACCGCGTCAATCCCATTTCACCCTAGTCACGCGATCGCGTGCCCCACGCGTTCGCGTGGATTCAAAATCACTAACCCCTTTTTCACGCGAAACCCCGTCGCGCCCCATAACCCCCCCCCCCATTCTTCTTCTCTTCTCTGCAACTCCCTCCCTCCTCTGCAACAACCACCACCACACCCAACCACCCAGCTCCGACCACCGCGACCGCCGCACCACCCCCGACCACCCAAACCCGCCGCGACACCCTTCCCCCTCTCTTCTTTCTTCCCTTCCCTCTTTTCCACCCCTCTCAACCACCACTGCCCCCCCCCACCGCGGCCAGCACCGACCACCCCGCCACCAACGCCGCCTCCCACCACCACAATCCTCACCTACCTCCCTTCTAACCTTACCCCCCCTCCACTATTAACCCCAACCCGAAGCCCCCTGCCACCGCCCCTGCTCCACCACCATGTCGCCGTGTTCCCTCCCAACGCCGCCGCGTCACCACCACCATCTCTCTGCCCTCATCTCTGTTCCATATATTTGTACTTCTACACACCAGGTTCCGCCATACTGTGATTCCTCTTTTCGATTCCTTAGTTCGTTTTTCAATTTTCGTTCAGAATAGTATAGTTAGAAATGCATGTTTGTAGTAGATTTTAGGTGGTTAGGTAGCTAGGATGTGGTTAGTGGATTTAGGCCTGATAATTACGCCGTTCTTGCTACTTGTTTTATCTGATTCGCAATTCTGATTTTGCTGTGATGATCATATTGTTCATATATTGTTCTTCCATGTTTCTTGCTGTTGTTTCACTGCTCTTTCATGTTCATGTTATTTGTGTCTATTTGCAGCTTTATTTAAATTTATATGAACTGATTTTTCCTGTTGTTTATTACCCGGGAACATCCAATTTTAGCCGGAATACTGCCCAATTTTCTGCAAATGGTTTCATCTTCATTCATGTATTGGTTTTGGCAATTCTGCATTTTACATTACTTAGCTATAACCAAACCAATTCATGAATGCACGGGATAGCATTCTTATTCCTTTTTGATTCCCTGGCTAGTAAATTGCATTATTGATGATCTCATTCTACTTTTCGTTACTCTCGTATCTATCTGTATTATCATCAATAACTTGCAATACTTGCTTGAATATGAGTTGCCTTTTCTTCAAGTTTGTGCGAATCTTGTTACCTAGGAAACATTTATCATGCCACTTACTTTAACTTCCTTTTTACTAACTCACTGCTTTCACTTTCTAACTTCCTTTTCACCTATTACCCACTTTTAACTCTCTAACTTTTCTTTTTGCCTTTTAACTAACTACTTTAACTTTCTAACTCAAGGCATGATTATTGTTTTTCCTAATTAACATGAATTCTACCTATATTATATTTTGGATTGTGATTTTTCATCTCTGATTTTTTTAACTCACATACAGTCTAATATGTACATATTTTCAACTCATTTCATAATTCTACTGCTTGTTTGCCTTTATGCTTAAATTGCTATAAATTATATTTGACTACTTGTTTTTCTGCTTTTATTCTTCAATTATACCCTGGAATCTCTGCTTTTCAAGATGTATGACCCTCAACACAAAGGAAAAGGCAAAGCAACCACCGGCAAATGAAAAAGAGGCGAATCCTCTATGTCCATCTTGGATATTTTGCATGATGACTCCTGGCGGAAAAAGCACTTTACCCCGCAGGAGAAGGCCGACCAGCTCCTCACTGCCACAGATCTGGTAAAATTTGCAAACAGATATTGTGAGCTGAAATATCCAGTGTTTGCCACCTCCAGGAACCTGTACCTAGAGAGAACTCTGAAAATTCCAGAAGAACTATAGCAGTACACCTCCGAACAGATAAAACAGAGAGGCTGGTTCTTCTTGGAAAGAAACTTGACAGAGGTCAATGCTTCTTGGGTCAGAGAGTTTTACTGTAACTATTTCAAGACTTCCCTGGATGCAGTGCACCTCAGAGGGAAACAGATTTTGGTCACTGAGGAAGCCATTGAGGACATCCTCCACCTTCAGCCTAAATCAGATCAGCCTGACTGTTACCAAAAGGCTGAAAAGGATATGTGCTTTATGAGATTTGACTGGGATGCTGTCAAGCAGAGAATAGCCCTTGATCCTACTGTCCCATGGGTCATGGGAAAGAACACAGTGATGCCTAAGGGAATCAAGCTGATTTATCTGAATGATGAGGCTCGGCTCTGGCACCAGATTCTGAGCAACTATGTGATGCCGAGCACTCATGAGACAGAGTTGCTCGCTGCTATGATCACCCTCATCTGGTGTGTGATGGAAGGTAAGGACCTGTATCTTCCACGTTTCATCCAGTACTATATGGCCAGGGTCCATGTGAGAGGCACTCTCCCTTTCCCTTATCTGGTCACCCAGCTAGGCCGTCAAGCTGACGTGCCTTGGGAGCTTGCTGATGAAAAGCCACCTGCTGCAGACTGCAAGAAGATTATCCCTCACAGCAGGAAGTTTCAGGCTTTAGGTTACAGACCCCATTCCTCACCGGTTCTGATGAGACAGCCACACCTTCAGCTGCCCCTTCTTTATCCATTGCTGCACCAGCTACCACCATTGTACCTCCACCTGCCTCAGAGCCTATTTACCACTTCGTGCACCGCCTATTTCAGCAGCTGGACCAGATGGAGCGCCGCAACCAGCGACGATATGAGAGATCTGAGCGTCGCAACAAGCGACGCTATGAGCACCTCAAGTTGGTGATTCGATCTGGTGGCGACATCCCCTCCGAGTCTGACACACCATCAGAACCATCTGAGGAGGAGGCGGACGAGCATGAGGAGGAGACACATGCACAGAGAGAGGCTGAGCAGGCAGGCACAGAGCAGGCTGTGCCACATCACGAGGAGCCACACCAGATTCAGGCCGCAGACCCAGAGATCCCTCTACAGTCAGCACCTCCACTGCAGCAGACAGATCCTCCTACACTTATCCAGTTTGCAGACCTTCAGGCCACCACAGAGACTCCAGCAGCCCATCCTTCCGGTGATGGCACTTCTTCACACCCAGCTTGAGTGAGCATCGAGGGCGATGCTATTGTTTAAGTGTGGGGAGGTCGCCATCCCTGGCTTATTTTTTTGGTGAACCACTACAGACTCTTCTATCATATTTTGTTTATTTTTCTATATTTTTATTTTTATTTTTATTTTTTTCAATACTTGCACATTGTTCTTTTGCTGTATTTTTACTTTATTTTCGCATTTTGCACTTTAGTTTATATCTTAGACATTTAGTTTAATTTACAATTCTAAACTTATTAGTTATAGAATATGTGGATTCATTAGTATAGTTTACCCTTTTAGCATATAATAGTTTGGTTTAATTGAAAATAAAAGGAGTAAACTAGAAACTTTAGTAAATAAAAATAATCCACATACCTTGTATATATAGCATTACATGTTAGTTAGTTAACAACATTTCATCAAGGAGGAACACTAAGATTTTAAAAGCCACCCTAATATTTACATTGAGAATAATGGGAACTCTTGATTTCTACTTGCATGACATACATAACTGATATATGATTTTTGAGCTGGAGAATACACAGCCTGTGAGTTTTGAGCTTAATTGTATGGTTACATTCAAACCATAAATTTCATTCCTGTGTGTTTTGTCCTTCTTTTTCATTCTGATGTTCTTTACTTTGTTTTAATCTATATGTCCAATATAGAATATAGATACATACCAAGAGATGATTGAGGCCATCATTTGAATTTTTCCTCACTTATCCCAAAATTAGCCTACCCTTTTATATCACCCTTGTTAGCCCCCTTGAACTTTTTAATCCCCTCTTGTTCTATAACCACATTACTAGCCTTAAGCAGAAAAACAAAATTAAAATCCTGAGTTGAATCCTTGGTTAGCTTAAGATAGATATTGTGTACAATTTGAGAGTGAGAAATTTTATGGGAACATGGGATGATAGAAACAAAGTAGAAATTTAAAAAGAATAAGTTGTTTCAAAAACAAAATTTGGGAAGCATGCTCATGAGAAATCAAAACAATTGAATTACCATGTGCATAGATTCAAAAAAACAATTCTCAAATGCAAAATAAAAATCAATTCACATGGGACAAAATTAAATTTAATGCATGAGCTTGTAATACAAAGTTGGAAAGTTTGGGTAAATAGGTAAAGGAACTTTAAAATTATATAAAGTATGTATGTTAGGTGAGATCTTAGACTAATCAAGGATTCGCTTATTAGCTCACTTAGCCTTATACATATACCTTTACCTCTACCTTGGCCCCATTACAACCTTGAAAAAGACCTCATGATTTTTGTATGTCTGTATTCCATAATTGTTGATTGGTTAGATGAAGAACAAAGTTTTAGAAAGCAAGGATAGAAAAAGAATAGAGTGAATAACCCAATAAACACAAAGAAGACACCAAACTTAGGATTTTTAAAGATCAAGAAAGAACTAAGAACATGCAAATTCGAAAATTTGAAAGAAAATAACAGCATGCAATTGACACCAAACTTAAAATATGAAACTAAACTCAAATGAAAGACTCAAATTTAGTGACTCTAAACCAACAAAAATAAATTATTCCTAATCTAAGCAACAAGATAAACCATCAGTTGTCCAAACTCGAACAATCCCCGGCAACGGCGCTGATAAACCCATATTTTATGATGTATTTTGTGCTCAATTTAAGTGATTTATTCAATCCTTCACCCACTTATTCATGTAATTTGCATGGTTTTATTTTCCCTTCCTTATTATGTGATTTATGTGAAAAACATGTTTCCTATGCTCTAAAAATATTAATTTTAATTGCCCTTTACTGCCACTCGATGCCGTGACTTGTGTGTCAAGTGTTTTCAGATCTCCCAGGGTAGCAATGGCTTAGAGAACAGAAAGGAAACATACAAAAATAGAAGGAAAGCACAAAAATAGAGTTTTGAAGAAAAGGGCAGCGACGCAGACGCATGGACGACGCGGCCGCGTGCCTAGCGCGAAAAGGCAGCGACGCGAACGTGTGACTGACGCGAACGCGTGCCTTGAGCAGAACGCAAATGACGCGTACGCGTGGCCGAAGCGAACGCATAACAAGGAAAACTCCTAGATGACGCAAACGCGTGACCCACGCAGACGCGTGACAGACACCACGCGCAGAAACTGCAGAAAACGCTCCCAGCGATTTCTGAAACCCTTTTTGGCCCAGATCTAAGTCCAGAAAGCACAGATTAGAGGTTATAAGGTGGGGTAATGCATCCATTCATGGGGAGATCTTCCATACATCCACTTTTCATATTTTAGATGTAGTTTTTAGAGAGAGAGGTTCTCTCCTCTCTCTTAGGTTTTAGGATTAGGATTCCTCTTAAAGGATTTAGGATTTCAACTTCTTCTCAGGTTCAATATTCCTTTTACTTTATATTTTTCTTTTACTTTCAGGTACTTTAATGCTTTTATTTAATTACTTATGTTGCCAAATTGGCTTATGAACCATTCTTGTTAGGATTTTCTTTATTTAATATAAATTGAGGTATTTCAGATTTATGATTCTTATTTAGCTTTCTATATTCTTGGCTTTAATTGATTAACTGGAGACTCTTGAGTTATCAAACTTATTGTGGTTGTTAATTGTTATTTTTGCTAATTGAATTGAATTCCCCTAACTCTAGTCCTTTCTTAGGAGTTGGCTAGGACTTGAGGATCTAACTAATTAGTCCACTTGACTTTCCCTTGCTTTAGTAAAGGTTAACTAAGTGGGATTAAAACTCAATTCTCATCACCATCGATAAGGAAAACTAGGATAGGGCTTCCGAATTTTCATACCTTGCCAAGAGTTTATTTTATAGTTATTTATTTTTCTTGTCATTTAAATTATCTGTTCCTTATTTTAAAAACCCCCCAAATTACAAGACTCATAACCAATAATAAGAACACCTCCCTGCAGTTTCTTGAGAAGATGACCCAAGGTTTAAATACTTCGATTATCAATTTATTTAGGGGTTTGTTACTTGTGACAACCAAACGTTTGTACGAAAGGATTTTCTGTTGGTTTAGAAGCTATACTTACAACGCGATCATATATTTGTGAATTTCTTTACCGATAGAAAAACCGATCGTCAGGCGCCAAAAACTTGGTGCACGAAATCGCAATCACACTTTTGCAATTTCGCACAACTAACTAGCAAGTGCACTGGGTCGTCCAAGTAATACATTGTTATGCAGTAATGTAGAACAGGTTGAGGTTTTGGAGATGCTCTGTCTTCTGAATCTATGCTTTCCTACTGTCTTCTTCTTCATGCACGCAAGGTTCAAAGATGATCCTAAGATCCTAAGATGATCAAAGATGCCTAATACAATAGTAAGAGGTCCTATTTATAATAAACTAGCTACTGGGATTTACATGAGTAAGTAATTGATGCATAAATCTACTTCCGGGGCCCACTTGGTGTGTGTTTGGGCTGAGCTTAAGTGTAGCACGTGCAGAGGCCATTTGTGGAGTTGAATGCCAGTTTTGATCCATTTCTGGCGTTCAACTCTGGTTTTGGATCCTTTTCTAGCGCTGGACGCCAGATTTGGGCAGAGAGCTGGCGTTGAACGCCAGTTTACGTCATCTATTCTTGGCCAAAGTATGAACTATTATATATTGCTGGAAATCCCTGGATGTCTACTTTCCAACGCAATTGGAAGCGCGCCATTTTGAGTTCTGTAGCTCCAGAAAATCCACTTTGAGTGCAGGGAGGTCAGAATCCAACAGCATCAGCAGTCCTTCTTCAACCTCTGAATCTGATTTTTGCTCAAGTCCCTCAATTTCAGCCAGAAAATACCTGAAATCACAGAAAAACACACAAACTCATAGTAAAGTCCAGAAATGTGAATTTAACATAAAAACTAATGAAAACATCCCTAAAAGTAACTAGATCCTACTAAAAACATACTAAAAACAATGCCAAAAAGCGTATAAATTATCCGCTCATCACAACACCAAACTTAAATTGTTGCTTGTCCCCAAGCAACTGAAAATCAAATAGGATAAAAAGAAGAGAATATACTATAAATTCCAAACTATCAATGAAACAGAGCTTCAATCATATGAGCGGGACTTATAGCTTTTTGCCTCTTGAATAGTTTTGGCATCTCACTTTATCCATTGAGGTTCAGAATGATTGGCATCTATAGGAACTTCAGATTTCGAATAGTGTTATTGACTCTCCTAGTTTAGTATGATGATTCTTGAACACAGCTTCTTTATGAGTCTTGGCCGTGGCCCTAAGCACTTTGTTTTCCAGTATTACCACCGGATACATAAATGCCACAGACACATAATTGGGTGAACCTTTTCAGATTGTGACTCAGCTTTGCTAAAGTCCCCAATTAGAGGTGTCCAGGGTTCTTAAGCACACTCTTTGTTTGCTTTGGACCTTGACTTTAACCGCTCAGTCTCAAGTTTTCACTTGACACCTGCACGCCACAAGCACATGGTTAGGGACAGCTTGGTTTAGCCGCTTAGACCAGGATTTTATTCCTTTAGGCCCTCCTATCGACTGATGCTCAAAGCCTTGGGATCCTTTTTATTTGCCCTTGCCTTTTGGTTTTAAAGGTTATTGGCTTTTTCTGCTTGCTTTTTCTTTTTCTATTTTTTTTTCGCCTCTTTTTTTTTTCTGCAAGCTTTGTTCTTTGCTGCTTTTTCTTGCTTCAAGAATCATTTTTATGATTTTTCAGATTATCAAATAACATGTCTCCTAGTCATCATTCTTTCAAGAGCCAACATATTTAACATTCTTAAACAACAACTTCAAAAGACATATGCACTGTTCAAGCATACATTCAGAAAACAAGAAGCATTGTCACCACATCAATATAATTAAGCTAAGTTCAAGGATAAATTCGAAACTCATGTACTTCTTGTTCTTTTGAATTAAAACATTTTTCATTTAAGAGAGGTGATGGATTCATAGGACATTCATAACTTTAAGACAAAGTTACTAACTACTAATGATCATGTAATGAAGACACAAACATAGATAAGCACATAACATAGAAAACGAAAAACAGAAGAAATAAGAACAAGGAATGAATCCACCTTAGTGATGGTGGCGTTTCCTTCTTGAGGAACCAATGATGTCCTTAAGCTCTTCTATGTCTCTTCCTTGTCTTTGTTGCTCCTCCCTCATTGCTTTTTGATCTTCTCTTATTTCATGAAGCATGATGGAGTGCTCTTGATGTTCCACCCTTAGTTGTCCCATATTGGAACTTAATTCTTCTAGGGAGGTGTTGATGTGCTCCCAATAGTTTTGTGGAGGAAAGTGCATTTGAGGCATTTCCGGAATCTCATGGTGATGAGCTTCATACGCCTCTTGAGCTCCATGAATGGACTCTCTTGCTTGCTCCATCTTCTTCTTAGTGATGGGCTTGTCCTCTTTAATGAGGATATCTTCCTCTATGTCAATCCCAGCCGAATTGCATAGGTGGCAGATGAGGTGAGGAAAGGCTAACCTTGCCATAGTGGAAGACTTGTCAGCCACCTTGTAGAGTTCTTGAGGTATAATCTCATGAACTTCCACCTCTTCTCCAATCATGATGCTATGGATCATGATGGCCCGGTCTATAGTAACTTCAGACCGGTTGCTAGTGGGAATGATTGAGCATTGAATAAACTCCAACCATCCTCTAGCTATAGGCTTGAGGTCCAATCTTCTTAGTTGAACCGGCTTGCCTTTGGAGTCAATCTTCCATTGAGCTCCTTCTACACATATGTCCATAAGGACTTGGTCCAACCTTTGATCAAAGTTGACTCTCCTTGTGTAGGGGCGTGCGTTCTCTTCCATGTATGGCAAGTTGAACGCCAACCTCACATTTTCCGGACTAAAATCTAAGTATTTTCCCCGAACCATTGTAACATAGTTCTTCGGATTCGGGTTCCTACTTTGATCATGGTTCTTGGTGATCCATGCATTAGCATAGAACTCTTGAACCATTAGGATGCCGACTTGATGGATGGGATTTGTTAGAACTTCCCAACCTCTTCTTTGAATTTCATGTCGGATCTCCGGATACTCATTTCTTTTGAGTTTAAAAGGGACCTCAGGGATCACCTTCTTCTTGGCCACAACATCATAGAAGTGGTCTTGATGGGCTTTGGAGATGAACCTTTCCATCTCCCATGACTCGGATGTGGAAGCTTTTATCTTCCCTTTCCCTCTTCTAGAGGATTCTCCGATCTTGGGTGCCATCAATGGTAATGGAAAAACAAAAAAAGCTATGCTTTTACCACACCAAACTTAGAATATTGCTCACCCTCGAGCAATAAACAAAAGAATAGAAGAAGAAGAAGAAGAAATATGGAGAGGGAGAGGGAGATGTGGTTTCGGCCAAGGAGAGTGTAGAGGGGTGTGTTGTGTGAATTTGATGAAGAATGGAGGTCTTTATATAGGGAAGGGAGGGGGGTTAAGGTTTGGCCATATGGGTGGGTTTGGGTGGGAAATTGGTTTTGAATTTTGAAGGTAGATGGAGTTTATGAGGTAGGTTTATGGGGAAGAGGGGATGGATGTGAGTGGTGAAGAGGTGATGGGGAAGAGAGTTTGAGGTGATTGGTGAAGGGTTTTTGGGAAAGAGTGTTTATGGGGTTGTGTGAAAGAGAGTGGTGAGAAGAAGTGAGTGGAGGTAGGTGGGGATCCTGTGGGGTCCACAGATCCTGAGGTGTCAAGGCATTTACATCCCTGCACCCATTAGGCATGTAAAAATGCCTTTGTACCCAACTCTGGGCGTTCAGCGCCAGGTTGGTGGCCATTTTGGGCGTTCAACGCCCATTTGTGTGCCATTTCTGGCGTTGAACGCCAGAACCATGCCTGTTCTGGCGTTCAGCGCCCAGAAGCTGCCCATTTTGGGCGTTCAGCGCCAAAACCATGCTCTGTTCTGGCGCTGAACGCCAGACATATGCTCCTCCAGGGTGTGATTTTTCTTCTGCTGTTTTTGATTCCGTTTTCAATTTTTATATTTATTTTGTGACTCCACATGATCATGAACCTAAGAAAACATGAAAAACAATAAAAATAAGAATTAGATAAACATTGGGTTGTCTCCCAACAAGCGCTTCTTTAATGTCAATAGCTTGACAGTGGGCTCTCATGGAGCCTCACAGATGTGCAGAGCTTTGTTGAAACTCTCCAACACCAAACTTAGAGTTTGGTTGTGGCCTCCCAACACCAAACTTAGAGTTTGACTGTGGGGGCTCTGGTTGACTCTGCTTGGAGAGAAGCTTTTTCTGCTTCCTCTCCATAGTTGTAGAGGGAGATCCTTGAGTTTTAAACACAAGGGAGTCCTCATTCCATTGAAGGACTATTTCACCTCTGTCAACATCAATCACAGCTCTTGCTGTGGCCAGGAAAGGTCTTCCTAGGATGATGGATTCATCCTCTTCCTTTCCAGTATCCAGGACTATGAAATCAGTAGGTATGTAAAGGCCCTCAACCTTTACTAATACATCTTCTACTTGTCCATAAGCCTGTTTTCTTGAGCTGTCTGCCATCTCTAGTGAGATTTTAGCAGCTTGCACCCCATAGATTCCCAGTTTCTCTATTACAGAGAGGGGCATGAGGTTTATTCCTGAACCAAGGTCACACAGAGCTTTAAAGATCATAGTGCCTATGGTACATGGTATTATGAACTTTCTAGGATCCTGTCTCTTCTGAGGTAATGTTAGTTGATCCAGATCACTCAGTTCATTGATGAACAAGGGAGGTTCAACTTCCCAAGTATCAATGCCAAATAATTTGGCATTCAGCTTCATGATTGCACCAAGAAACTTGGCAGTTTGCTCTTCAGTAACATCCTCATTCTCTTCAGAAGAGGAATACTCATCAGAGCTCATGAAGGGCATAAGGAGGTTCAATGGAATCTCTATGGTCTCTAGATGAGCCACAGAGTCCTTTGGTTCCTCAGAGGGAAGCTTCTTATTGATCACTGGACGTCCCAGGAGGTCTTCCCCCTTGGGATTCACGTCCTCTCCTCTCCTCACAGGTTCGGCCATGGTGCTTATGTCAATGGCCTTGCACTCTCCTTTTGGATTCTCTTCTGTATTGCTTGGGAGAGTACTAGGAGGGATTTCAGTGATCCTTTTACTCAGCTGGCCCACTTGTGCTTCCAAGTTTCTAATGGAAGACCTTGTTTCATTCATGAAACTTACAGTGGCCTTGGACAGATCAGAGACTAAATTTGCTAAATTAGAAGTATTTTGTTCAGAGTTCTCTGTCTGTTGCTGAGTTGATGATGGAAAAGGCTTGCTATTGCTAAACCTGTTTCTTCCACCATTATTAAAGCCTTGTTGAGGCTTTTGATCCTTCCATGAGAAATTTGGATGATTTCTCCATGTTGAGTTATAGGTGTTTCCATAAGGTTCACCTAAGTAATTTACCTCTGCTATTGCAGGGTTCTCAGGATCATAGGCTTCTTCTTCAGAAGATGCCTCTTAAGTACTGTTGGATGCAGCTTGCATTCCATGCAGACTCTGAGAGATCATATTGACTTGCTGAGTCAATATTTTATTCTGAGCCAATATGGCATTCAGAGTATCAACTTCAAGAACTCCCTTCTTCATAGGCGTCCCATTACTCACAGGATTCCTTTCAGAAGTGTACATGAACTGGTTATTAGCAACCATGTCAATGAGTTCTTGAGCTTCTGCAGGCGTTTTCTTTAGGTGAATGGATCCACCTGCAGAAGTGTCCAGTGACATCTTTGATAGCTCAGATAAACCATCATAGAATATATCCAGGATGGTCCATTCTGAAAGCATGTCAGAAGGACACTTTTTGGTCAACTGTTTGTATCTTTCCCAAGCTTCATAGAGGGATTCACCTTCTTTCTGTCTGAAGGTTTGAATATCAGCTCTAAGCTTGCTCAGCTTTTGAGGAGGAAAGTACTTGGCTAAGAAAGCCGTGACCAGCTTATCCCAAGAGTTCAGGCTGTCTTTGGGTTGAGAATCCAACCATAATCTAGCTTTGTCTCTTACAGCAAAAGGGAAAAGCATGAGCCTGTAGACTTCAGGATCTACTCCATTAGTCTTAACAGTATTACATATCTGCAAGAATTCAGTTAAGAACTGAAAAGGATCTTCAGATGGAAGTCCATGAAACTTGCAGTTCTGCTACATCAGAGAAACTAACTGAGGTTTCAGCTCAAAGTTATTTACTCCAATGGCAGGAATGGAGATGCTTCTTCCATGTAAATTGGAATTAGGTGCAGTGAAGTCACCAAGCATTCTCCTTGCATTGTTGTTGGGTTCGGCTGCCATCTCCTTTACTTGTTTGAAATTTTCAATCAAGTTGTCTCTGGATTGTTGTAATTTAGCTTCTCTTCAGAGTCCTTTCAGGTTCTGGATCAGCTTCAACAAGAATGCCTTTTTCTCTGTCCCTGCTCATAAGAAAGAAGAGAGAAAAAGAAAAGAAGAGGAATCCTCTATGTCACAGTAAAGAGGATCCTTATTGTTAGTAGAAGAAAAGAAGAAGAAATTCGAACACAGATAGAGGAGGGGGTTCGAATTTGGTGATGATGTGAGGAAGAGATGTTAGTAGATGAATAAATAAATAGAATAAGATGAGAGAGAAGGAGGGAATTTTCGAAAATTATTTTTGAAAAGGAGTTAGTGATTTTTGAAAATTGGTTTTTAAAAATTGTTAGTATTTTTTTTTTCGAAAAATTTTTAAAATCAAAAATAAAAATAATTAGTTAATAAAAAAGAAATTTTTGAAAAAGAGGGAAGATATTTTCGAAAATTAGAGAGAGAGAAAGTTAGTTAGGTAGTTTTGAAAAAGTTAAGAAACAAACAAAAAGTTAGTTAGTTAGTTGAAACAACTTTTGAAAAGATAGGAAGTTAGGAAGTTAGGAAGTTAGAGAAGATATTTTGAAATCAAATTTTAAAAAAAAAAGATAAGATAAAAAGATATTTTTGAAAAGATATGATAGGAATTAGTTTTGAAAAAGATTTGATTTTTAAAATCACAATTAATGACTTGATTCACAAGAAATCACAAGATATGATTCTAGAACTTAAAGTTTGAATCTTTCTTAACAAGCAAGTAACAAACTTGAAATTTTGAATCAAAACATTAATTGTTTATGTTATTTTCGAAAATTTAATACAAAAATAAGAAAAAGATTTTTGAAAAATATTTTTGGAATTTTCGAAAATAATTAAGAATTTTGAAAAAGATTTGATTTTTGAAAAAGATTTTGAAAAAGATAAGATTTTCAAATTGAAAATTTGATTTGACTCATGAGAAACAATTTGATTTTTAAAAATTTTTGAAAAAGTCAACTCAATTTTCGAATTTGATGAGAGAAAAAGGGAAAGATATTTTTTTTATTTTTGAATTTTTATGATGAGAGACAAAAACACTAAAAAGATGCAATGCATGAAATTTTTAGATCAAAACATGTGATGCATGCAAGAATGCTATGAATGTCAAGATGAACACCAAGAACACTATGAATGTCAAGATGAACATCATGGACACAATTTTGAAAAATTTTTAATGCAAAGAAAACATGCAAGACACCAAACTTAGAATTCTTTAATGCTTAGGCACTAAGAATTCAAAAATGCATATGATAAACATGAAAAGACACAAAACAAAAAATCATCAAGATCAAACAAGAAGACTTACCAAGAACAACTTGAAGATCATGAAGAACACTATGAATGCATGATATTTTCGAAAAAAATGCAAGATGCATATGCAAGTGACACCAAACTTATAATGTGACTCAAGACTCAAACAAGAAAGAGAAAAATATTTTTTTTTATTTTTATGATTTTCTAAATTTTTTTTTTTTTTTTTTCGAAAATTATATGAAAAGGAAAAATAAGGATTCCAAAATTTTTAACATGAATTCCAGGAATCTTGCATTCTTAGTCTAAAGCTTCAGTCCAGGAATTAGACATGGCTCACTAGCCAGCCAAGCTTTCAAAGAAAGCTCCAGTCCAAAACACTAGACATGGCCAATGGCCAGCCAAGCTTCAGCATGTAACACCAGAGTATATTGCTCTTGATAACAAATTGCTGCTCATCATTTATCAAGTATGTAACTTACCTCTGATGATTTGGAAGCCTCAATCCAAAAGAATTTAGACATGGCTTTACAGCCAGCCAGGCTTCACATGCTTCATGAAACACTAGAATTCATTCTTAAAAATTTTGAATAAATTTTTGAAAACATTTTTAATTTTTTTTCGAAAACAGATGAGAAAATTTTAGAAATATTTTTGAAAAATTTTTGAAAAGAAAACAAAAAGAAAATTACCTAATCTGAGCAACAAGATGAGCCGTCAGTTGTCCAAACTCAAACAATCCCCGGCAACGGCGCCAAAAACTTGGTGCACGAAATTGTGATGTCCAGGCTCGAACAATCCCTGGCAACGTGAGCAACTTGGTACGCGTAATCGTGATTACACTTTAATTATGTAAAATTCATGGCTCTTTCTTCCCCTGGCAATGGCGCCAATAACATGGTGCCAATACCATGGTTCACAACTTCGATACAACTAACCAGCAAGTGCACTGGGTCGTCCAAGTAATACCTTACGTGAGTAAGGGTCGAATCCCACGGAGATTGTCGGTATGAAGCAAGCTATGGTCACCTTGCAAATCTCAGTCAGGCGGATATAAAGTGATAATGGTGTTTTCGAATAGTAAATAATAGAATAGGGATAGAGGTACTTATGTAAATCATTGGTAGGAATTTCAGATAAGCGAATGGAGATGCTTTTCGTTCCTCTGAACCTCTGCTTTCCTGCTATCTTCATCCAATCAGTCTTACTCCTTTCCATGGCTGGCTTTATGTGATACATCACCACTGTCAATGGCTACTTTCGGTCATCTCTCGGGAAAATGATCCAATGCCCTGTCACGGCACGGCTAATCGTCTGGAGACATCACCCTTGTCAATGGCTTCATCTTATCCTCTCAGTGAATAATATGCTCACGCACCCTGTCACGGCACGACTATTCATCTGTCGGTTCTCGATCATGCCGGAATTGGATTTACTATCCTTTTGCGTCTGTCACTAACGCCCTACAGTCGCGAGTTAGGAGCTCGTCACAGTCATTCAATCATTGAATCCTACTCGGAATACCACAGACAAGGTTTAGACCTTCCGGATTCTCTTGAATGCCGCCATCATTCTAGCTTACACCACGAAGATTCTGGTTGGGAGATCTAAGAGATATTCATTCTAGCTTATTTCATGTAGAACGGAAGTGTTTGTCAGGCACGCGTTCATAAAGGAGAAGGATGATGAGCATCACACATAATCATCACCTTCATCACGTTCTTGGGTGCGAATGGATATCTTAGAAGAGAAATAAGAAGAATTGAATAGAAAACAGTAGTACTTTGCATTAATCTTTGAGGAACAGCAGAGCTCCACACCTTAATCTATGGAGTATAGAAACTCTCCCGTTGAAAATACATAAGTGAAGGTCCAGGCATGGCCGAGATGGCCAGCCCCCTTGGTCTAAGAACAATGCGTTCAAAGATGATCCTAAGATCCTAAGATGATCAAAGATGCCTAATACAATAGTAAGAGGTCCTATTTATAATAAACTAGCTACTAGGGTTTACATGAGTAAGTAATTGATGCATAAATCCACTTCCGGGGCCCACTTGGTGTGTGTTTGGGCTGAGCTTAAGTGTAGCACGTGCAGAGGCCATTTGTGGAGTTGAACGCCAGGTTTTGATCCATTTCTGGCGTTCAACTCTGGTTTTGGATCCTTTTCTGGCGCTGGACGCCAGATTTGGGCAGAGAGCTGGCGTTGAACGCCAGTTTACGTCGTCTATTCTTGGCCAAAGTATGGACTATTATATATTTCTGGAAATCCCTGGATGTCTACTTTCCAATGCAATTAGAAGCGCGCCATTTTGAGTTTTGTAGCTCCAGAAAATCCACTTTGAGTGCAGGGAGGTCAGAATCCAACAGCATCAGCAGTCCTTCTTCAACCTCTGAATCTGATTTTTGCTCAAGTCCCTCAATTTCAGCCAGAAAATACCTGAAATCACAGAAAAACACACAAACTAATAGTAAAGTCCAGAAATGTGAATTTAACATAAAAACTAATGAAAACATCCCTAAAAGTAACTAGATCCTACTAAAAACATACTAAAAACAATGCCAAAAAGCGTATAAATTATCCGCTCATCACACAGCAAAGCTCCTCACCCCCAACCATGGAGTTTAGAGACTCATGCCGTCAAAGATATAATATGAAACGTGTAAAGTGTCATGAGGTACAAAATGAATCACTAAAAGTAGTTTTTATAATAAACTAGTGACCTAGGGTTACAGAAAATGAGTAAGCTAGGATAGTTAGTGTAGAAATCCACTTACAGGGCCCACTTGGTATGTGCTTGGGCTGAGCATTGAAGCTTTCACATGTAGAGACTTTTCTTGGAGTTAAACACCAGCTTTTGTGCCAGTTTGGGTGTTTAACTCCAGCTTTTATGC
Source organism: Arachis ipaensis (assembly GCF_059453495.1). NCBI lineage: Eukaryota > Viridiplantae > Streptophyta > Magnoliopsida > Fabales > Fabaceae > Arachis > Arachis ipaensis. The sequence continues at coordinate 107,767,193 of NC_142441.1, read as the reverse complement.
CAGTTCTGGCGTTTTGACGCCAGAATAGGGTAGAAAGTTGGCGTTTAAACGCCAGTTTGCATCATCAAAACTCGGGCAAAGTATGATCTATTATATATTGCTGGAGATCCCAGGATGTGTACTTTCCAACACAATTGAGAGCGTGCCAATTGGGCTTCTGTAGCTCGAGAAAATCCATTTCGAGTGCAGGAGGGTCAGAATCCAACAACATCTGTAGTCCTTTTTCAGCCTCTGAATCAGATTTTTGCTCAGGTCCCTCAATTTCAGCCAGAAAATACATTAAATCACAGAAAAACATACAAACTCATAGTAAAGTCCAGAAATGTGATTTTTGAATAAAAAATAGTAAAAACATAATAAAAACTAACTAAAATATACTAAAAACATACTAAAAACAATGCCAAAAAGTGTATAAATTATCCGCTCATCAAAGAGAAGTAGATAACTAAAGTGCTAGAATAAATAAAAGTAAGAGAAAGCTAAGTTAAAATAAGATAAAATTCTGAAGCTAAAAAGAAATAAGACTAAAAACCCTAAAACCTAGAGAGAGGAGAGAGCATCTCTCTAGAAACCTACATCTAAAAGCTAAAAATGTGTGAAAGAATGAAAATTGAATGGTGAATGACCATCCAGCCCCACTCTGCAGCCTCTAATCTTCACTTTCGGGCTTGAAACTGGGCCAAAAGCAGCCCAGAAATTGCCCCCAGTGTTTTCTGTTTACTGAGGCACGTGACGCTTTGTCACGCGTACGCGTCAGCCACGCGTACGTGTCGCTTGGACTTTGCAAGTTCACGCGTACGCATCAGTGGATGCTGTACTTGGTCACCCGCACGCCTCATCCATGCGTACGCGTCGTGACCAGCTTCTCAAATCCTTAATTTCTTGTGTTCCTTCCACTTTTGTATGCTTCCTTTCCATCCTCTAAGTCATTCCTGCCCTATAAACCCTGAAAATACTTAACTAACATATCACCGCATCGAATGGTAATAAGAGATGATTAAAAATTAGCGATTTTAAGGCCTAAGAAGCATGTTTTCCATCATAGTACAAAATTAGGAAGGAAACTTAAAATCATGTAATTTACATGAATAAGTGTGAGAATAGTTGACAAAATCCACTCAATCTAATAAAAAATAAACCATAAAATAGTGGTTTATCAAGATGCAGATGAAGATGTATGATAATTATCATTATTTTGAGAGTTTGAGGAAGACGTAGATTGAGATGCATGATTGACACCATGAGATGAAATGCTAAAGTCAGAATCATTTATTTCAAGTCCTAATTGTGGAGGATTCTCAGGTGGATCTATGTTATCAGTCCCAAAATGTGTATAATTCTCAACAGGAGGTGCAGATATATGAGTGATATGTTGATAATTTGGTGATCAATGATGGCTGTAATTAAACAAATCTTCAGATCTATGAGAATTGTTTGTGTGATTTGAGTTCTTGTCAATGAAAAGAAAATGATTTTCATAGAAAATAACATTTCTTGAAAGAAATATTTTTCTTGATGGTAATTCTAATAAAAGATAGCCCTTAGTTTCTGCTTGATAACCCAGAAAACAACATTTCGAAGCCCTAGCATCTAGCTTAGTCCTTTTTGAAGTTACAGTACTTGTATAGGCAAGACAGCGAAAGGTTTTCAGATGTGAAATATCAGGTAATTTTGAATAAAGAACTTCATATGGAGAAGAATTTTTGAAAATAACACTAGGAAAATGGTTGATGAGGTGTATAGCATGCTTAACAGCATAGCTCCGAAAACACTTTGGAATGTTTGAATGAAACATAATGTTGCGGCTAATTTGTAATATGTGTTGATGTTTTCGTTCCACAATTCCATTTTGTTGAGGTGTCTCAACACAAGAGGTTTGATGTTCAATTCCATTAGAATTGTAAAAAGAAAGCATCTTAAATTCTGGTCCATTATCTTATCTGATGGCTTTAACAGATTTTTCAAATTGGGTTTTAACTAGTTGAACAAAAGATTTAATCAAGTTTGATGTTTCAACCTTATGTTTCATAAAAAAAATCCATGTGAATCTACTTTTATCATCAATAACCATTAAAAAATATTTATGACCATTAGTAAATGGAATTCTCAAAGGCCCCCAAATATCCATATGAAGCAAATCAAAACAATTGGTTGTCTTACTAGAGCTTAAAGGAAATGGAAGCTTCTTTTGTTTACCAAAATGACAAGCATCACAAGAAATTTTATTGAAATTCAAATCACAATATGTAAGATTGTATTTTTGTTTCATTACAGCAAGCCTATCCTCTATTCCTATGATGTTGTTTGTGGTGTAGGAGCCATTTGGAAGCCTAACTATAATTGTGCAAATATGATGCTAAGTGTCAAAATCTTAAAGATAATATGATACATGGTCAGTGGCCCCTGTATCAATTATCCAAGACTTTGACTTTTCTGTTTCATCGCCACTTCTCTCAGCCAAAACATGTGACTTAAAATGCAATAGTTGAATCACTCGGTTACCTTTACTTCTCATTGCTGGAGTTTGGCCAACTATTTGGTTAGTGCTGTGGATGGACTATAGCTCATTGCGCTGAAGAATGGCTAGTAAAGCGATCTTCTAATCTTGAGTGAATTCCAAGCATTGCTCGTCACTTCTTTGCTGCTTCTGATCTGTACTGTCTTCATCAGCATGTTCATCAGTGGCTGCATAATTGAATGTTGTAGCACCACCACTATTATATCTCTCCTTCAGATGTGGTGGCAGACCATGTTTCCTATAGCAAACATCTATTGTGTGTTCAAGCTTTCCACAATATGTGCAAACAATTTTTCCTCTACCCGAACCTTTGCCTCCATATGTTCTGCTCTTTCTTCTGCCTAGTCGATTAGCAGCAACAATATCACTCTTAGTAGAATCTGATCCTTTGTTGGAGGTGGTTCCTTATGGAGATTTGGGTTGTGCAATATTGAGAAGCATCTGAGATTCTTCTCCATGAAAGCCAAGTTGCCTTTCTTGCTGTGTGAGTAAGGCAAAAGTAGAATCAAGATTGGATAGTGGCTCCATCATCATGATCTGTGAACGTATAGTTGAGAATTGATCATTTAACTCCATAGAAATTTTACCACACATCCCTCAGATCTATATGCTTGAATAACTCCAAGACCACAGGAGCATCTTGAAGTGCATTCACAAATAGGTACTGGCTGAAAACTCTCTAATTCCTCCCATAATGATCTTAATTTTGTGAAATAAGTAGTAATAGAAAGATCTCTTTGCTTGGCAGCATACAATTCTTCCTTCAATTCAGCGATTCTGAACCTATCACCATGATAGTATCTTCTTCGTAATTCACTCCAAATCTCATAAGCTAGATTATTCCACATTACACTTCGTGAAATATCTGGACTCAGAGACAAGTTAATCCAACCTACAACATAAGTGTTGCAACATTTCCATTGCTTAAACAGAGGATCAGATTCAAGTGGTTTCGTAATCGTTCCATCAACAAAGTCAAATTTGTTTTTAGATTGTAGAGCTAAAGTCAATGCTCTACTCCAGTCACCATAATTTGATCCATTCATAATTATAGGAGTTATAGGAATACTGGGATTTTCAGACTGATGAATAAAGTAAGGACTGGTCTGATTAATGCTTGGGTTTGAGGTTCCATTGTTGCGTCCAAGCTGAGCTGAGATTTAGTTGAGAAGAGCAGCTACAGATTCGGCCGGATGAGGAGTAGTTTCAAACAGAAGTCAAGTAAACTGATTCAAGTTAGCCCAATCCCACTAAAAGAGCCTGGGTTCATTTTCGATTCTGGGTTGTTAGCATCCATGTTTTAGGATTCGCAGATTTGAGAGCCAATCTACGAGCAATAAGAAAAATTGAAAAATCACGTCCTCGATCTTTGATCTTCGAGCACTCTCATTACACACCACCTCGATCCACGCTTACCGCACCATATTGAAAGTGAGCTCAGAGAGGTGTTTCTTCGTGTGTCCTCATAGAGCTGAGAGAGAGATGAAAGAGAGAAGAAGAAGAAATTTGGTAAAGGTGATTTTTTGAATGAATGAACCTCAAGGAATATACAAGCTACAGTACCTATTTGTACAATGTACAATTATTTTTGTTTTCACTTCTAACAAACTCTATCAGAAATTACCAATTACAGCTATGATCCTATAATTACAAATCTACCCTCTAACAATATCAAGTTTGTTACAATCAGAATTAACTATGAATGTGTGTAACAGCCCAGACCACCCGCTAGCATGATATTGTCTGCTTTGGCACACAAGGCCTCACGGTTGTTGCCTTTGACGATAGGGATGATAGCCAAAGCCCCCCACACTCACTCGTCAAAAAGCGTCATGCTAGGGAGAGGTATCCACACCCTTATAAGGCATGCTTCGTTTCCCCTCCCCAACCGATGTGGGATCTTACAATCCACCCCCCTAAGGGAGTCCAGCGCCCTCGCTGGCACATCGATCCGGGTTCTGGCTCTGATACCATCTGTAACAGCCCAGACCACCCGCTAGCATGATATTGTCCGCTTTGGCACACAAGGCCTCACGGTTTTGCCTTTGACGATAGGGATGATAGCCAAAGCCCCCCACACTCACTCGTCAAAACGCATCATGCTAAGGAGAGGTATCCACACCCTTATAAGGCATGCTTCGTTCCCCTCCCCAACCGATGTGGGATCTTACAATGTGCAATTAATAACTAAAAGTAATTAATAGCAGAATTAGTTATGTAATAATGTACAAAGACTTGAAGGTATAATATTATATTAGTTAAGTGAAAAATATTAATAAACTAAATAATTGAGATATAAATCTATCACATAGTGAAAAATAATATATATATATAATACACTAAATTATACAATATTTTTTATTTATTTAAATACATATCTCATATATAAACATAGTTCTTAAAATTTTTTGGGGAGACCGAAGTCACTACTCGCTCCTTCTAAATCCGTCTCCAATAGAAGTGTAGAACTTAGGCCTTATAATCTTAAACCTCAAACCTTAAGTTTCTTCGTGTGTCCTCATAGAGTTGAGAGAGAGAGAGATGAACAAGAGAAGAAGAAGGAATTTGGTAAAGGTGATTTTTTGAATTAATGAACCTCAAGGAATATACAAGCTACAGTACCTATTTGTACAATGTACAATTGATTTTGTTTCCACTTCTAACAAACTCTATCAAAAATTACCAATTACAGCTATGATTCTATAATTACAAATCTACTCTCTAACAATATCAAGTTTGTCATAATCAGAATTAACTATGAATGTGCAATTAATAACTAATAGCAGTTAATAGTAAAATTAGTTATGTGATAATGTACAAAGACTTGAAGGTATAATATCATATTAGTTAAGTGAAAAATATTAATAAACTAAATAATTGAGATATAAATCTATCACAGTGAAAAACTATATATATATATATATATATATATATATATATATATATATATATATATATACTAAATTATACAATATTATTTATTTATTTAAATACATATCTCAATATATAAACATAGTTCTTTAAATTATTTGGGAAGACTGAAATCACTACTCCCTCCTTCTAAATCCGTCCCCAGTAGAAGTGTAGAACTTAGGCCTTGTAATCTTAAACCTCAAACCTTAAGTTTCACAGTTGTGTTCCCAGATTAAAACTTCTATGGTGATTTTAAGTACTTTTCTACCGAGTGAACAACTAACTCAATGATTTAGTATCTTGATTAGATCGATTAACTATTTAACTTTGATAACTATGTAAATAAGTGAATATATGTTGAATAAAATGAGTGAAATTCGTTGCGAGTGCACACCCTCTTTACAAAAAGAAAATGTATAATGTTTCACTTTCTAATTTTTTGTATAAATAACAAGCCTGCCTGTTTTTGTTGAACATCAAAGAACTGACTTAGAGTCTTGGATCTAAGATACATACTTGCTTTGCTGTCTTTATCCTTTGTTTATGGCTAGTTGTGTCTTGTGTGTACTCTATACTCGGATCCATATTTTTGCATATACAAATTGCATTATTATATTTTCTAACAATTTTGATGCACACGCAACGTTATGATGAGATAACTAAGTCAAACAAAAAGAGTAAAACAAATGACTTAACGATTCAATAAAGCCTTAAAAATCCGTGAATTGTTATATTATTTTCTTGGATATTGACAAAAAACAATTTCCTACAAGTTTTCCAAAACGATGCACAGAGTAGGTATAATTTGATAATATAAAAATTAAACAAGGTAAGTGGTATTAGAAAAATCGCAAATGGAAGTGTCTTCGATTAATCATTACTATTAGTTTTAGTTAAATTTGTTTGTCTAGTTGGTTTCAGTGTAGTACCGAGAGAGAAGGGAGAATTTGAATGAGGACAAAATTAAAAGAATAGGTCAAATTCATCCTGAGTTTTTAGTATTAAAAATATATTTAAGTTACTTATTTCTTCAAAATTTGGACACATTGATTTTTTTTTTTAATGTCTCATTTTAAAAATTTTTTTATGTATGCATTCATATTAACCAGGTTAATATAACGAGAGTCACGTTTAATTTTTTTATTGGGTGTAACAGACCCAAGTAAACATGAGGAATCGATATGTCCAAATTTTAAAAAGGTTAAAAATTTAAATTTATTTTCAAATTTTCGAAAACTTAAAAGTCTGCGAATAAAAAAGAGCCTGTTTGTCAATTTTTTGCAAAAATTAATTGAGGAAGAAGTGATCAAGTCACATGGTAAGTAAATAAAGAACGCTTCACTCTAAACTCTAGTTCAAAAAACAAGCTAAGAGTGAGTGTCATATGCAAAGAAGAGAGAAGAAAATGGAGATAGAGAAGAGCAACGACAACAATGAATTTTTCAGAGATGAACAGCAAGAGAGTGGCTGCAACAGAAAACAAAAGCGAAAAGGAGGCCTCCGAACATTGCCTTTTATCTTCTGTAAGCCACTAAGCCGGCTACTACTTTCTTATAAAATTGAAGATGTTAATTTTGATTGGCTTATGTGGTATGCATGATGCAGCAAACGAATTTTGCGATAGATTTGCGGTGGCGGGATTTAATGGTAACTTGATAAGTTACCTGACACAAGTGATGAACATGCCATTGGTATCTGCATCCAACATACTAACAATAATTGGTGGAACATCGAGCTTCACTCCTCTCCTTGGTGCTCTCATTGCTGAGTCCTTTGCTGGTCAGTATAGGACTATCACTGCCGCTTCCCTCATCTATCAACTGGTTCGATTTCTTATTATCAACTACTTCTCTTTCTGTATTCATCATTGCACTCATTCTAAGCTATTTTAGTTTTAGAAACGTTGGCTGTGTATTTTAGTTCAAATATAATACTACAAGTATTTTACATTTTGCAAAGGTAGATGAGACGTAAATTTATATTTAAGATAGTATATTCTTATTCATAAGATTACAGCTTAAATATTGTTTTGTATACCTTGTCATCGCGTACCTTAAATATTGTTTTCACTAAGGGATTGATTTTCACCACTCTGTCTGCTATACTTCCACATACACGGCCTCCACCATGTCCAAAACAAGTGAACTGCCAAGAAGCCACATCCTCACAACTATGGATACTATACATGTCTCTACTCCTCACATCTCTTGGCTCAGGTGGCATTAGACCCTGTGTTTTGCCATTCTTAGGAGACCAATTTGACATACCAAAAAAGGTGTGGAATCTAGAAATGGAACATCTTCAATTGGTACTTCTTTGGCTTGGGTTTGGCGTCTCTAACTGCTTTAACCATTGTGGTTTACATCCAAGACAACACTGGGTGGGGTTGGGGATTTGGCATACCAACAATTGTTATGCTATTTTCTATTCTTGCATTTGTGCTGGGGTCACCACTCTATAGGAATGTGAAACCAAAGGGAAGCCCTTTGGTTCGTTTGGTGCAAGTGATTGTGGCAGCTATAAGGAAGAGGAAAGAGGATTTGCCTAATGATCCTAACCTTTTCTACCAAAATAAGGAGCTTGATGCTCCTATTTCATTGGAAGGAAGACTTCAACACACAGATCAATATAAGTAAGTCAAATTGATAACTATTTGGTTCTTTTGGTTTAATTCAAAAATCTGAAATTAAAGAACAAGTAGGTGCAGACGTGCAGTTTGGTTACTAAGTTAGTATTGCAATAATGACAAAAAAATTCGTAACGAAATTTAGACGTCAACTCTTGCCACTCATTTTGATACAAAATCCAAAACCAATGGTGAGATATCTAGTGACGAGAAAAATCTTTTTGGTGAGGACTGAAATTGGGTAAAGAATGAAGATTGTAACTAAATCCTTTGAGAAAATTGTACATTGCACATGATATCTTTATTTTTATTATTTTTTTAGATTAGAAAAAGAATAATCTTCACTCTTTATCAAATGTTACTCTTCATCATAGTATTACCTTTTATGAGTTATGTTATTATTGTTATATACCTAAAACAAAGTGTTTTAGATTTTATATTGAGAGTGCTAAGAGGCCAATCCTTTTAATGGAAAAATAAAAAAGAAAATAACTAGTGTTGACTTAAATACCAGACATATAGTCACCAAAAAAAAAAAATACCAGACATATAAAAAGAAAAAATTTTGGTTACCGGATATTTTTCTTTTAAATTATCATTCACTAATATAGTTACATTATAAAACGTTTTAAGACACTAAGTCAAGATAAACATTATTGTTAATGTAACAATAAATAACTAAATATATGTAATAAGATTTTATAATACATTACATACAAATGAAATCAAAGAGTAATCTCTCTTGGAAATTTACAGATGGTTGGACAGAGCTACAATTGTGACAGAAGAAGAAGCTAGAGATCTAAATTCAGCACCAAACCTATGGAAACTAGCCACTGTCCACAGAGTTGAGGAACTAAAATCCATCATTAAAATCATTCCAATTTCTTCAACAGGGATCTTGCTCATAACAGCTTCATCTCATCTTCCAAGCTTTGTAATCCAACAAGCTCGAACAATGAACCGCCACCTCTCTCACTCATTCCAAATCTCCCCAGCAAACATGTCAGTATTCAGCGTCATAACCATGATGGCCGGAGTAGCTCTCTATGACGTCCTCTTCGTCCCCCTCGTCCGCCGCTTCACAAAAAATCCTACAGGAATCACATGCATACAGAGAATGGGAATAGGATTCATGATTAACATTGTGGCCACAGCTATCTCAGCACCGGTCGAAGTCAAAAGAAAAGAAATTGCTTCACAACATAACTTGTTGGATGATCCAACTGCTATTATTCCAATAAGTGTGTTTTGGTTGGTACCTCAGTATTGTTTGCATGGTTTGGCTGATGTTTTTATGTCTGTTGGACTCTTTGAATTTCTCTATGATCAATCACCTGAGAGCATGAGAAGTAGTGCTACTGCTATATATTGCATAGTTATAGCAATTGGGAGCTATGTTGGTACATTTTTGGTGACATTAGTTCATAAGTATAGTGGCAAAAATGAGAAGAATTGGTTGCCTGATAGGAACCTTAATAGGGGTAGATTAGAGTATTATTACTTGCTTGTTAGTGGGGTTCAAGTTTTAAATTTAATTTATTTTGTAATTTGTGTTAGATTCTATACTTATAAACCTGTGGAAGAAAATATTAGCGAAATCAACAATAAGGGAGAAGATTTAGAACAAAATGGTGAAAAATTATTATTGGAGAAACCAAAAGGAGATAAGGATGATCAAAACAAGAGTCTTAGCCAAAAGTAATGTATTTGTGATCATCTTGGCAGAAGCTGGTTAGAGATTAGTATTGTTATTGCATTCCTTGAATGTTCAATTCTCTAATACTTTGCTCATGTAAGCATAAGCTGGAATATTTAATTTGAGTATATATATATGATCACGAATGTTATGTGTGCGTTGTGTCTGAGAAGCACATCTATATCACCTACACCTTTTCCTAATAGGAAGAACAGTTAAGGTTAACAACTGACAGATTCGGCAGTAATGAAGCAGAATTTGGTTCGGGAAATGGTGGCAAGAGTGTGAGGTTGCAGAGCAATGCTTGTGAGGAATAAGCTATGGAATTGAAATTATGATTAATCTCAAGGAATAACCCACATGCGGCATAGTTTATATACTCCAGCTCTAAGCTTTACCAAGGAAAGAAGGGATACAAAGATGATGAGAACAATAATGGAGGGGAAACAAGCAAAAAAATAAAAAAATAAAAATTAACAAACCTATAGTAAATCAAACCAGTACAGGTTATAGTTACATGTTAACCAATTAGGCAACATACTGCGTACCGGTTAGCGTGTACCGATTCGCGATTCATCTGCTTATCAAAACACCTTAGATCACCTAACGGAACCACTATGATTGCGAACTAGTTCACTTGTATGCATCGTCAATAGAAACAATAATAATATTGGTTTTCGATAATTCGATTAAGAGATTAATCCACATATACAGTAAAGTAACAATTATGTCCCTCAAAATTTCGACTTCGAATAAATTAGTCCTTAAAAAAAATATATCAATTTAGTCTTTTAAAATAGTAAATGGTGGACACATGATGTTCTTCTATCAATTCATCAACTAAAACTTGACAATAATGCTTATATATACAGTTAATTACTCTGATATGTCTATTTATAAAAAATAGTCATATAGATAATAACTTTTAAAATAAAACTTTACTTATTTTAATAGAATTTATGATAAATAAAAAATAGTTAATAAATAATATATAAAAACTCAAGAGATAAATTTTATTTTACATTATTTATTAACAGAATAACATATATAGCCACTATTTATTATCTTAAAAGATTTAATTGATATTTTTTTTTCTTCAAAAATAAATTAATCAAAAATTAATATCTTTAAGAATCTAATTATTATTTTACTCCCACTTATAATTGAAGAAAGCAAACCCACAACGGAGAGTGGACAGAGAAGATGTTTCCACTTTGGACTTTGGTGTTTTTTATTTGAAAACGATAAAAAAGTTGCAAAAATTTATTAGAAGTAGGAATTAAGAGTAGGAGTATATGAATATAGGTAAAGTGTATTCTACAATTTACAATTACCTATGCACTTTTTCATTGGATGACACGGGAATAAGGAAAATTATTGCTAAAAGTCATTCACAAAATACAATTAAATTAGACTGATCTTCTCACATACTTAAATCAACAATATAGATTATAAATTCTAAATTTTGAATCTAAATTATAAATTTTAATCCTAAATTTTATATTTTAAATTAATTTTATTTATTTGACTTTTAAAAATTTTTTTAATTTGAGTTTTGGATGTTTTAACTATTTTTAATTTTGTATATTTGTTTAGGAGGATGTTCTCATAAAAACACATAAAACGTCTTTTTGTAAAGACACTTATGTGTCGCATTATTATTGTACGTATTAATGAACCGGTTATTCTTGAATTTCTTAACAAACTAGAATAAAATCAATTTTTTTATAATAATAACAATAAACCCAATTATTATCAGATCTGGTCGAACCGATCAATTTACATAATCTACTGGATCATGTTTTTTTTTTTGTTTTTTTAAAACAAAAATCAGGGATATATTTATCTTTTTATCAAAAAATTTAAACATGATTCGGTTTAAATTGTGTAAATTGGTCGGATCAAATCGGGTCTAATAATTATAGTGCAGATAATTAGGTTTATTATTGTTACTATAATAAACCGATTTTGTTTTGATTCATTACTCACTCCACATAATCATCATCTTCTTTTTCATTCCTATTCCCGTCCCTCTCTCCTTCTTTTTCCACTCTCCACTACTTCTCCCTCTCCTTTCAACTCTCTACCACCTCTTGCTACAAGTCTTTCTGCCACCATACTATCCCTTCTGATCTCCTCTCCTCTTCATCTACTTCCACCGCCGCAGATTAGGAACACCTTCACTTTCACTTCCATTGCAATTTCCAACAGTCTAGAGAGTTTGAAAGAGCTTATCGTGTTTGCTAGTTCAGAAAGACCAGGCCCGACGATGTCCATTATATATTGCACAAAATCATGTTAAACAAGTAATAGATACTGCTTAATTGTAAGGCAGTGTTTTGGAATTTGTATTGTCTGTAAATTATATCCAACAAATGCTTATCAATTCTCTTTGCAGCTTCATCAACTAGTGACTCAAGAATATCAGTTTCATCGTACCCAAAATTTTTCTTCTTGGTGTCACCCCTATATCAATGACAACTTTGATTGCTGCATTAACCCAATAGCGATCATCACAACATACCCAAAGAAAATTGATGGACTTCTTAGTCCTCAAAATCTGCTATGCAAGCGAGGGTGAAATGAATGAAGAAAGCATCGAGTGGTTGAGCCTATAACCTTCACGCCAAAGAGACTCAGCTTTCACGATAAGCTCTCAAATGGATGTGTTCCCATTCTGTGGTAGTGGAAGTGAAGGAAGAAGGGAGGAGATCGGAGGGGATAATATGGTGGCAGAGAGACTTGCAGCAGAAGGTGGTAGAGGGTGGGAAGTTGAGGGAGAGGGAAAGGAGAGGGAGAGGTGGTGGAGGGTGGAGGGTGGGAGATGGAGATAGGGATGAGAAACAGAATAATAATGATGTGGGGTGAGTGATGATACCTGATGAGCAGATATTTTATACGCTTTTTGCCATCATTTTTCATATAGTTTTTAGCATGTTTTAGTTAAGTTTTATTAAGTTTTCATAGGTTTTAGCGTAAAATTTACATTTTTGGATTCTACTATGAGTTTGTGTTTTTCTATACAATTTCAAGTATTTTATGAATGAAATTGAGGAGCTGAAGCAAAAGTCTGATTCAGAGGCAGAGAAAGCACTGCAGATGCTGTTAGAATCTGTCCTCCTTGCACTCGAAAGAGCTTTTCTAGAGCTACAGAAGTTCAAATGGAGCGTTCCCAATGGTTATGGAAAGCTAAAATCCAGGGCTTTTCAGCAATATATAATAGTCCCTACTTTACTTCAGAATTGAAGGCCCAAAACTGGCCAGCCATCTGCCCTATTCTGGCGTCCAACGCCCAAGGGAGGAGAGACCAGCGTCCAACGCCCAAGAAGGTGCCCCTAGCCAGCGTTCAATGCCCTAGAGCCCTCCTAGCACGTGGCTTACTCTTTTGCTCAGCCCAAACACTCACCAAGTGGGCCCCGGAAGTGGATTTTTGCATTAAAAGACTGTTTTATCCTTCTTATGTAATCCTTAGTCATTGTACAATGTTGTTTTTCTATGTGCACTATTTCTATTCTTAGAATTGAAACAAATTAAAATTCTTAATTCTCTACGACGTCTAGTGCCAAAAAAGAATTCAGGAACAAGCAAATCATAATGATTTTTTTCTTTATTTTCTGTTATTTTTTTATCTCTTGTTCTTGGAATGGATTTTGCAAAGTTCGTCTTATCAACATTGTTTTTTCTGGATATCTTTTCTTAATTTGACGCTTACTATTATGAAGCAATGAAAGTACTATGGTTTGATATATATAAAATTGTTCATCCTTTTCTCTAGACAGACGAATTGGTTCCACAATAAACATTGCCTTTTTTATCAATTTATTATTTTTCGTCAATCCTGTAAGACTTAAACTCTTTTGATTTGCCATAAGATCTAGATTGAGGAGAATTGAATACACGAACAATTGGTTTACGGTATAGAAGAAATACATGTATATATGATACTAGATATTGGATGTTAACGAATAGATAATCTCTTAACCATCCCATCAAATAGGTAGAAGATTCATTAAACTGTGAGATATTACCCTGCCATAGTGTAATGTATTTCCAATGCCAGTAAAAAGTAACCCAGCCAATCGTATTTAACATCCAGAAAGAAAGGTAAGGACCCTTACCTCTGGGGATAAGAAAATCATCATCGGGTTAGCGGACCCAAAACTATAGAACTTGGGTATGGGTATTTTGTCGAAATGGAATGGCCTTACCTTATTGTTTTCTTAAAAAATAAACAAAATTTTTGTAAATGGTGGATATTTCTAAATAAAAAAAGTATGTCCTAAGCTTTAGCTTTTAATCCGCATATTTTTACCCTCCATAATTCTTCCTCAGCCAGGCTTGTGCAGAATAGCAGAACAAGTAAAGTATTTGTAGCATAGCAAAAATGCCTTCCTCGTCATTAATATGTTTGCTCGCGGCAATTGTAGCCTCTCGGGAGAATTGATGATTGCATCAAAGATGCACTTGTTATTGCTAATACTAGTACATCGGAGAATTCTGAATTGGTTAGTTTAAATAGCCCCGGACTGTGGAACAAGGGAGTATCCCGAATCTACACCGAGGTATTGACGGTGATTCTCAAATATCGCAGAACCGAACGGGATACAATGAGATAAAATGCAATAAAGACAACAAAAGACAGGGGGAACGGGTTACCTACTTTTAACGGTCAAAGCGAACCCAACCCTTTAATTTCGAATTCAAGAATTCGGAATGAACCAAACCTCCCCAAGTAGGATTCAAACTTACGACCAGTCAGTTAACAGCCGACCGCTCTACCTCAGTAGCATCTAGTATTTATTTGAGAACTTTTATACTTTTAGGGAGGAACCAGTTCTTTCGAACACTTTACATGTTTCATTGTATTTTCTATCAGTATGAGTCTCTAAACCTCCTAGGTTGAGGGGAGGAGCTCTGCTGAGTTTTATGGATTAATAAAAGTATTACTGTTCTATCTTCAATCTGTGTTTGATTCTCTATTCTAAGATGTATCTTCGTTCTTCATCCTTATGAATGCGTTGAACCGGAATAAGGTTATCTCATTCTACATGGGTTTAGAGTGAGTCATTCATCGGACAATGATGAACCACTAGCTTGATTATACATCTCTTAGACGGCTAATCCACGACTTCTTTGTGGACTTCTCGAGACACCAGTTCAGCCGAGGTATGGGGAGATTAGGGTCTTTGTGGTAGAGGCTAGAACCAAAGGCGCAACATTCTCTGATCTGGAAGATTCGACCTTGTCTGTGGCATTTTAAGTAGGACCACTAAGGGAAATGGACTGCAGAAGCTTCACCCTCAATCAGACTGGATGCGCACTAACCCTGGTGTTCAGCTCTGAAGGAGAATCGACGACCTCTCAAGAAAGGCGTTGATCACATACAACCTGTCATAGAAGAAATCATTCACGGTTGGAGGAGACAGTAAAACCGAATTAATCCAGAAGAATAAGGCATCTCTGATGCCTTAACCATCCTCTTATCATTACATTCACCATCAACTGAGTAACGTTATCTTTATTTTACTTTTATGCATTTTAAACAATCAACCAACTTTTCTATCCGCCTGACTAAGATCTACAAGATAATCATAGCTTGCTTCAAATCACAATCCTCGTGGGATCGATCCTGACTCACTTAGGTATTACTTGGACGACCCCGTGCACTTACTGGTTCAGTTGTGCGAAGTGTAATTCTGCGCACCAAGTTTTTGGTGCCATTGTTGGGGATTGTTCGAGTTTGAACAAACTAACGAATTATTTTGTTGCTTAGATTAGGTATTGTTTTTAATTTTTTTTAGTCTTTGATTTTTCTTTTTCGAAAAAAATAAAATTTTTTTCAAAAATCTTTTCTTTTCTTTATTAATCTTGATCTTTTGTTCTTGTTCTTGTTAGAGTTCGAATTTCTTGAGTCTTTTTCCGAAAATTTTCAAAAATAGTGTCTTTTGTTTGAGTCTTGTGTCAATTCTTAAGTTTGGTGTCTTTGAGTCTTTTTCTTTAAAATTTTTGAAATTGGTGTCTTTGATTTTCAAAATTTTTAAGTTTGGTGTCTTTTGCATGTTCTTTGTTTTCTTGGAATTCTTTGAGTTTTGTTCTTGGTGTTTCATATACCACTATTTTATGATATATTTTGGAATGAATTGAGTGGGTTTTGTCAACTATTCTCACACTTATTCATGTAAATTGCATGTTTTTAAGTTTTCTTCCTAATTTTGTGCTATGATTGAAAACATGCTTTCTAGGCCTTAAATTGTTAATTTTAATTCTCCTTTATTACCATTCAATGCCATGATGTGTTTATTAAGTGTTTTAAGGTTTACAGGGCACGAATGGCTTAAAGGATGAAGATGAAGCATGTTAAAGTGGAAGGAACACAAGAAACTAAAGAGTTGAGAAGCGAGGAGCGACGCGCACGCATGGCTGACGCGTGCGTATGACCTGGAGCGTCTTTCAGTAACGCGTACGTGTGACCAGCGTAGAAGTTCAACGATGCGTATGCATGGCTGATGCGTACACGTGATAGAGTGTCACGTGCTTCACTTAACAGAACTCGCTGGGGGCAATTTCTGGGCTGATTTGGACCTAGATCCAAGCCCGAAAATATAGACTAGAGGCAGAGATGGAGCTGAGACTGACCACACTTCACTTTTTGCTTTAGTTTTTTATTAGTTTTGAATTCTAGTGAGAGAAACTACTACTTCTCTCTAGGGTTTTGACATTCTGAGTTTTATCTTCGAATTGGATCTTGAGAGAGTTGCTGCTACCTTTATTCCTCATCATTTTGTTCTTAGTTTCTTCTTAAATTCCCTTATTTACTCTTTTCCATTTGATTATTGAATTCATGTTTGGATCTTGTCACTTTTGAATCTTATTAATGCATTGGAGTATTTTTATGTTTATTTTCATTGCTTGTTTGATTCGTGTTAATTATTGTTCGTGCCAATTTTGATTTAACTAATTTTTCATATTTATCTTGTCTTTTATTTACTCCTATTATATGTTTGTGAAAATGGCATTCATGTTAATGGAGTAAAACTCCCAACTTGGTTGTGAGTGAGTAATTGGAAACCCTTGAGTTGTGATACTCAAGTATTAATCTGTAATTGGGGATTGCTGGCTAACTCGATTTTCAGCAACTCTAGTCCTCCCCCACGGAGTGACTAGGACTTGTGAGTCAGAGTTAGTGACAACCACTTGACTTTTCTTCAATTGTTAGAGGATAACTAAGTGGGAGCAATGAACCTTTACTATTATACTTGGGAAAGACAACAAGGGTAGAAACTCCAATTCTCTCTCCTAACCAAGGCCTTTTATTTTAAATACATATTACCTCTTGTTATTCATTCATTGCTTTAATTTCTAGTTATTTATTTTTCCATTCTCAAATTCCAAAAATAGTCAGAAAAATCCTAACCAATAATTTGCATCCTATGTCAACTCTTAGGGAAACGACCCGGGATTCTACTCCCAGTTATTTATTATTAATTGTGACATAATTTAAATTGATAGTGGAAATTTCATCGGTTAAGACTGTACTTGCAACGCTGTTTTAGAAAATATTTTTCAGGAATTCTTGACCGGCATTTTTCCTCCCATCAATTTTTGGCACCGTTACCGGAGAGTTGCATATGTGTGCTAAGTTATTGGTTGGTGTAAATATATTTATATTTACATAATTGCATTTTTATTTGTGTGTTTTTGTTTATTAGTATTATTTACTATTTATTTTTTTCTTAATATATTTTGTTGCCATGAGCTTTATGTTTCTTTTATTGAATGACTCGTTCATTACCGGATCCGAGGCTAGCCGCATTTGATCATGAAATTGAAAAAACTATTTCACACATTAGGCGAGCTCGGTGTCGGTTAGCCTCCGAGGGTGGTGAATGGGTTTTACCCAATTCACCAATCTTTTCCGAGGTTGAATCTGAAGCGTCGTTTGAGGAAGAAACTAACTCCTCTCCTACTAAATCTATTGACGTCTCTTCTGTTGATTTAGGTGCAGATACTATGGCCGCTCCTAGAAGGATTACTCTCAAGGAAGCGGGAGCTCCGGATTTTACTCTTTAACCATTTCAGGCGCGTCATCCAAATTTGACTGCTGATTTTGAACTGAAGACTACATTGATTAATCTACTCCCTAAATTCCATGGTTTACCTGCTCAAGAGCCTATCAAGCACCTTAGAGACTTTCAAACAGCTTGTTCAACTACTAGGCGGCATGGTGTGGATGAGACTGTTGTTTGGTTATATGCCTTCCCATTTTCTCTTGGGGGAAAGGCAAATGAGTTGGTTCTACACTCAACCTAAAGCTGTTGTTACTAATTGGGATTTTCTTATAAGGGAATTGATGAGCGGATATTTTATATGCTTTTTGACATCACTTTCATATAGGTTTTAGTAGTTTTTATTTAGTTTTCATTAAGTTTTTATAGGTTTTAGTGTTAAATTCACATTTTTGGATTCTACTATGAGTTTTTGTGTTTTTGGGCAATTTCGGATAATTTCTGGTTGAAATTGAGGAGTTGGAGCAGAAGTCTGATTCAGAGACAGAGAAAGCACTACAGATGCTGTCCATATTTTACTTCGGATTAGAAGACCCAAAACTGGCGTCCAACGCCAGCTTCCTGCCCCCTTCCAGGCGTCCAGTGCCCAAAGAGCAGAGCCTAGCATCCAAAGGCCCAGAGAGGACCCCCTAGCTGGCATTGCATGCCCCAGGAGCCTCATAGCACGTGGATCTCATTAAAGCTCAGTCCAAACACTCACCAAGTGGGCCTCAGAAGTGGATTTTAGCACTAAATATACTGTTTTACCCTTACTAGTCATCTGTTTAGTATTTAAAGACTTTTTACACGTTTTATCATTCATTCTCGATTGGGGAGAACCTTTTACACCTCCCATGGAAGGAGGTCTGCCATATTTTCATTTTTCCATTGTTTTTACTTTCAGTATGAGTTTCTAAACCTCTTAAGTTGAGGGGAGGAGCCCTGTTGAGTTCTATGAATTAATAAAAGTACTATTGTTTCTTCTTCGATCCATATTTGATCAATCTCTAAGATGTATATTCCGATCTTCATTGTGGTGAACAGCACGATCTGATGAATTGACTTTGTTCATCACATTAAGACGAATGTGCCTGACAAACACTCGCGTCTACTTGGGTTCGTGTGAATATGATAAACCACTATTTTATGGTTTATCTTGTGCTCAATTGAGTAGTTTTTATCAAGTCTTTGCACACTTATTCGTATAAATTGCATGATTTTAAAATTCTTTCCCAATTTTGTTTTATGATTGAAAACTTGCTTCCTAAGCCTTTAAATTGTGTATTTTAATTCCCCTTTATACCATTTGATGCCGTGATCCGTGTGTTAAGTGTTTTCAGGCTATATAGGGCAGGAATGTCTTAGAGGATGGAAAAGAAGCTTGCAAAAATGGAAGGAGCACAAGAAATAAAGGAGACAATCAGCAAGGAGCGACGCACACGCATGGATGACGCGTGTGCGTGATTTGGAGATTTGCACAGCGACGCGTGCATGTGCTTGACGCGTACGCGTGACATGCGAAGATGACTATCGACGCGTACGCACGACTGACGCATACGCGTGACATGCGCCACGTGCAGAAAACGCAGAAAACACTGGGGGCGATTTTGGGCTGATTTTGGACCCAGTTTTCAGCCCAGAAACACAGACTAGAGCCAGGGGACAAGCAGAGACTCAACACACATTGACATATTCACTTTTACAGAGTTTTTAGTTTTGAGTTTTGGAAATCTTAGAGAAAAAACACTACTTCCTCTAGGTTTCCTTCACATTCATAGTTTTTTGAGTTTTATGCTTTTGATTTGGATATTGAGAAGAGTTACTACCTCCGTTGAAGTTTCCATTATTCTAGTTTGTTTCCTTATTCCTTTACTCTTTTAATCGCCCATTAACCTTGTTCAGATACGTATGTTTATGATTTTGGGATTTATTAATGCAAAGAACTACTTTTACCTTTAATTAAATTTCAGTTAGTATTTTATTTAATTTATCATGTCTTCTCTTTATTCCCTTTATATGCCTGTGAACGTTGTATTCATGTCAATAGAGTAGACTCCCCACTTGACTTGGGAGTTGATTAAAAGAAAACCCTTGAGTTGGAACACTCAAGTGTTAATTTTGATTGGAAGTTGTTGGCTGGCTCTCTAGTCTCTGACTCTAATCCTTCCTTAGGAGAGGATTAGGACTTGGGATTCAGAGTTGGTTAGTTAGTTACTTGACTTTCCTTTATTCAGTAAAGGATAACTAAGTAGAACAATAACCTCTTATTATTACACTTGGAAAAATCCAACAAGGATAGAACTTCTGATTAATCTTCTCCCAGTCAAGGCTTTTTATTTTGAATACATAAATCTCATTTAATTTATATTGCTTTAATTTACAATCATTTATTTTTCTGTTCTCCAACCCTTAAAATTTCTCGGAAAACTTCTGATCAATAAAATAACACTCTTTTGTCAACTCGTTGGGAGACGACCTGGGATTTCTACTCCCAGTATTTTATTATTAATTTGTGACAACCCTTTCTAAATTGATAAGCAGGATTTTCGTCGGTTAAGAACTGTACTTACAACGCTGTTCTATTTATAAATTCTTAATTGGCAATGTTCTGCCACGTCAGAATACTTAGCCGGAAAGCACGAACCATCAGCTATGTTTATACATCTCTCAGATGGTTAATCCATGATTTTGTTGGGTCATTGGAAACTTCTCGAGATACCAGTTCAGCCGTCTCCGGGGAGATTATGGTCTCCGTGGTATAGGCTAGAATCCATAGAAGCAGCATTCTCTGATCTGGAAGATTCGACCTTGTCTGTGGCACTTTGAGTAGGATCGCCAAGAGAATGATTTGCTAAGAGCTTCACCCTTCGTCAAATTGAATGACCACGGGCAATGGCGTTCATTCTATAGCAGAGGAGATCAAGGACCATTGGCGTGGCTTTGATCACTTACAGCCTGTCATAGAAGAAGATCATTCACAAGCAAGGAAGAGAGTAGTACCAGAATTACCTCAGAAAGACAAAGCAACTCCAACTCTCAATCTGATCCTATCACTTATTCCTATTATTTACTATTCCAAGCATTTATGACAGATAATTATTCAAAGTTTATCTAACATAAAACCTTCTAATTCCTCCTGACTAAGACCTACAAGACAACCATAGCTTGCTTCAAGCCACAATCCTTGTGGGATCGACCCTGACTCACTCAGGTATTACTTGGACGACCCAGTGTACTTGCTGGTACTGCTGCTGTTGTACGAAATAGTGTGGGTTTTGCATACACGTGCACCAAGTTTTTGGCGCCGTTGCCGGAGATTGTTGAGTTTGGACAAACTACCGGATTGTCTTACTCCCTAGATCAGGTAATTTATTTTATTTTTATTTTATTTGAGTCTTTTATGTTGTTTTCTTCTTCTTCAATTTTCGAAAAATTCTAAAAACCTTTTAAAAAAATATTTTTCTTTTCTTTGCTTAATTTGTGTTCTTGGTTTGAGTCTTTGAGTCTTTTATTTTTATTTTCTCCTTCTTCAAAATTTTTGAAATTCTAAAAAGTTTTTCAAAAATATTTTTCTTTTCTTTGTTTAATCCTTGCATTTTTTGAATGTGTCCATGTTCTTGGTAATTTCATGTTCTTTGAGTCTTTCTTTCTAAAAATTTTTCAAAAATAATTTTTCTTAGTCAAATCTTGTGTCAAGTCTTTAAGTTTGGTGTTTTCTTTTTATTTTTCTTGCAATTTTCTAAAATTTGGCTTTAGTTTTCTAAAAATTTTAAGTTTGGTGTCCTTGTTATGTTCTTGTGTTCTTTGAGTCTTTAAATTTTTGTTCTTTGTATTCTTGTGAGTCTTCAAGGTGTTATTGAGTCTTGCATGTGTTTTGATCTTAAAATTTTTAAGTTTGGTGTTCTCTTGTGTTTCCCTCCAAATTTTCGAAAATTTGGGTGCACTAGATCTAAAAATTTTAAGTTTTGTGTCTTTTTTGTGTTTTTCTCTTTCATCATAAAATTCAAAAAATCAAAAAAATATCTTTTCTAACTAATTTTCACCTTAATTTTCGAAATTTTTCAAAAAAAAAAAATTTTAGATTTCAATTTTAAAATTTTATCTTATCTTATCTTAGTTGTTAAGTTTTCAAAAATCAAATTTTTCAAAAGTAAAAATCATATCTTTTTCAAAAAAATCTTATCTTTTTCAAAATTCAAAAATCTTATCTTATCTTTTTCAGAATTCAAATTTTTAAATCATATCTTTTTCAAAATTCAAATTCTAATTTCAAATCTTTTTAAAATCATATCTTATCTTTTTCTAATTTCAAATTCTAATTTCAAAATCTTTTCTTATCTTAATTTTTATCTTATTTAAAATTTAAATTTAAATCTTTTCTTATCTTATCTTTTATTTTTATTTTTATTTTTATTTTTTTTATCTTTTCTTAATTAATATCTTATCTTCTCTCATCTTTTTCAAAAGCACCTAACTAACTCTTCCCTCTCAAATTTTCAAAAATACTTCTCCTATTTCTCTCTCATCTTTTTCAAAACCTCATAACTAACCCTTCCTTCCTTAATTTTTGAAAATAATATCTTCTTCTCTCTCTTCTTTTTCAAAACCACCTAACTAACTCTCTCTTCTTAATTTTTGAAAAAACCACTTCTCTTTTTCTCTCTCTTATTTTCAAAACTTCCTAACTAACTCTTCTCTTCCTTAATTTTTGAAAATTCATCTCTCTTCTCTCCCTTCTATTTTTCGAAAATCAACATTTAAATCTTAAAATATTTTTAAATTATTAACATAATTTTCGAAAAAAATTAATTAATTAATTAAATAAAAATAAAAATATTTTAAATCTTATTTACTTTTTCTATTTATACTTCTTCTCTTCTCATCTCTATTCATTCAATTCTACTTTAATCGACTATTTGCCTACAATTCTTTATCTTCTTTCCTTTCTTCTTCACATCTCACTTGGAGCTTCTTGTCAATTGGCATAGAAAGCTCTCTTGTGATTTTCTCTTTTTATTTACTCTTACCCACTAATTCCAAGATATTTTTCCTTTACTTATTTTATTTATTTCTATTTTTATTTTTATTTTTATCTTCTTCTTTCTCTACTTCTGACTTTAAGGAGGAGCTTCTTGCCAATTGGCACAAAG
Organism: Arachis ipaensis; assembly: GCF_059453495.1. Classification (NCBI taxonomy): domain Eukaryota; kingdom Viridiplantae; phylum Streptophyta; class Magnoliopsida; order Fabales; family Fabaceae; genus Arachis; species Arachis ipaensis. Next base: position 107,744,242 of record NC_142441.1, on the reverse strand, counting down.
AACTTTCTTCCTTTCCATCTTTTTTTGGCTTCTTGTTTATGACCAAGAACAGGGATAAAGAACCCCTCTTGACTTCTGATCCTGAACCTGAGAAGACTTTGACGAGGCGTTTACAACTAACTAAAGCACAACACTCCGGAAGAGACCTTTCAGAAAGTTTTGAACAAGAATTGGAGGATATGGCCGAACCAAAAGAGGAGCCTAGAAAGGTTCTTGGTGACTTCACCATGCTTACCTCTAACTTTTATGGCAGAAGCATTGCTGTACCTGCCATTGGAGCTAACAATTTTGAGCTTAAGCCTCAGTTAGTCTCAATTTTGCAGTAGAACTGCAAATTCCATGGACTTCCACTAGAAGATCCACATTAGTTCTTAGCAGAATTTTTACAGATCTGTGATACTGTAAAGACTAATGGAGTTAATCCTGAAGTCTACAAGCTGATATTTTTCCCCTTTGCTCTAAGAAACAGAGCTAAGTTCTGGTTGGATGCCCAACCTAGAGAGAGTAGACTCTTGGAAAGAGCTAGTCAATGCTTTTCTGGCTAAGTTCTTTCCCCCTCAAAGGATGAGCAAGATAAGAGTAGAAGTATAAACCTTCAGACAAAGAGAAGGTGAATCCCTCTATGAAGCTTGGAAAATATACAAGAAACTGATCAGGAGATGTCCTCCTGATATGCTCTTAGAATGGTCCCTCATAGGCATGTTCTATGATGGCTTGTCTGAGATGTTCAAATTTCATTGGATAGCTCTGTAGGTGGATCTCTCCACTTGAAGAAAACACCTGCAGAAGTACGAGAACTCATTGAGATGGTTGCAAACAACCAATTCATGTACACTTCTGAGAGGAATTCTATAAACCATGGAACCTCTCAGAAGAAAAGATTTCATGAAGTTGAGACTCTGAATGCCATCCTGGCTCAGAATAAGATATTGACCCAACAGGTCAACATGATCTCTCAACATCTCATTGGGATGCCAACTGCATCTAGCAGTAATCAGGAAGCTTCTCTTGAAGAAGAAGCTTATGATCCTGATCAACCCACCATGGAGGAGGTGAATTACATGGGAGAAGCCTATGGAAACACTTACAACCCTTCATGGAAGAATCATCCTAATCTCTCATGGAAGGATCAACAGAAACCTCATCAAGGTTTCAATAAAGGTGGTAGGAACCAGAATAGGTTCAACAACAGACCACCATTCCCATCTTCTCAACGGAATATGGAGACTTCTAAGCAGAGCCTTTCTGACTTATCCATTCTAGTCTCCAGCCTCACTAAGACCACCCGAAGTTTCATTAATGAAACAAGGTCCTCCATTAGAAACTTGGAGGTATAAGTTGGTCAACTGAGTAAGAGGATCCCTGAGATCCCTCTTGACACTCTTCCCAGTAATACTGAGGTTAATCCTAGAGAAGAGTGAAAGGCCATAACCATGGAGGTTGAGGCCAAATTGAAGGAGAATGGGAAGGCATTGAACGCCAGTGAAGAAGCCTTCACTGGGCGTTCAACGCCCACCAGCCCAGAGAAGCTGGCGTTGAACGCCAGCAAGGACATCCCTGCTGGGCGTTCAACACCCAAAATGCTAGAGGGACTGGCGTTTAACGCCAGTCAGGGTGTACAGCAAGGGCGTTCAACGCCCAATAAGCTGACAAAGCTGGCTTTGAACGCCAATCAAAGCACACCCTTTGAGTGCCTGAATCCCACTCAAGAACCCTCTAGCCCAGAACCAAAGGAAACCACAAAGATAATTGAGGTTCCTTTGAATGCACTTCTGCAGTGCATGAGTTCTGATAACTACTCATCCTCAAGTGAGGATGAAGACACTAGGGAAGAGTAAGTTGCTCGTTTCCTAGGAGCTCTAATGAAGCTGAATGCCAAGATATTTAGTACAAAGCCTCTGGAGGAAGAACCTCCCCTGCTCACCAAAGAACTCCATGCTTTGGTTCAGCAAGAGCTACCTCAAAAGCTTCCAGACCTTGTACACTTTCTGACTCCTCACACCATAGGCACTATGACCTTTGAGAAGGTTCTGTGTGACCTAGGTTCAAGCATTAACCTCATGCCGCTCTCATTAATGGAGAAGCTCGGCATACTTGAGGTACAAGTTGTACACATCTCTTTAGAGATGGCAGAAGAGACCATGAAGAAGCCATATGGCTTAGTGGAGGATGTCTTAGTTAAAGTTGAAAACCACTACATCCGTGCAAACTTCATTGTCTTAGACATAGGAGAGGATGAGGATGACTGTGTCATCCTTGGAAGACCTTTTCTAGCCACAGCCAATGCTATCATTGATGTGGCTAAGGGAGAACTAACCCTAAAGTTAGGGGAGGACCACATCTTATTTAAGATTTCTCACCCTAATTCTCCCTCTAAAAGAGAGATAACAGTGCAACACCTAGTGTGCAGACCCTCTCTTTCTGTGCAGAGCTCTTCAGAGTCCCCAGACATCAATTCTGAGTTTGGTGTTGGGCAGTCCTCAACAAGCTCTAAGCACAAAGGTACTAAGAAAAAAGTACCTAAAGGCTGGAAGGACAAGAAGGTCCCAACTAAAGGCCTCTCACCTGGTATGAGAGTTGTCTTCACTAAGAAGTCAGCTTTACCATATACAGTGAGTCGTGTCCTATCTCTAGAGCATGTAGAGCTCATTCATGAGAGGACAGGAAGAAAATTCACTGTCAGGGGCGAAAATCTTATCCCTTACTCACCTTCTTAAGGAGTTGAAGGTCAAGCTAGGGACTTTAAAAGAGCGCTTGTTGAGAGGCAACCCAACTTTACTCAACCATGTTTATTTTCATTTTGTTTTTCTTTCAGTTGTCAGAGTCATGATCATGTGCATCAGTCAAGAGACAGATTTCACAGCAGTGAAAATAGAACACTCCAAGCGGAGTGTCAAAGTTGAACACCAGCGAGGAATCCCTCCTGGGCGTTCAACGCCCCAAGAGGAGAGCATTGCTGGCATTGAACGCCAGCCTGGGAGCAGCCCCTGGGCGTTCAAACGCCAATGCAGAGAAGCAGGAAATCTGGAATTTCCTAGCCTCTCAAGATGAAGTGGTCCCACAGAAGCTCCACCTACCCCACCTTCTTCTACTCTACTTTGCTCGAGGACGAGTAAAACTCTTAAGGTTGGTGTTGCAAAAGCTTTACTTTTTGACTTCTACCACTCCTAAGTATAGAAGAAGATGATGGAACAAACTAGAGAGCATGCCGCCTCAACAAAGACAAAGGGACACAGAAGAGATCAAGCACTACACGGGATCCTCAAGGAGGAGCACTGGCCACCATCATTCAGGTAGATTCGTTCTCTTTTACTCCTTTCCTGTTATTTTTCTATTTTCTATCTGTTTACCTGTTCTCTTGTTGTAAGTTGCATGATCATTTGCATTTGATGTCTTTAAGTTATAAAATGTTCCATATATCGCTCACCTTGCTTAAATAAAAAAATTTTTATTGAAAAAAATTGAGAGATGCATGAATTTCAAGTTTAAAATAATATTAGTTTAATTAGTTTGAGGTGGTGTCATTTCCTTTTGTTTTCTGAATGAATGAAATAAACAATGCATGTTTGAAGTTGAAATTTTAGAATGTTGGCTCTTGAAAGAATAAGAAAAAAAGAAAAATATTCTTGATAATCTGAAAAATCTGAAAATTGATTCTTGAAGCAAGAAAAAGCAGCAAAAAGCAAAAGAAAAAAAGCATGTTGCAAAAGAAAAAAAATTATATGCATGCAAAAAAGAAAGAAAAAATGGCAAAAAAATAAAATAACAAGCAGAAAAATCCATTACTGCCCAAAAATACAGGGAAAGGAGGGTAGATTGAAAAAGCCAATAACTCTTTAAACCAAAAGGCAAGGGTAAAATGATCCAAGGCTTTGAGCAACAGTGGCTAGGAGGGCCTAAAGGAATAAAATTCTGGCTTTGAGTTTATATTTAATACAATTTGAGGTATTTCAGATTTATGATTTTAATTTAGATTTTTACGTTCTTAGCTTGAATTGATTAATTGGTGACACTTGAGTTATCAAACTCCTTTGTTGATTGATAATTGGAATTTGTTGGTTGGTTTGGATCCCTCTAAAGCTAGTCTTTCCTTAGGAGTTGACTAGGACTTGAGGAATCAAATTGATTACTCCACTTGACTTTCCTTTATTTAGTAAGGGTTAACTAAGTGGGAGTAATGAACAATTCTCATCACAATTGATAAGGATAACTATGATAGGATTTTCGGTTTTCATACCTTGCTAAGAGCTTTATTGGTTATTAATTTAATTCTTGCAATTTACTTTTCCTGTTTATTATTCAAAAACCCAAATAACCAATAATAAATCATACTTCCCTAAAATTCCTTGAGAGACGACCCGAGGTTTAAATACTTCGGTTATCAATTTTATTGGGTTTGCTTTAGTGACAACCAAAAATTTTGCATGAAAAGATTTCTTGTCAGTCTAGAAGCTATACTTGCAACGAGAACTTAATTGTGAAAATTCTAAACCGCGTGAGAGTTCAGTTCGTTCAAAATGGCACCGTTGCCGGGGAGTTGCAATTGTGTGCCTTATTATTGGTTATTGTAAATATTTACTTTTGCTTGTTTATTTGTTTTTCTTTTTGTTTTTGTTTTTAATTTTTATTAGCCACTATGAATTCTCACCCCTGTCGCTTTGAGTTTGGTTCCAATGTTGTTGTAAGGAATGGAAGCTATAATGGGAACATGCATCAAGGTCGAAATAATCAAAGATGGAAGGAGCCACGAGGATTTGATCAACCCTTTTGGTGGCAACGCCTTCCAAGATACCATGGACAACGACCATCCTACGATGCATGCCAAGACAATAGTTATGGTGGACCTTTTCGTGACAACCAACCTCCACCAAATTACTATGGTCAAGAGCCATTCTGAGGTGCGTACCAAGATGATAGATATGGTGGACCCCCTTGTAGTTACCAACAAGCCCCATTATATGCCTATGAACCACCTCCTCAACATAGCTTTGAACCACCATACTCACAAGCCACCCACGACCATTCACCTCCATATGACCCTAACTCTTATCCACCCCAATTCCAATCCAATTACTCCCAAGAACCACCATTTTCATATGCACCATATCCATGTCCATCGACCCGAGAATCACAGGATCGTCTCAAGGAAACAGTGGATAAATTTCATGCAACCCTTCATCAATTAGAACAAGCAATAAATCGATTAGCCCATAGCACGAAGGAGACACTAGAAGCTCCGGTGGACAGTAAGGAGCATGACTTTGTATTGGAACAAGTGGAGGAAGCCGAGATTATCAAAGAAGAAGAATTGGTTGAAGACTTAGGAGACGCTGAACCTCCATAGGAATTAAGAGTTGTAGAGGATTCCGCCAAGAAATTCGCAATTGATGCTAAGGAGGATAGTGCACAACCCCCAAGACATGTACCTTATGAAGAACTGGATGGAACAGATCAAGATGCAAGTTTCCTTGGTAATGATGATCATGAATCAAGCTCTCCTAGTGATGAACTTGCATCCAAAACTGAACTCTTTGAGCTTGAAGAATCTTCCCCAGGTGAACTCTTTGATCAAGACGTGGTTGCAGTTGAAGAGGTTTGTAAGGAAATGGCAGAATTCACAGAAGAGTACAAGGAAGTGGAGCTTGCAAGACCACTGGAAACACCTCTCCATCGGCCATTACCACCCAATACAAACTTCAAGTGGGTGAAATCCTTAGCCTTTATCTTAACCTTCCCACTTGAATATGGTTTACTTGAAATCGATGGCCAGTGATAAACCACTATTTCATAGTTTATCTTGTGCTCAATTGAGTGGATTTTATCAACTCTTTACCCACTTATTCATACTATTTGCATGGTTTCACATTTACCTTCCTGATTTTGTGCTATGATTGAAAACATGCTTCTTTGGCCTTTAAATTGCTAATTATTAATCCTCTCTTATTACCATTAGATGCCTTGATATGTGTGCTAAGTGATTTTAGAGATCACAGGGCAGGAATGGCTCAGAGGATGGAAAGGAAGCATGCAAAAGTGGAAGGAATACAAGAAGTTGGAGAAACTGCTAAGCTATCCAGCCTGACCTCTTCGCACTCAAATGGCTATAACTTTAGCTACAGAGGTCCAAACGACACGTTTTCAGTTGCGTTGGAAAGCTAACGTCCGGGGCTTCGATTTGATATATAATTTGCCATAGCTGCCCCAACGCCAAGCGACACGAACGCGTGGATCACGCGGACGCGTGACCTGGCAGGAACGCAACCCGCGCGGACGCATGGACGATGCCTCTGCGTCACTTTTCCGCGACCTGTACGTACCAGAATATGCTAAAGGCGATTTCTGGGCTGTTTTTGACCTAGTTTGCGGCCCAGAAAACACAGATTAGAGGCTATAAAGTGGGGGAATGAATCCATTCATGAGGAAGCTTTCATATTCACAATTTTAGGAGTAGATGTAGTTTTTAGAGAGAGAGGTTCTCTCCTCTCTCTTAGGATTTAGGACTTCTCTTAGTTTTAGGAGTGACTCTCAATCCCAGGTTCAATGTTCTTTTTATTTATTTTCTTAATTTAATTTATGAACTCTTCCATGTTACATTTGATATCTTTATTAGTGCTAATTGAGGTATTTTCAGATTTATGCTTTGTTTCTTTTATTATATAAATAATTTGAATTTTTCCCTTTTGGCTTTGGTTGAGTCATTGGAGACACTTGAGTTATCAAACTCATTGTTGACTGAAAATTAGAATTCTTCAAGAATTAATTCGAGTTCCAATAACTCTAGCGTTTCCCAAGGAAAGACTAGGACCTGAGGAATAAAAATTAATTCATCCACTTAACTTACCTTCATAGTTAGAGGTTAACAAAGTGGGAGAAAAATCCAATTCTCATTACAATTGATAAGGATAACCAGGATAGGACTTCCAATTTTCATACCTTGCCAAGAGTTTATTTTATAGTTATTTATTTATTTTATTCTTCTTATGCAACATACTGCTCCCTTACTTTCTAAAACCCCCTAATTTACAAGACTCATAACCAATAATAAGAACATACCTCCCTGCAATTCCTTGAGAAGACGACCCGAGGTTTAAATACTCAGTTATCAATTTTAAAAGGGGTTTGTTACTTGTAACAACCAAAACGTTTGTATGAAAGGACTTTTGAATGTTTAGAAACTATACTTGCAAGAGGATTTATCCGCAAAATTCTAGACCACGCAAAAGTTCCTCTCATCAGCCAGCTTAGAGCTCTTTGTGGCTTTAAGAGTAAGAGGGAGATGGTTAGTGATAGGAGTTGGCATATAAAGTTCAATACGGTTCCACGTTACAAATTGAAGTGCAAGAATTGGTGTAGAGCTCGATTGAATGGGTTTCGGAAGATGTTTGGGTATCTCAGTGGAAATTCAGTCTGCGTACCACCCGGTTGGAATAATTTAGATCAGAGCGAAGATGGGTACAAAAGCAAAGTTTGGAATCTTGGAATTCATTCTGATGATCAACACTCCTAGAGCCTGATCACCTGCTTTAACTTGCTTGAAGGCTTTACGTTCCTAGTTTGGGACCCCGGAGGCTATTGGAATTGCAAACGTTGGTGGAAATTTCTGGATGAGTGATGAGCGGATAATTTATACGCTTTTTGGCATTGTTTTTACATAGTTTTTAGTATGTTTTTATTACTTTTTATTATATTTTTATTAGTTTTTAAATAAAAATCACATTTCTGGACTTTACTATGAGTTTGTGTATTTTTCTGTGATTTCAGGTATTTTCTGGCTGAAATTGAGGGACCTGAGCAAAAATCTGATTCAGAGGCTGAAAAAGGATTGCAGATGCTGTTGGATTCTGACCTCCCTGCACTCAAAGTGGATTTTCTGGAGCTACAGAAGCTCAATTGGTGCGCTCTCAATTGCGTTGAAAGTAGACATCCTGGGCTTTCCATCAATATATAATAGTCCATACTTTGCCCGAGATTTGATGGCCCAAACTGGTGTTCAAAGTCAGCCCAAGGAATTCTGGCGTAAAACGCCCAAACTGGCACCAGAATTGGGGTTAAACGCCCAAACTGGCACTAAAGCTAGTGTTTAACTCCAGGAACAGCCTAAGCATGAAAAAGCTTCAATGTTCAGCCCAAGCACACACCAAGTGAGCCCCGGAAGTGGATTTCTGCATCATTTACTTATTTCTGTAAACCCTAGGCTACTAGTTCATTATAAATAGGACCTTTTACTATTGTATTTTCATCTTTCAATCTATCTATTAATCATGTTTTGATGATTGAACCCCTCTTTGGGAGGCTGGCCTCACGGCCATGCCTAGACTTTTTACTTATGTATTTTCAATGGTGGAGTTTCTACACCTCACAGATTAAGGTGTGGAGCTCTGCTGTTCCTCATGAATTAATGCAATTACTACTATTTTTTTATTCAATTCATGCCTACTTCTTCTTTAAGATATTCACTCGCACTTCAACCTGATGAATGTGATGATCCGTGACACTCATCATCATTCTCACTTATGAACGCGTGCCTGACAAATACTTCCGTTCTATCTGTAATAGCTTGAGTGCGTATCTCTTGGGTTTCTAATCTAAGATCAGAACCTTCATGGTATAGGCTAGAATTATTGGCAACCATTCCTGGGATTCGGAAAGTCTAAACCTTGTCTGTGGTATTCCGAGTAGGATCTAGGAAGGGATGACTGTGACGAGCTTTAAACCTGCGAATGTGGGGCACAAGTGACAGTGTGCAAAAAGACAATGGTCTTATTCCGACGCTAGTGGGAACCGACAGATGATTAGCCGTGTGGTGACAGCGCATATGGATTTGTTTTCATCTGAGAGGATCATACAGCTTGCCATGGAAGGAGGTAACGCATGGTTGGAAGAAGGCAGTAGGAAAGCAGAGGTTCAGAAGCAACAAAGTATCTCCATACGCTTATTTGAAATTCCCACCAATGAATTACATAAGTATTTCTATCTTATTTTATATTTTATTTATATTTTAATTATCAAAACCTCATAACCATTTGAATATGCCTGACTGAGATTTACAAGGATAACCATAGCTTGCTTCAAGCCAACAATCTTCGTGGGATCGACCCTTACTCACGTAAGGTATTACTTGGACGACCTAGTGCACTTGCTGGTTAGTTGTGCGGAGTTGTGAAAAAGAGTTGAGATTACAATCGTGCGTACCAAGTTGTTGGCGCAGTTGAGATCACAATTTCGTGCACCAAGTTTTTGGCGCCGTTGCCGGGGGTTGTTCGAGTTTGGACAACTGACAGTTCATCCTGTTGCTCAGATTAGGTAATTTTATTTTATTTTTAAACTTTTTATTTTCGAAAAAATTTTCAAAAAAATAAATTATTCTATGTTCTTCAGAATTTTTAAGAATGAATTCTATAGTTTCAGATGATGCTTTTATCATCACAGGAGCTAATTGATTCCCATCAATTTGGCTGTTGTATGTAATGTCCTGCTGAAGCTTGGCTAGCCATGTCTAATCTTTTTAGACTGAAGCTTTAGACTAACATTGCATGATTCCTGGAATTCATATTAAAAAAATTTTTGAATTTATTTATTTTTTCCTTTTCCAAATAATTTTTGAAAAATACAAAAAAAATTTCATAAAATCATAAAAACAAAATAATTTGTGTTTCTTGTTTGAGTCTAATGTCAAATTTTAAGTTTGGTGTCAATTGTATTTTTCTGATTTTCGAAAATTCATGCATGGCGTTCTTCATTGATCTTCATGTTGTTCTTGATGATTTTCTTAGGTCTAATCTTTAAATTCTCTTGTTTTGTGTCTTTTGCTGTTTCTCATGTGCATTCTCAATTTGTTAGTATCTCCAATATAAAAATTTCTAAGTTTGGTGTCTTGCATATCTTTCTTTTCTTAAAAATATGTGTTGATGTTCTTCTTGACATTCAACGTGTTCTTGCATGTATTGTTTATTTGATCTTAGTCTTTTTTTATGATTAGTTTCATTTTGTTGTTGAACTCTCATCATTAAAAAATTCAAAAAATTTTTCAAAATTATGTCTTTTCAAGTCAATAATACAGAGAATTGAAGATCCAGAACATACAGCAGAGGAATTACAGAGAAAAAGCTGGGCATTCAAAATGCCCAGTGAGGAAGGAAAACTGGCGTTTAAATGCCAGCTAGGGTACCTGGCTGGGCGTTAAACGCCCAAAAGGGTAGTATTTTGGGCGTTAAACGCCAGAATGGATACCATTCTGGGCGTTTAACGCCAGGACAACACAAGGGAGGTAAGTTAGTTTTTAATTCAAATCTTTTTCAAATCTTCATACTTTGTCAAAATCATATCTTTTTCAATTTCCTTCTTAATATTTTCGAAAACTTTAAAATTTGATTTTCAAAATCTTTTTCTTATTTTTATTTCATAATTTTCGAAACTAATGCTAACAATTAATATTTTAATTCAAAAAATTTCAAGTTGTTACTTGCCTATTAAGAAAGGTTCAATCTTTAAATTCTAAAATCATATCTTTTAGTTTCTTATTAGTCAAGTAATCAACTTTGATTTTCAAAAAAAACATTCAAATCTTTTTAAATTGTTTTTCAATCATATCTTCTCAATCATATCCTCTCAACCACATCTTTTTCAAAATAATTTTCAATCATATCTTTTTTATTACTGATTTCAAAACCTTCTTCAAAATCACCTAACCACTTTCTCACTTTTAATTTTCGAAAAACCATTAACCATTTTTCAAAATTCTTTCTAATTAACTGATTGTTTCAAATTTTAATTTTATTTTGTTTCTTTTAAAAATTTTCGAAAATTCCCTCTCTCATCTATTTCTATTTAAGGACTAACACTCCTCCTCAATTAGCAATTCGAACTCTCTCTCTCTCTTCATATGTTCGAATTCTTATCTACCTACCTTATCCCTCTATTCCTGTTTTCCTCTGACACCTCAAGGAATCTCTATACTGTGACATAGAGGATTCCATACTTTCTTGTTCTCTTTTCTTTCTTATGAGCAGGAACAAGGATAAGGGTATTCTTGTTGAAGCTGATCCTGAACTTGAAAGGACCTTGAAGAGGAAGCTAAGAGAAGCTAAAGCACAACTCTCTGGAGAGGACCTAACAGAAATTTTCGAAAAAGAAGAAGACATGGCAGCCGAAAATAACAACAATGCCAACAATGCAAGGAAGATGCTTGGTGACTTTATTGCACCCTCTTCTGACTTCTGTGGAAGGAGCATCTCAATTCCTGTAATTGGAGCAAACAACTTTGAGCTTAAGCCTCAATTAGTTTCTCTGATGCAGCAGAATTGCAAGTTTCATGGACTTCCATTGGAAGATCCTCATCAATTTTTAGCTGAATTCTTGCAAATCTGTGACACTATTAAGACCAATGGGGTTAATCCTGAGGTCTACAGACTTATGATTTTTTCCTTTTCTGTAAGAGACAGAGCTAGGACATGGTTGGACTCACAACCTAAAGAAAGGCTGAACTCTTAGGAAAAGCTGGTCAATGCCTTCTTGGCAAAGTTCTTTCCACCTCAAAAATTGAGTAAGCTTAGAGTGGAAGTCCAGACCTTCAGACAGAAGGAAGGCAAATCCCTCTATGAATCTTGGGAAAGATACAAGCAGTTGATCAGAAGGTGTCCTTCTGGCATGCTTTCAGAATGGAGCATCATATGCATATTCTATGATGGTCTGTCTGAACTGTCCAAGATGTCATTGGACAACTCTGTTGGAGGATCTCTTCATCTGAAGAAGACGCCTGAAGAAGCCCAGGAACTCATTGAAATGGTTGCAAACAACCAATTCATGTACACTTCTGAAAGAAATCCTGTGAATAATGGGACAACTCAAAAGAAAGGAGTTCTGGAGATTGATACTCTGAATGCCATATTGGCTCAGAACAAAATATTCACTCAGCAAGTCAATTTGATTTCTCAGAGTCTGATTGAAATGTAAGCTGCATCAGGCAGTACTAAGGAAGCTTCTTCTGAAGAACAAGCCTATGACCCTGAGAATCTTGCAATGGCAGAGGTGAATTACATGGGAGAATCCTATGGAAACACCTACAATCCTTCATGGAAGAATCATCCTAATCTCTCATGGAAGGATCAACAGAAGCCTAATCAAGGCTTCAATAATAACAATGGTGGAAGAAACAGATTTGGCAATAGCAAACCTTTTCCATCATCTTCTCAGCAACAGACAAAGAATTCTAAGCAGAGCCACTCTGACTTAGCAACTGTAGTCTCTGATCTATCTAAGACCACTTTCAGTTTCATGACTGAAACAAGATCCTCCATTAGAAATTTGGAGGCACAAGTGGGTCAGCTGAGTAAGAAAATTACTGAAACTCCTCCTAGCACTCTCCCAAGAAATACAGAAGAAAATCCCAAGAGAGAGTGCAAGGCCATAACCATGACCAACATGGCCGAACCTGGAGAGAGTAAGGAGGACGTGATTCCCAGTGAAAAAAACCTCATGGGATGTCCTCTGAACAAAAAGAAGTTCCCCTTTGAGGAACCAAGGGAATCTGAGGCTCATACAGAGACCATAGAGATTCCATTGAGCCTACTTCTGCCATTCATAAGCTCTGATGAGTATTCATCCTCTGAAGAGGATGAAAATATTACTGAAGAGCAAGTTGCTAAGTACCTGGGAGCAATCATGAAGCTGAATGCCAAGTTATTTGGTAATGAGACTTGGGAGGATGAATCTTCATTGCTCATCAATGAACTAAATGATCTGGTTCAATTGAAATTACCTCAGAAGAAACAAGATCCTGGAAAGTTCTTAATACCTTGTACCATAGGCACCATGACCTTTGAGAAGGCTTTGTGTGACTTAGGGTCAAGTATAAACCTTATGCCCCTCTCTGTAATGGAGAAACTAGGGATCCTTGAGGTGCAAGCTGCAAGAATCTCACTAGAGATGGCAGACAATTCAAGGAAACAGGCTTATGGACTTGTAGAGGATGTCTTGGTAAAAGTTGAAGGCCTTTACATCCATGTTGACTTCATAATCCTGGACACTGGGAAGAATAAGGATGAATCCATCATCCTTGACAGACCCTTCCTAGCCACAGCAAAAGCTGTGATTGATGTTGACAGAGGAGAGTTGGTCCTTCAAGTGAATGAGGACTACCTTGTGTTTAAAGCTAAAGAATCTCCTTCTGTACACATGGAGAAGAAGCATGACAAGCTTCTTTCAATGCAGAGTCAAACAAAGCCCCCACATTCAAACTCTAAGTTTGGTGTTGGGAGGCCATCATCATGCTCTGAGTATCTGTGAGGCTCCATGAGAGCCCACTGTCAAGCTATTGACATTAAAGAAGCGCTTGTTGGGAGGTAACCCAATTTTTACTTATCTATGTTAAATTTCTATTGTGATTTTATGTTTTCTTTAGGATGATGATCATGTGGAGTCACAAAAACAAAAGCTAAAATAAAAAAAAGTATTGAAAATAGCACACCCCGGAGGATGAGCTTACTGGTGTTTAAACGCTAGTAAGGATAGCAGAATGGGCATTAAATGGCCAGTTTGGCACCATTCTGGGCGTTCAACGCCAGAAAAGGGCACCAGACTGGCGTTTAACGCCAGAAAGAGGAGAAAAGCTGGCGTTAAACGCCAAAAATGGGCAGCAACCTGGCGTTAACGCCATGATTGGCACTCCAAGGGGCGTTTACACGCCAAAATGGTGCAGGGATGAGAAATCTTTGACACCTCAGTATCTGTGGACCCCACAGGATCCCCACATACCTCAACTCTCTCTCTCTTCTCTTCACCTTCCCATACCAGCCCTCCCCAAATCACTTCTTCACCTCTTCCCCAAACACCATTCACCTATCAAATCCTACCCTCTTCTCCATATCCTCTCCATCACTCACATTCACCCTTCATTAAAACCCACCACATATCCCCATCTCCTCTATTTCTTCTTCTTCTCATCTTTTCTTTCTTCTTTTGCTTGAGGACGAGCAAACCTTTTAAGTTTGGTGTGGAAAAAAGCTCTGCTTTTGTTTTTCCATAACCAGTAATGGCACCTAAGGCCAGATAAACCTCTAGAAAGAGGAAAGGGAAGGCAATTACTTCCACCTCCGAGTCATAGGAGATGGAGAGATCCATCTCAAAAGCCCATCACTAGAAAAAAGATGGAGCAAACAAGAGAGCCCACTCATGGACCTCAATAAGAGCATGAGGAAATTCTTCATCAGGAAATCCCTGAGATGCCTCAAGGGATGCATTTTCCTCCACACAACTATTGGGAGCAAATCAACACCTCCTTAGGAGATTTGAGTTCCAATATGGAGCAACTAAAAATAGAGCACCAAGAGCACTCCATTATTCTCCATGAAATTAGAGAGGATCAAATAGCCATGAGGGAAGAGCAACAAAGGCAAAGAAGAGACATAGAGGAGCTCAAGCGTTCCATTGGATCTTCACGAGGAAGAACTAGCCACCATCACTAAGGTGGACCCTTTCTTTAATTTCCTTGTTCTTATTTTTTCTGTTTTTCGAAAATTATGCTTTATGTCTTGTCTATGTTTGTGTCTTTATTACATGATCATTAGTGTCTAGTGTCTATGCCTTAAAGCTATGAATGTCCTATGAATCCATCACCCTTCTTAAATAAAAAATGCTTTTAATTGCAAAAGAAAAAGAAGTACATGGATTTCGAATTTTAAAATAGTTTAATTATTTTGATGTGGTGGCAATATTTTTTGTTTTTCTGAATGAATACTTGAATAGTGCATATTTTTGAATTTGTTGTTTATGAATGTTAAAATTTTTGGCTCTTGAAAGAATAAAAAAAAAGGAGAAATGTTATTTGATAATATGAAAAATCATAAAATTGATTCTTTAAGCAAGAAAAAGCAGTGAAGAGCTTGCAGAAAAAAAAGAGAAATAAAGAAAAAAGAAAGAAAAAGAAAAAGCAAGCAGAAAAAACCAATAGCCCTTTAAACTAAAAGGCAAGGGTAAAAAAGGATCCAAGGCTTTGAGCATTAATGGATAGGAGGGCCCACAGGAATAAAATCCTGGCCTAAGCGGCTGAACCAAGCTGTCCCTAACCATGTGCTTGTGGCGTGAAGGTGTCAAGTGAAAGCTTGAGACTGAGCGGTTAAAGTCGTGGTCCAAAGCAAAAAGAGTGTGCTTAAGAGCTCTGGACACCTCTAGTTGGGGACTCTAGCAAAGCTGAGTCAAAATCTAAAAAGGTTCACACAGTTATGTGTCTGTGGCATTTATGTATCCGGTGGTAATACTGGAAAACAAAATGCTTAGGGTCACGGCCAAGACTCATAAAGTAACTGTATTCAAGAATCAACATACTGAACTAGGTAAATCAATAACACTATCTGAATTCTAAGTTCCTATAGATGCCAATCATTTTGAACTTCAAAGGATAAAGTGAGATGCCAAAACTATTCAGGAGCAAAAAGCTAATGGTCTCGCTCATCTAATTAAGACTGATCTTCATAGATGTTTTCGGAATTTATTGTATATTCTCTTCTTTTTATCCTATTTTGTTTTTAGTTGCTTGGGAACAACCAACAATTTAAGTTTGGTGTTGTGATGAGCGGATAATTTATACGCTTTTTGGCATTGTTTTTACATAGTTTTTAGTATGTTTTTATTAATTTTTATTATATTTTTATTAGTTTTTAAATAAAAATCACATTTCTGGACTTTATTATGAGTTTGTGTATTTTTCTGTGATTTTAGGTATTTTCTGGCTGAAATTGAGGGACCTGAGTAAAAATCTGATTCAGAGGCTGAAAAAGGACTGCAGATGCTGTTGGATTCTGACCTCCCTGCACCCAAAGTGGATATTTTAATTATCAAAACCTCATAACCATTTGAATCTACCTGACTGAGTTTTACAAGGATGACCATAGCTTGCTTCAAGCCGACAATCTCCATGGGATCGACCCTTACTCACGTAAGGTATTACTTGGACGACCCAGTGCACTTGCTAGTTAGTTGTGCGGAGTTGTGAAAAAGAGTTGAGATTATAATCGTGCGTACCAAGTTGTTGGCGCAGTTGAGATCACAATTTCATGCACCAATGAGTTCAAGCACAAGCCTCCATGACAAGGAACTCACCAAATGTCCAACTTAAGGACTTTAACTAAAAGTGCTAGGCGGGAGGCAACCCACCATGGTATGATCGTTCTTTTTCAAATCTTAATTTTATTCTGTTTTGTTTATTTTTAGTTTTATTTTATTTTATTTTCTCTAAGTGTCACTCATAACATCTGCATCAGCATCCCCATTTTACATGCTACATACTGCATAAAAAAAACACACCACGCGTGTGCGTAGGCCATGCGTGGGCGTCGATTTCAAATCGGCGTCTCCATCCAACGACCAGAAAGTTGGGCTGGAATCGTGCGGCTGGTGTGCGTTAAGCACAAATTGGCCCACGCGTACGCATCCATGACGCGTTCGCGTCGATTACATTCTGGCACATCACGTGTGGGCGTGGACGACGCACACACGCCGCCTGAAAATTTTTTGCCCCCTCAAATGAAACAGAGAGTTGCGCCAAAACGACACTGGATTCGTGCATTTAGCACGATTCTGTTCGACGCGTACACGTCATCTCCACCTATCCCTATTCACGCATTCGCGTCAATGACGCTTACGCGTTGTTGCAATTTTACCTCCCCCACGCACACGCGTGACCCACGCATACGCGTGGATTTAAATTCACTAACCGCCCTCGCGTGCCCATTTTTTCCCCCTCCCTCAACGTCTTCTCTTTTACCCCCCATTTCCTCCATAACCACCCCAAACCACCACGACCCACACCCTCCCTCCCCGCCGCCACCGTCGCTGCCCCCTAACCGCCGCCGTTCACCCCCTCTCCCTCCTTCCTTCTTCTCTTCTTTTCCTTCTCCCTCTCGAACCCCCACTACCACCCGCCACCACCGCGGCCATCACCGTCGTGCCGCCACCGACGCCGCCGTTTGTCTCTTCTTCCTCTTCCTTTCTTCTTCTCCTCTCCCCCTTCTTCCCCTTCTCCACTCCGACAGCCCCGACCCTCACCGCCACGCCTCTGCCGCGCCACCCTGTGCCACAGCACTGCAGCCACCACACCAGCGGCACCGCACCATTCCCCTCTCTCTTCGTTTCCATTTCTATCACTGCGACCCCCTAGGTTTCGCTTCTTCCACCTCTGCATTCCAACTCCTTTTCTGTTCCATTAAACCAGTTTGCATATTTCAATTCTGTTTAATCTAGGTTAGTTAGAATTGCATGTTCGTAGTGGATTCTAGGTGGTTAGGTAGCTAGGCTGTGGTTAGAGGATTTTAGGTCTGATAATTGCTCCGTTCCTGCTGTTTGAATTTTCTGCTTTTCACTATTGGTTGGCTGTTATTGTTGCTGTTTCACTATTTCATGGCTGTTTGATAATGTTCTGCTTAATGCCATTATTCTTATACGTTGAATTTGTTACTGCTGCTCGCAATTGTTGCTCTGCGTTCATATCATATACTGATTGCATATAACTGGCTTATGCAATCTTGATTGGCTCGATTGTTAGATTCTTCTAACTTTCCATATAGTTTTCATATCTTAATTGTTCATAAATTCATCCGGAAGTTCAAATTGTGTAACTGAAGTTGGGACCAGCCAGCTTCTTTCCTATGCTTCATGATGTCTGAGTCACATAAATTTCTTTGCTCTTCATGTTATTAGCCATATCTTGAAATTCATCTGCTGACTGAAATTGCTATCTTTCTGCATAATTTCTGTTGCTGCCTTTCTGAAATTTCCTCTGATTCATCAAGTGCTCCATTTCAATTTCCATTTCAATTCCGCACTTGTACCTTTAAACTAAACCAGGATTAATTGTTGATTGCCTTAATCTTATGCTGCTGTTTTGGTTTACATTCTGCCTTGAACCTATCTTGATTGAGATTTCTGCTCAATACCATATTACTTGATGGTTTGATATAACTTGTTTTGAGATTCTTATAAACTGCTAATTCTGTTTGACAATTGCTGCTACTTGCATTATTATGCTGTTTGATTTTCCGGGAACGTCCCTTTTACTGCCGGAATGCTGCCCAATTTTCTCAGAAACGGTTTTACTTAATTGCCATTCATGACTTGCCTTTGGAACTTTTCCGTTGTGCTTTAATTGGTTTAAACCAAGGTCACCTCATGACATGCTGGGCTAGCATTCACTATCTCTTTTGGTTCCCTTCCAACTTCAATTGCATTATTGATGATTCTTAATCCTTTTCATGCTTCTTTTATTTTCATGTTTATCATCAATACTCTGCATTAACTGCTTGAATGTGAGTTGCTTGTTCTTCAAGTTTGTGCACTTCTGTTAGCTAGGAACTACAGTACCATGCCACTGACTTTAACTTTCCTTTTTAACTCTTGACTTCATTGACTTTCTAACTTCTCTCTTAGTTTACACTAACTCCTCTCAACCTCTTTCAAGGCATGTTTATTGTTGTTTCCTGACAAACAAGCATTCTGCATTTCATTTAATAGTTTTTGGACTATGATTTCTATTTGAATTCTTTGAGTTTTACCTTGCATTCAGTCCAACATTCTATCTAATTCTGACTCACTTCATGCATTGGCTTTATTCCTCTTTTGCACATCTACTGCTTGAATTGCTTGCTTACTGTTTGCCTTCTTATTTTTCTGCTCTGGTTTGATATTTATATCTTGGATTCTCTGCTTTTCAGGATGTCTGATCTAAAGGGAAAAGGAAAAGCTAAAGCAGGCATGGGTAAAAGGAAAAAAAAAGAATCATCTGTTGCTCTGACAGCTATTCTGCATGATGATTCCTGGCGTGAGAAGAACTTCACTCCGCAGGAAAAAGCAGACCAACTAGTGCCTGCGACTGATCCGATCAAATTCGCAAATCGCTACTGTGAATTGAAATATGAGGCCTTTGGGACTAAAAGACACCTATACTTGGAAAAGACCCTCAAAATACCCAATGAACTACGACAGTACACTACAGAACAGATAAAACAGAGAGGCTAGTTCTTTCTAGAAAGGAATTTGACTGAGGTCAATGCATCCTGGGTCAGAGAATTTTACTGCAACTATTATAAGACGACCCTGGATGCAGTTCAACTTAGAGGAAAGCATATTTTAGCTACTGAGGAGGCCATTAAAGATATCCTCCATTTCCAGCCTAAGTCAGATGAACCAGATGGTTACCAGAAGGCTGAGGAATCTATGAGGTTTATGAGCTTTGACTGGGAGGCAATGAAGCGCACCATAGCCGTTGATCCAGCTGTCCCATGGATTATGGGTAAGTCGACAGTGAACCGAAAAGTCATAAAAATTATTTACCTTAATGATGAGGCTTGGATATGGCAACAAATCCTGAGCAACTATGTGATGCCGAGCACTCATGATACTGAGGTGCCGGCTGCCATGATAACTCTCATCTGGTGCATTATGGAAGGCAAGGACCTGTACCTTCCACGATTCATCAGGCACTCCATGTCCAGGGTTCATGTCCGAGGCACTCTGCCATTCCCCTATTTGATTACCCAGTTGGGCCACCGGGCTGAAGTACCCTGGGAGCCTGAGGATGAGAAGCCCCCAACTGCCGATTGTAGGAAGATCATCACACATGGCAAGAGGTTCAAAGCTATAGGCCACAGACTGCCCTCTCTTACCACCTCCGCTGACGCAGCCACATCCTCTGCTGCCCCTTCAGCACCCGCTGCACCACCCACACCCACAGCACCCTCACCAGCTTCTCAGCCCATCTACCACCTTGTGCACCGCCTCTTCGAGCGACTGGATCAGATGGAGCACCGCAACCAGCGGCGTTATGAGCAGTCTGAGCATCATAGTAAGCGACGCTATGAGCATTTAAAGCTGATGATCAGGTCAGGACACACTGACATCCCCTCCGAGCCTGACACACCATCGGAGCCATCTGAGGAGGAGCCGGATGAGCAGGAGGACGATGCATGGACAGAGGATGAGCAGGCAGAGCCCCAGCAGGTAGAGCCCCAGCATGAGGAGCCTCCGCAGACACAGCTAGCAGATCCACAGACCCCTATACAGGCAGAGCCTCAGGCACCTTCACTGCCAGAGCCCATAGAGACAGCATCAGCACACCCCTCCGGAGGTGAAGACCCTTCACACCCAGCTTGATTGAGCATCGAGGACGATGCTATTATATAAGTATGGGGAGGTCGCCATCTTTGGCAGATTTTATTTTGGTGAGCTACTTTCAGACCCTTTTTATCCTATTTTTGCTTTATTTTGTATTTTTACTTTATTTTATTTTATTTTATCTTATTTTTCCTTTTAGTACTTGCACATTTTCTTTTACTGTATTTCTGTTTACTTTATTATATTTTGCACTTTGGGCTGTATATATCTTAGATATTTAGCTTGATTTGCACTCTTAGTTTATTAGTTGTGATATAGAAAAATATGGATTATTAAGTTTAGTTTACCCTTTTAGCATATGATAATTTGGTTTAATTGAAAATAAAGAGTAAACTAGAAATTTTTAGTTTTTCACAATCACAACAATCCACTTAGCATATATATATATATATATATATATAGTAATAAATGTTGATAAATTGACGACATTTTCAAGGAACATATTTATTTCTATAAAAGCCATTTAAAGATTCACATTGATTAGAGTTGAAACTCTTTACTCTCACTTGCATGATATACATAAATGATATATGGTTTTTGAGCCAAAGAACACACAACCTGTGAGATTTGAGCTTAATTGCATGGCTACATTATTTAGCCATAATATTTTATTCTTGTGTGTTTCTTCACTATGATTGCAGACTTTACTTTGTTCCACTCTATATGTCCACTATTTGATGTATTTACATGCTTGCATATGATTGAGGCCATTACTTGTTTTTGCTCACTTATCCCAAATAAGCCTACCCTTTTATGTCACCCTTGTTAGCCACCTTGAGCTTTTAATCCCCATTTGTTCTGTATTTTACCACATCACTAGCCTTAAGCAGAAAAACAAATTAATTACACCCAAATTGAATCTTTGGTTAGCTTAAGATAGATATTGTGTATTCACTAAGTGTGGAGAAACTGTGAAAACTTGGGTTGATAGAAAAATGCTAAATTGACAAATTATTTAGAATTTGGGTGCCTGCTCATGTGAAACCAAAATAATTAAAATACCATGTGCATTGATATATGTTATGTTTAAAAAAATCCCTATAATTAAATAATTAAATAAGGGGACAAAATTACCCCAGTATTAAGTTTAGTAAAAAAATCAATGCACATGTAATACAAATTTGAAAATGATTTGGTACATGAGTATGTGATACAAAAGTGAGAAATTTGGATAGTTAGGCATAATGTTAGAGTTATACAGAATATGTGTATGTTAGGTGAGATCATAGACTAATCAAATATTCAATTTATAGCTCACTTGGCCATATATATATATCCTCACCATTGCCTTAACCCCATTACAACCTTGAAAAGACCTCATGATGATTGCATGTGTACATTAAATAGTTGTTGATTGGTTAAATGAAGAACAAATTTTAGAAAGCATGACTAGAGAAGAGTAGAGTGATTAACCCCAAACAATGAGTGATTAGAGTGTATATACAAATCCAGTGAGGGTTCAATAGCTCATCTCCATATATCCATGTTTGATCATTACTTGTCTTGCAAGTTTGTGAACTCTTTTGATTAACTCAACTCAATTGTGAATGTGTTTTAATATGATTTAGCCTTAGTTGTGCATATATGATTCCTTGAAAATATGAATCAATCTGACCACATGAAAGCTTTATATATATAGGTGAATAGTAATTAGAATCGCATGATTTATTTAGGTAGCTTGTATTTAGATAGATTGCAATGCATAGATTCCACCATTCTACCTTCACTCTTTTTCAGCCTCTCTTGAATTTAGCATGAGGACATGCTAATGTTTAAGTGTGGGGAGGTTGATAAACCACTATTTTATGATTTATCTTGTGCTCACTTGAGTGGTTTTTATCAAGTCTTTACTCACTTATTCATATAATTTGCATGGTTTTACAATTCCTTCTTTATTTTGTGATATATGTGAAAACATGTTTCCTAGACCTCAAAACTACGAATTTTAATTATCCTTTATTACCATTCGATGCCGTGATCCATGTGTTAAGTATTTTCAGGCTTTATAGGGCATGAATGGCTTAGAGGACAGAAAGGAAACATTCAAGAGTGGAAGGAACACGCAAAAATGAAGTTTTGAAGAAACTGATAGTGACGCGTGCGCATGGACGACGCGGATGCGTGCCTAGCGCAGAACACAAGCGATGCGTACGCGTGACTGACGCGTACGTGTGACAAGAAAAATTTCCAATTGACGCGTAGCGTGACTGACGCGCACGCATGATAGACGCCACGTGTAGAAAATTGCAAAATTCGCCCTCAGCGATTTCTGGGCTCTTTTTTGGCCCAAATCCAAGTCCGAGAACATAGAATAGAGGCTGGAGAATGGAGGAATCAAATTCATTCATCAATCATTCACTGAATACGGAGAATTTGAGGTTTTTAGATGTAGTTTCTAGAGAGAGAGGCTCTCTTCTCTCTCTTAGGTTTTAGGATTTAGGATTTCTCTTAGTTTTAGGATTGTTTCTCCTCAATTCCAGGTTCAATGTTCCTTTAATTTAGTTTCTCTTATACTATTATTTAATCTAGTTCTTGGGTTTTTCTATTTCACTTGTTAATTACTTATTTTGCCAAATTGATTTATGAACCTTCTAATGTCAGATTTGATTTTATATTTAATGCAATTTGAGGTATTTCAGATTTATGATTTTAATTTAGCTTTTTATGTTCTTAGCTTGAATTGATTAGTTGGTGACACTTGAGTTATCAAACTCCTTTGTTGATTGATAATTGGAATTTGCTGGTTGGTTTGGATCCCTCTAAAGCTAGTCTTTCCTTAGGAGTTGACTAGGACTTGAGGAATCAAATTGATTAGTCCACTTGAATTTCCTTTATTTAGTAAGGGTTAACTAAGTGGGAGTAATGAACAATTCTCATCACAATTGATAAGGATAACTAGGATAGGATTTCTGGTTTTCATACCTTGCTAAGAGCTTTATTGGTTATTAATTTAATTCTTGCAATTTACTTTTCCTGTTCATTATTCAAAAACCCAAAAAGATACTTTTTCCATAACCAATAATAAATCATACTTTCCTACAATTCCTTGAGAGACAACCCGAGGTTTAAATACTTCGGTTATCAATTTTATTGGGTTTGCTTTAGTGACAACCAAAACTTTTAGACGAAAGGATTTCTTGTTGGTCTAGAAGCTATACTTGCAACGAGAACTTAATTGTGAAAATTCTAGACCACGCGAGAGTTTCGTTCGTCAGTTCACCAAGAGATAGTTGATGAGAAGAACATGGTTTAAGGTGCGAGTGTGGGGAAACCCTCTGAGTATACTGAAGACACCTTACGACCTCCAGTGGTTCCAAATGATCAGGTGCCAAGCCATGAGCTGAACATGGAGTTGAAGCCCCTTCCACCTCACCTCAAGTATGCTTATCTTGAATACAATCAGAAGCTCCCGGTGATTATTGCAAATGAGCTTACTTCCCAACAAGAGGAGCATCTGCTTAATGTGCTGAGAAGAAACAAGAAAGCTATTGGGCAGAGTTTAGTGAACATAGTTGGTATAAGCCCTCAAGTTTGTGAGCACCGCATTTTTCTAGAGGAGGGAGCCAAGCCTATCCGTCAACCTCAAAAGCGGTTGAACCCCACAATTCTGGAAGTTGTGAAGAAGGAAGTGACCGACTGCTTGAAGCTGACATTATCTATCTAATCTCGGATAGTAAGTGGGTTAGTCTAGTACAAGTGGTTTCGAAGAAGTCTGGCGTCACAATAGTGAAGAATGAGAATGGGGAACTCATGAGTACAAAGGTGCAAAATTCCTGGAGAGTGTGCATCGACTACAAGCGCTTGAGCTTGGCCACTCGTAAGGATCACTATTGTAACGATCCAATTTTTGGTACGTCATGATCATACTAGAAACTGAGCGCTACCAACTTGTCTTCCTAATTATTCTCTATTATTTGTTATATGAGCCTAATTTATTATTAAAAGTGTAGTTATTTTGCGTGGTATTTTTTTTTTGAAAACGTTTGAATTAATAGACAGAATCATTCATAATCAATTCACAACTGATAACAGATAAAACACTTATAAACAACCACACATAAATACATCACAAGCAGTTGACAATATTCAGTGATCCAGCCTTAATTAGAGTATAGACTTTTAGTTAGAACACCCCTAAAAATAGCTAAATAATAACTATATACATACATATACATATAACATCTCAGGCCCTGACCTGTTCAAGAAGTCCCTAAGCTGGTGCCCAGGCTAGCCTAGACTCTAAACTCACCTAATCCCTCTAAACTACTAAAGCGAGGGAAAGTACGTTCAAAGTCTTCAAAACTCAAGTCAAGTGGAATGTCATCAAAGGTGGAAGATCGTCTACTATTCCTCTGCATAATCATACGTTGTCATATGACGTCTCACTGGTACTTCATCACGTAGCCACATAACAGGAGTCTCGTACACAGGATTTAGGTTAAAGTTCGCATATGAACGAGGTGCAAACGTTGGATGGTCTCACAGTATATACATATAAATAGAAAACGAATCTCGTTCTAGACTCAGAAGACTACCTAGAGCGGAATCCTTTTTTCGAACAGTCGTCAGCGAACTACGGAAGGGTACTCACGCTTCCATCTGAAGGGGGAAGGGAGAGAGAAGGGGTAAGAACTGGGGAGTTCTTAGTAGGGTCGGTTATTAGTTAAGTTCAATAATTCCGTGTTATTTCGCAGATGGATAGCAGAATACAGTGAAGTAGTAAACAGAAGATACAGATAAATAGAGAAAATAGAGAAAACAGAAAGCAGAACACAAACAAAAGAATACAAGAAAATAAAACACAAATACAAAGAATAGAATACAAACGAAGAAAGCATACATTATACAACAAACATAACAGAAGAAATGTACAACCAAGTATGATGCATGTCTAGCCCTAGTGCAGGTAATGAGCTCATTTGTCAGTTACATACCCGCTCCCGACGTTACCCAGCAACCTTTGTCTGGATAAGGCTTTCCTATTGGCAATACTCACTGCAAGCAACCTTTGTCTTGCAGGGTTTCCACTGCAAGAAACCTTTGTCTTGCAGAGCGGCACTTATTAGCCGATATACGCCCAACACACTCGCTGTAAGCAACCTCTGTCTTACAGGAGCACAACACACTCACCGTAAGCAACCTCTGTCTTACATGAGTACAACACACTCACTGTAAGCAACCCCTGTCTTACAGGAGCAACAACACACTCACTGTAAGTAACCTCTGTCTTATAGGAGCACACTGATCTCGATACCTCTGTAAGCAATCTCTGTCTTACAGTAAAGCATTATAGCAAGGTATCCCAGGAAAGCATTCTCAGTGGTCGTACCACCATCTATCTGACTGCCTCAATGCAACAGATGAACATACAAATATCTTTGGAGTTGCCTTAATGCAACAATTGACCTCTCAACAGGCCCTCTGCTTGTTCTCTAATCTCTTTATCATATTACTCTATTCTCTTTGAATCTTTACTTTGCTCTGATTACTCTTTTCTTTGTATCTTTTTACTCTGCTCTGATTACTCTGTTCTCTATGTCTCTGTACTCTACTCTAATTACTCTGTTTAACGTATGTATTTAAAGCTTATGTAAATCTCGGTATGAATAGTTAGCCTGTCCCAAGTATAGGTTCATTAAGTCTATACTGAAACAGTTTAACTTTTCATATAATACCCAACCCTAGCCGCAACTCAAGGACTAACTATGTTGCTCCTAGTTTGTTCACTAATCTCTGTTTGTTTCTGTCATTAAAATTTTATAGACTTTTCTTTGGTTTTTATCTTTTCTTTAACTTTTTATCTTTCTTTTATCTTTACCTCACTAATATATTCTTACCACTCCCTAAGTGTTTTATGAAGATAATTATGAGATTCTACACTTAAAGTTGTCTTCCTAAAGCTTTTACAGAAAACTGCTTTTTTTGCATTATTTTATTATTTTTATTAAAATATTATTTCTAATTAAATATTATTATTTAATATTTTATTATTATTTATTATTTTATCATTAAATTTTTTAAACTTACCCCTCTTTAACTTTTAATCTTTTAAATTCACTTTTTACCATCCGTAACTTTTAATATTTCTACTTTAACCACTCTAACTTTCAAAAATTACCAAATAACCCCCCAAACACCAAAAATTTTACTTCCTTACCCTTTTAAAGATATAAAGCCTGTTTTTCAATGTTCTTCATCATACTCAAAGTGTTCTTCGTGTTCTTCGTAAATTCTTTGGATTCTTTCTCTGTTTTCACCCGTTTTTTAGTCTTTTCAGCAACCGATTTTTACCATAATTCATAATAAATTTTCAGCCACTAAAACCCCATCTTTTACACATGATTTCAACACAAATTGAACCCCAATTTAGGCCTAGGGTTTCGTTTTTCCAGTAGCTCCAAGAACATGAACTCAAAGCTTGAATTTCATCAAATTTCATCAAAATTTCACCAAATTTTCACCAAGAATCAATCATATATGCAACCAATTTTTAGCACAGCCAAATCATACAACATTCACACAACTCAAACACAAATAATTAATATTAATTTTGTCAAACCCTACTGATGCACGGAAAACTTGTCTCTCAACAAATCTCCCTTCGGCAAGTGTACCGAATTTGTCGTCAAGTAAAAACTCACAATAGAGTGAGGTCGAATCCTACAGAGATTGATTGATCAAGAAACTTTAATTAGAGGAATGTTCTAGTTGAGCGAATCCAGAATTTGAGTTGATAATTGCAGAAAATAAAATGGCAGAAAGGTAAATGACAGAAAAAGTAAAATGCTAGAATTAAAGAACTGAAAATAAATGACTGAAAGTAAATTGCTGAATTGGAAATGGGAATGGGGTATTGCTCATAAAAGTAAATGGCAGAAATTAAAGATAATGGGTAAGATCAGAAATGGGGAGTTCATTGGGCTCAGGAGATGTTGCATTCTCCGGATCAATTTCATTTTCATCTCTTCCTCAATCAATGCACTCATTGATCTCCTTGGCAATCTTAAGTGATCGAATTACAATTCATTGTAATTTAATCTCTCAAATCTTGATCAATAGCCAATTCCTTGGTCAATTGCTCATGAGAAGAGATGAAGTATGGTCACTGATTATACCACATGCATTTCCCAAATCAAGTGTTGAGAGGATTATAGTCACATATCCATCCAAACCCAATTTGGTCCAGCATGAGCATTTCTAGCATGATCTCTTCATTCCTCTTTCAAGGTTCAGAAGAGATCCAAGTATGAATAGCTTCTTTTCCAAGATAACTACCCAATTGGATGAAGATCGAAAGCTTTCAAGTAAAATCAAGAGAAAAGATAGAAGAAGAATAATGAAAACTAGTATTGATCCATCAAATTACAACAGAGCTCCCTAACCCAATGAAAGGGGTTTAGTTGTTCATAGCTCTGAAAAATGAAAACAAAGATGGAGAATACATGATGAAACTAGAAGTGCAGAGAAAGTAAAAATAGAGAGTAATTCTATGCCAAGAGGCTCCCTATATTTTCCAACTCCCTATTTAATTCAAAGCTACTCCTATATATACTACTCTTCTGTTCTTCTAGTTGATTCTTCAAGTCTTGGGTATGGGCCTTTGGATCTTGAGTTTGAAGCAGTTATCTTCTTCATTGGGCTTGGCTTTGCTTGCAGAGAGAAATTGTGAAGTGGGCAGAGACTTTAGCTCAGGACGTTAGGGGTGTAAACGTTCAGTGAAAATATGGGTTCGAGAACGTTAGTGACAATCACCTTTTTCATTAACGTTCCTCACCAAAGTAAGAGCCACGTTAACTTCAACGTTAGTGGCACAAACGTTGCCACTAACGTTGTCCCTTTATCCTTCGCACACGTTATTGGGACTCACCTGTCCCAATAACGTTGAGAAATGTCCCCCTTCCCTACGTTAGAGTCCACGTTAACTTAGTTAACGTGGCTCCTTTAACGTAGGCTTGCCAACCTTCGAGAACGTTAGTGACACTTACCATTGTCACTAACGTTCCAATGTGCCCCTATTTCTCACGTTAGAGTCCACGTTAACTAGGTTAACGTGGCTTCTAACGTGGCCATACTAGCCATCTCCAACGTTAGTGACAAAGTTGAGTGTCACTAACGTTGGCTCAACATTCCCTTATCCACGTTAGCTTCCACGTTAACTAAGTTAATGTGGGAGTTAACGTGGCTCATGGTGGCATGTGTGGGCTCCTTCCAACGTTAGTGACAATGTTGGGTGTCACTAACGTTGGCGATCACCTTCCTTCTTCACGTTAGCTTCCACGTTAACTAGGTTAACGTGGGAGTTAACGTGGCTTATTGGGGCTTGTGTGCTACCAACGTTAGTGACAATGTTTGGTGTCACTAACGTTGTCGACCACCTTGTTTCCTCACGTTAGCTTCCACGTTAACTAGGTTAACGTGGGAGTTAACGTGGCTTAATGTGACTTGGCCAACGTTAGTGATAATGTTGAATGTCACTAACGTTGGCTTCCCCCCTTTCTTCTTAACGTTAGAGGCCACGTTAACTAAGTTAACGTGGTGACTAACGTGGCCACTTATGAGCTTGGTCCAACGTTAGTGATAATGTTAAGTGTCACTAACGTTGGCTCCATTTCCTTTCTTCCACGTTAGAGTTCACGTTAACTTAGTTAACGTGACTCTTAACGTGGGTAATGATGGCTTCGAGAGCGTTATTGGCAATTACTTTTCTCATTAACTTTGCAAGTTACTCCCATTCCACGTTAGTGTTAACGTTAGTGTAACTAACGTAGCCACTAATGTGGTTCTTCTTTGCTTCCTTTGTCCTGAAATCAAGCAATAAAGTGCATCAAAGTTCTAGTCCAAGTCATGGGAAATGCAACATCCAATTTGTCCGTAAATTCATGCAAAATCCTCATGAAATCATGTAAAGTGCACAATGTATGCTTGAATCAAGATGTAAGTGAATATCTACCCAAAACTAGCTTATTTCCTAAGAAAATGCATGAAACTATCCTAAAAACAGTAAAGAAAAGATCGGTGAAACTGGCCAAAATGCCCTGGCATCACAATACCAAACTTAAAGCTTGCTTGTCCCTAAGCAAGTACTGGAACAAGAGAATGATGAATGGAATGCCAAGAGAAATGAGTCATTCTTGTGGAAGTCATGCCCCTGGTTTTATGGTGGTTTCATGCATAGCAACTTAGGTTCATTCCTGGCTTTCAGACTTTTATCATGTCCTAGAATACTCACTGTGATTGCATCCCATGAGACTTTTATTCATTGATCCTTTTGTTGTTATTTCAGTGCTTATTTTTGTTCTTAAGCTAAGTGCTCTGTAAGGGGGCAACTCTTTAAAATAAGCTTTCAGCCAACACTCCTGAACCAGTTGGTTCAAGGTGCTAAGTGTTGAAGCACCCCTAAGGACTTACTTGCTCAAGCCTCTCCCCTATACATACACACTACAGGCATATAGTTTATTTATTTTCTTTTCTTGAGACCTTGGTGTCCAGCACCTCTTTGGGTTACTAAATGCTCTGTATTGAGGGTTACTCTTGATAGTGGACTTTCAGCTGATAATCCCGAGTTAGTTAACCCAAGTTACCAAGTGATAAGGCACCCCTAAGAGCTTATTCATCCAAGTAGATCCCTCACACAGGAGCACCACAGACACATGCCTCAAGATTAAAACCATTGATGCCTAGCCTTATTGCTTACTCTTTTTCTTTTATTTTCCAACCTTTATTGTTCTTTCCCTTTTTCTTATTATGATCTTCTTATTTAGCTAGTCTCATGGGGCGTATTCAAAGCATATGATTCAGGACAGATAGTTGTCTTCCCACCTTATGGTTGAACCAACATAGCTAACTTATGACTATACCATAAACTCATGAACTTACTCCATAGTATTAACTCCTCTCTGGTCTTTTGAAACACTCATTCTCTTTTTCATTTGATTCAAAGGGACAAACATACAAGTAAGCAAAGTAAGGGTGCAGTGACATAAAGACCAGCAAACATAGACCTTTTCAACACAAAAACTTAAAAGACAGAATTTAAAAAGGTTTAAACTAACATGGAAGCAAGTTCTATTTCATACAAGATCTTCCTTATTTAAAATGTAGAGAAAGATGGACCAAAGAAGGAACTCCACCACCTTTTTCTCTTGTGGATGCCCATGCTTTCCTCCTTGTTTGTCTTCTTTGTGTCCTCTTGCATTCCCTCGCATCCGTGCCAATCTTGCTTGCTTCCAATCCTCAAGTGCCTTCCTCACTGCTTCATGACTCTCTTCCACCCTTTGTCTTTCTTCTCGTGCTAATTCATCCCTCATTTCTTCATACCTTGTGATTCCTGGATGCAATATAGGCAGCTGTCCTACCAAGTAACCGAGCCTGGCTTGAGTATTTATATGATGCCTAGTCTCGCTCAGGTAAACTCCTTCTGCGAATGCCCTTTGCTTGTCCAATAGTTCTGCCTGTTCTATTTGTCTTCGATGCATCTCATGTATATGTGCACCTTGATGTGCTTGGATGTTGATTAGCCTCTGGATGGATTCTTGTTGCTCATTTTGCCTTTGTTCCATCCTGTGGAATGTTTCACTCCATTATTGTCCTTGACTCAGTTGCTGATCCATCATTTGCTTTTGCCAATCCCCTTGTTGAGTCATCCATCTTGAGAGTGACTCCTCTTGCTGCCTCATCAGCTGTAGTTGAAGTTCTCTTTGTGCTCCTTGGCTTTCCAAATATTGTCGAGATAGTCCACCAATGGCCTCCTGCAATTGGTGCATATCCAAGGTGGCTGGTGCTTGCCCTTCTACGACTTGTCTTTCTACTACTTGAGGGGCTGC
Source organism: Arachis ipaensis (assembly GCF_059453495.1). Taxonomy (NCBI): domain Eukaryota; kingdom Viridiplantae; phylum Streptophyta; class Magnoliopsida; order Fabales; family Fabaceae; genus Arachis; species Arachis ipaensis. The sequence continues at coordinate 107,713,259 of NC_142441.1, read as the reverse complement.
CCTCTTCCTTTGCTTCCGTTGAGGCAGGGGGGATGCGGTGGCATGTATTCGTTGAACGGTTATTGGAATGCCCTCTTTTATCCACACGGGGTCCTCATCTTCAAACACCACCCCAGCTTTCTTGCACAGTCGGTAGATAGTGCTGGGGTAACCTAGCGTTCCCCTTGAGTCGCTTTTCTCTGCCATTTTTCTAATCCCTTCTGCTATGAGTTCATGAACCTTGATCTCTCCTCCTTTGAGTATACAGTGTACCAGTGTGGCTCTCTTGAGATTTACCTCCGAGTTGTTCGCTGCTGGGAGGATGGACCTCCTTACAATTTCGAACCACCCTTTTGCTTCCGGGGTGAGATCTGCTCTCTTGATGAACCTTGGTCTCCTATCTGCATATCTTTCCCAGTCAGCTCCTGGTACACAAATGTCTTGCACAATCTGGTCATGACTAGGGTTGTTGTCCATTCTTGAATGATAACTCTCTTCTTCAAATGGTATGGACCGCAGCTTTAATGCCCTCATGACACTCATGGGACCAAAATCCACAATCTTTCCTCTCACAAAGCTTGTATATGACTCATCTGCCTTATCATATCGAACCGCATTTGCATAAAACTCTCTTATAAAATTTGCATTCACTCTAATGACCGGATCAATGAGAAGCTCCCATCTTCTCTTTTCTACCTTCTTTGTGATTTCGGGACACTCATTTTTCCTAACTTGAAATCCCAGCTCATAAATGATCTCCTTATCCACCATCCATCCGTATTGCAATGCATGGTGCAAGCTTCTAAATCTCTTTTTATCATACGGGTGTTGCTCCATAGGTTCCTTTCCCTTCCTTCTTTTAGAGCTCAAAGATGCCATGAATGAGGGTTAATGCGTGAAGTTAGCAAGGGTGTGGAGACTTTTGGTTGTTTAGGGTTGAGTGCAATGAAGGGAGTGAAGGGGAACCCGAAATGGAGAGGTGTGAAGAGTGGGTACGGAATAAGGATCACTTATATAGAGAGGTTGTGAATAAATGGAGGGTGTGGATTGATGGAGTGGTTGTTTGATGGACGATTGGGGTTGTGCATGGAGAAAGGACAAGGATCATCACTTTATGATGGAGATTGCTCGGTCTTCAAAGGTCCCATTTTTTTTTCAATGTTGCATGGCAACATTTTCCAATGCCTTCCCTTTTTAGAACAAGTGTGTAGTCCTTCCTGTTGTGGTGTCCGAACCTTCTTCATTTAATTGTCCAATCTATCTCCTTCAATGCTCCTCTCTTTTTCCCTATAAAGATCAAATAAGAAAAGTAAGAATTAATATCATAAAAATTCAATTTAAATTTTACGGCTAGAATAATAAAAGGAAGAAAAGATTAGATTATTTATTCATGAAGTCCAACTAACTAACTAACTGTGTATCCTTATATGCACATTGGTGGCACCATGGGGTGACACCAAACTTAGTTTCGAGCATTGTGATGAAAAGGTTGTTGTTCAAAGCACCAAGACTAGCATGCTCTGGGTTGCATTCATGCTTTCTTGGCATGCTTTGAACACCAAACTTGTTCTTCACTATATACTGCATTTTAAGGATTTCACCAAGTTTTTGTCAAGTTTGGGTCAGAATTCATGAATATTGACTTATTCACTAGTAAAAGCTCATAAAACATGGGTTGCCTCCCATGAAGCGCTTCTTTAGCGTCACTAGCTTGACGTTTCTCCTTTATCAGGGAGGTTGATAATGCTTCAAGTCCTCCCCTCTTGCCTTGGACTTATATCCATTGGTTGTATCAATGATCTCCACATGTTCCAAGGAGAGAACTCTGTTAATAGTGAAGACCTTAGGTAACTGAGATGGTACAGTTGGGAGATTAGGGGGGATATCTGGAAAGTAAGCTGAGATCACTTTATCCCCTGGAGAGAAGCCTTCCGTAGGGATCTTCTTGTTCCTCCACCTCCTTGGTACCTTCTTCTTTGTCCCTTTTGATGTTGCCTTGCTCTTGGTGACTTCTTCTTCTAAGGGAATTTTGTTGTTGTCTTCACATGTCTCTGGTGGTTTAGGTTCCTCCAGCTTTTCCTTGAGTTGTGACAACTGCTTATTTCCTTGTTCATCAACCAAGGGCTTTCCCAGATGGGCTGGTTGTACCTCAATGCTTGCTTCCTCTGTCAGCATCTCATTATGATTTTTGCTTGGTTCTTTGTTCTCTTGGTCTGCTTCTTGTGAGAGTTTGAAGACATTAAAGCTAAGTCGTTCATCATGGATCCTCAATATTAGCTCCCCTCGCTCCACATCTATGAGTGCTCTGGCTGTAGCTAAGAATGGTCTTCCCAATATGATTGGGTGAGTGTGACTTTCTTCCATGTCCAAGATGACAAAGTCTGTGGGAAGAAAGTACTTCCCAACCTTTACCAATACATTTTCCACCACTCCTATTGCTTGTTTTTGAGTTTTGTCTGCCAGCCTTATGACTACATCTGTGGGCATTATCTCATTGATCTTCAGCCTCTTCACCAGGGAGAAGGGCATTAAGTTGATGCTTGCTCCCAAATCGCAGAGTGCTCTATCAAACATTGTTTCTCTTATGGCACAGGGGACATGAAAACTCCCCGAATCTTTTCTTTTTGTAGGCAACTGTGGTTGAATAAGGGCACTGCACTCCTTGTTCATCACTATAGTTTGGCCTCCCTTGAGTGAGCTTTTCTTGGGAAGAAGTTCCTTCATATACTTGACGTATGCAGGCATTTGTTGGATGGCCTTGATGAATGGTATGTTGACATGCAAAGATGCAAACAAATCTAGAAACCTTGAGTATATTCTCTTCTCCACAGCACCATTGAGCAGTTGGGGAAAGGGTGCATAGAGTCTCAGCAGCTCCTGTTGTGAGATTTCTGGTTCTTGATGATCTTTTTCATTCTTCTCTACTGAGGTATCTTCAGGTTGTTCTGACAGCTTGCTTGGCTTGTCCTCAGTCTCCTTATCACTTATAGTGACCATCTTACAATCTTCCCATCTTACTTTCTTTGTTTCACCTCTCGGATTCTTCTCTGTGTCACTTGGGAATCCATCTGTGGGTTTGGGAATTTGCTCAGAGAGATACCCCACTTGAGATTCCAACCTCTTGATTGTGTCTCCCTGGTTCTTGAAACTGGCTCGCACTTCCTCCTTGAACACCTTGTTGTCTTGAATTTCCTTGCCTATGCCTTCAAGTAGATTCTCAATCCTTGAGAGTCTGTCATCCAATGATTGTAGATCGTGATTAGAGGTGGAAGGATGAGGTAAGTTATTTTGGTTTTGATGTGGATGTGGAGAGGTGTTGTTATGGGGGTGTTGATATGGTCTAGATGTGAAATGTTGGTGGCTTGCATTGTTGGGATTTGGGCGTCTTTGATCAAGGCTTGGGTCTTGTTGATTTCCCCACCCAAAGTTTGGGTGATTCCTCCATCCAGGGTTGTAGGTCTTGGAGTATGGATCATGGTTTTGCCTAGGTGGATTCCCAATGTAGTTGGCTTGCTCCTGACTTCCCTCTGCTTCTTCATTCATTCCTTCTTGGGTTGTTGATGAAGTGGTGATTGCTGCTACTTGGTTCCTCTCCATCTTCTTGGTGAGGTCAGCCAGCTGCTGGGTAATGAGCTTGTTTTGGGCCAGCAGAGCATCTACATTGTTTAGCTCCATTACTCCTCTCGTGTTCCCTCTTTCGGAAGCATAGAAGTAGTCATTGATGCGCATAATCTAGTTATGCTACGATTTAGGAAATTGCACGATCGGCAAAATTCCTTCCGGCAAGTGCACCGGTTATCGTCAAGTAAAAACTCACAATAGAGTGAGGTCGAATCCCACAAGGATTGGTTGAATGAGCAATTCGGATTAGAAGTGTGTTCTAGTTGAGCGGAATCAAGGTTGAGATGAGTATTGCGGAATGTAAAATTGGCGGGAAAAGTAAATGACAAGAAATTAAAATGGCTGAATCTTAAATTGCATGAATTAAAGAGCAGAAACTAAATTGCTGAAAATAAAGGGGATAGGGGTGATTGCATGAATTTAATTGCAGGATGTAAAGAAAAAGTGGAAATCAGAATTGAGGAATTCATTGGGTTATAGGAGATATTGAGATCTCCGAATCAAAACATGTTTATCTCTTCCTCAACCAATGCGTTCATTGAATTTTGCTTGGCAATCTTATATGATTGGATCCCAATTCCTTGGCTCACCAATGCTCTCTAAAAACAAACAAATTCCCAATCCCTTGGTTTAAATGTTCATAAGAAGAGATGATGCTTGATCACTGATTATACCACACAATTTCATGAACCACAATTTGGTAGGATTACATGTCACAATATCCATCCAAACCCCAATCCAATCCACTGTGAGAAAGCTTCTCTAGCATGAATCCTCCATTCCTTTCCCAAGGCTCCGAAGGATTCCAAGTATGAGTAGTTTCTTTCCCAAGACAACTACTCAATGGAATTAGATCGAGAAGCTTTCTAACAAAATTCAAGAGAAAAGATTGAAGAAGAAGATAAACTATTATTGATTCATTGAATTACAATAGAGCTCCCTAACCCAATGAAAGGGGGTTTAGTGAATCATAGCTCTGAATTCAATTACAAAGAAAAGGAAAACTAGCTAAAAGTGAAAGTAAAAGTCCCCATCAGGGGCTGGATTCCCCTTCAATCCCCCCCTCTCTCAAAATGCAGAAACTAAGGCCTTTAAATAGGCTCCCTAAATTACAAAATGAAAATGAAATTCAAAGCAAATTACAATCAAATGAAAATAAACTATTCTAGATGATTCTTGTGGCCTTGATTTGGTGTTGTTGATGGGCCTTGCTTGCTTGAAGGGCTGAGTGACATAATTGATCCAAAAAGGATAATGATCCATTAAACTACACTCAAATGTTGCACCCCTTTCTTGAGTCGTCACTTTGTTCTCTTGTCAACCTTGCCAATTTGATGCCAAATATAGACTATTATACCTCGTTGGAAAGCTATGGATGTCAGCTTTCTAACGCAACTGGAAGCACCTCAATTGGATCTCTACAACTCGAGTTATACTCCATGGAAGGTGAAGAGGTCAGCTGGCCTGATTGCATGTTGGTACTATGCTCTTCTATGCACATTACGGGGCTGTTTTCTCCCTCAATTTTTAGTATCCACCATGCATGCCATATATTCTTGGAAAGCTCTAGATGTCTTCTTTCTAATGCATTTTGAATCACCTCATTTGGAGTTTTGTAGCTCAAGTTATTTATGTTTGAAGAAGGCATGGTCAAGCTGTTCCATATAACACGTTTAAGCTTCAGTTTAAGGTTAAACTGAAGCTTAAACGTGGATAAAGGAAGGGCAGCCCTGGAGGTCGAACACGTTTAACCTCCAGTTTGAGGTCAAACTGGAGGTTAAACGTGGAAGCTTAGAATGGTAGCCCTGGAGGTGTCGAACACGTTTAACCTCCAGTTTGAGGTCAAACTGGAGGTTAAACGTGGAACTCCTTCCTGAGTGGCATTGTCATTCTGGCGTTTAACCTCCAGTTTGAGGTCAAACTGGAGGTTAAACGTGGAATGCTTCTTTGGTGAGACTTTTCATTCTGGCGTTTAACCTCCAGTTTGAGGTCAAACTGGAGGTTAAACTTCAATTCCAGCATTTCTTAGCCTTCATGATTCTGGCGTTTAAGCTCCAGTTTAGGCTTAAACTGGAACTTAAACTCCACATGTGATATTCAAGCTTCCTTTATTGATTTTGTTGCTTCCTTGGTTAGCCTCTTCTTCCCTGAAATCATCCAAACAAATGCATCAAAGTCTTGCAAAATTTCATGAGAAATCTTCCATTCATAGCATTCAAGGAATATAACTAAAAACTCATGGAATTTGCATCAAAATCTTCATGTTGAATGATTTAAGACAAGCATGACTATTTGGCCCAAAATGATTACTTAAGGCTCAAGAAAATGCATAAAACAACTAAAAATAAAAGAAAAAGGCTAGTGAAACTAGCCTAAGATGCCTTGGCATCAGTCATTCTCTGCTACAGTTTCAATGACATCTATTGCCTCCTCGATGGTCTTCTTCTTGTTCAAAGATCCTCCGGATGAATGATCTACGACCTTCTTTGACTCATAAGAGAGCCCTTCATAGAAAATGTGCAGCTGCACCCATTCATTGAACATATCTGGTGGGAACCTCCTTGTTAGGTCCTTAAACCTCTCTCATGCTTCATAAAGAGTCTCACCATCTTGTTGCCTGAAAGTTTGGACCTCAGCTCTCAGCCTATTGATTCGTTGAGGGGGGTAAAATCTTGCTAAAAATTTGTTCACCACATCTTCCCAAGTTGTCAAGCTCTCCTTTGGGAAAGACTTCAGCCACTTGGCTGCCTTATCCTTGAGTGAGAATGGAAATAAGAGCAGTCTATAGGCGTCAGGATGAACACCGTTAGACTTCACTGTGTCACATATTCTCAGGAAGGTGGTTAGATGTTGATTGAGGTCTTCTTGGACACTTCCTCCAAATGAACAGTTATTCTGAACAAGGGTGATGAGCTGTGGCTTCAGTTCAAAATTGTTGGCGTGGATGGTTGGCTTTTGAATGCTACTTCCACAGTTTCCTGGGTTTGGATTAATGTAAGAGCCTAAAACTCTTCTATCCTCCCCAGCATGATTTGCTCGACCTCCTCCGACATGGTTGTGAGTCTCTTCTTCATGATGGTTTTCCATGTTTTCATCCATGTTTGGTTCAAAGTATTCCTCCTCTTCCTCAGCACCAACTACTCTTTTTCCTCTTGCTTCCCTTCTTAATCTCAAGAAGGTCTCTCAGGTTCAGAATCAAAGGAAGTTGAAGCCTCGCTTCTTCTCCCTGTCATACAACCAACAAGTACAAGCAAGGAAAATAGATGCAGAAAGTATTTCTGTCAGAATTACTGTTAATGTGAGTGATGCAATATATCAAACAGTTAGTGGGTTAGTGAAATGAATTGTAAATAACAAAGAAAAAGTAGGGGGAAGGGAAGAAATTAACTAAAACAGAAAGTAAATTACTCAAACAGAAAATTAAATCAAACAAAAATAAAATGCTCAATCTAGTTATCTTCCAATTTAATCATTGTTGATGCACAATCAATCCCCGGCAACAGCGCCATAAACTTGATGCACGGAAAACTTGTCTCTCAACAAATCTCCCTTCGGCAAGTGTACCGAATTTGTCGTCAAGTAAAAACTCACAATAGAGTGAGGTCGAATCCCACAGGGATTGATTGATCAAGCAACTTTAATTAGAGGAATGTTCTAGTTGAGCGAATCCAGAATTTGAGTTGAGAATTGCAGAAAATAAAATGGCGGGAAGGTAAATAACAGAAAAAGTAAAATGCTAGAATTAAAGAACTGAAAATAAATGACTGAAAGTAAATTGCTGAATTGGAAATGGGAATGGGGTATTGCTCATAAAAGTAAATGGCAAAAATTAAAGATAATGGATAAGATCATAAATGGGGAGTTCATTGGGCTCAGGAGATGTTGCATTCTTCGGATCAATTTCATTTTCATCTCTTCCTCAATCAATGCACTCATTGATCTCCTTGGCAATCTTAAGTGATCGAATTACAATTCCTTGTAATTCAATCTCTCAAATCTTGATCAATAGCCAATTCCTTGGTCAATTGCTCATGAGAAGAGATGAAGTATGGTCACCGATTATACCACATGCATTTCCCAAATCAAGTGTTGAGAGGATTATAGTCACATATCCATCCAAACCCAATTTGGTCCAGCATGAGAAAGCATTTCTAGCATGATCTCTTGATTCCTCTTTCAAGGTTCAGAAGAGATCCAAGTATGAATAGCTTCTTTTCCAAGATAACTACCCAATTGGATGAAGATCGAAATCTTTCAAGTAAAATCAAGAGAAAAGATAGAAGAAGAATAATGAAAACTAGTATTGATCCATCAAATTACAACAGAGCTCCCTAACCCAATGAAAGGGGTTTAGTTGTTCATAGCTCTGGAAAATGAAAACAAAGATGGAGAATACATGATGAAACTAGAAGTGCAGAGAAAGTAAAAATAGAGAGTAATTCTATGCCAAGAGGCTCCCTATATTTTCCAACTCCCCATTTAATTCAAAGCTACTCCTATATATACTACTCTTCTATTCTTCTAGTTGATTCTTCAAGTCTTGGGTATGGGCCTTTGGATCTTGAGTTTGAAGCAGTTATCTTCTTCATAGGGCTTGGCTTTGCTTGCAGAGAGAAATTGTGAAGTGGGCAGAGACTTTAGCTCAGGACGTTAGGGGTGTTAACGTTCAGTGAAAATATGGGTTCGAGAACGTTAGTGACAATCACCTTTTTCACTAACGTTCCTCACCAAAGTAAGAGCCACGTTAACTTCAACGTTAGTGGCACAAACGTTGCCACTAACGTTGCCCCTTTATCCTTCGCACACGTTATTGGGACTCACCTTTCCCAATAACGTTGAGAAATGTCCCCCTTCCCTACGTTAGAGTCCACGTTAACTTAGTTAACGTGGCTCCTTTAATGTAGGCTTGCCAACCTTCAAAAACGTTAGTGACACTTACCATTGTCACTAACGTTCCAATGTGCCCCTATTTCTCACGTTAGAGTCCACGTTAACTAGGTTAACGTGGCTTCTAATGTGGCCATGCTAGCCATCTCCAACGTTAGTGACAAAGTTGAGTGTCACTAACGTCGGCTCAACATTCCCTTATCCACGTTAGCTTCCACGTTAATTAAGTTAACGTGGGAGTTAACGTGGCTCATGGTGGCATGTGTGGGCTCCTTCCAACGTTAGTGACAATGTTGGGTGTCACTAACGTTGGCGATCACCTTCCTTCTTCACGTTAGCTTCCACGTTAACTAGGTTAACGTGGGAGTTAATGTGGCTTATTGGGGCTTGTGTGCTACCAACGTTAGTGACAATGTTTGGTGTCACTAACATTGTCGACCACCTTGTTTCCTCACGTTAGCTTCCACGTTAACTAGGTTAACGTGGGAGTTAACGTGGCTTAATGTGACTTGGCCAACGTTAGTGATAATGTTGAATGTCACTAACGTTGGCTTCCCCCCTTTCTTCTTAACGTTAGAGGCCACGTTAACTAAGTTAACGTGGTGACTAACATGGCCACTTATGAGCTTGGTCCAACGTTAGTGATAATGTTAGGTGTCACTAATGTTGGCTCCATTTCCTTTCTTCCACGTTAGAGTTCACGTTAACTTAGTTAACGTGACTCTTAACGTGGGTAATGATGGCTTCGAGAGCGTTATTGGCAATTACTTTTCTCATTAACTTTGCAAGTTACTCCCATTCCACGTTAGTGTTAACGTTAGTGTAACTAACGTAGCCACTAATGTGGTTCTTCTTTGCTTTCTTTGTCCTGAAATCAAGCAATAAAGTGCATCAAAGTTCTAGTCCAAGTCATGGGAAATGCAATATCCAATTTGTCCTTAAATTCATGCAAAATCCTCATGAAATCATGTAAAGTGAACAATGTATGCTTGGATCAAGATGTAAGTGAATATCTACCCAAAACTAGCTTATTTCCTAAGGAAATGCATGAAACTATCCTAAAAACAGTAAAGAAAAGGTCAGTGAAACTGGACAAAATGCCCTGGCATCACCTACCTTGATTTGTTGCTCCAAATCCAGTTACTCCTTGAAGTGTTCTTAAAGCACTTTTTCCTCCTAAAACACATCTAGAACAACTTTGAATCCATAAAACCTCAACTGACCAAACCTTAATCAACATGTTAGAAAGGAATTCCTCACCTTAGACGTGCTGGGAATTTAAGATTCATGGCTCACAACTCAACCTAAGCAAGAGATCTAAGGAAGAACATCAAGAAAACACATGTTTTAAACATGCTTCCTTGAAAACCGAATTTAAAGGGGGAAAGGGACAGCCATCTAACCTTATTTCTAGCCTTGATAAGTTATATGGTTATGTAGAGGAAGAAGAGAGGACCATTTTGGTATAATCAGAGTTTTGATTTGAGTTTTAGTTCAGAAGAAATCAAGCTTTGAAGATTTAAGTGTCATGAAAGTTTTTCTCTTTTCTCTCTTGTAATTTTCGGCCAAAACGAAGAAATGAGACAGTCTTGGAGGTCTTGGGGGTGTAATAAGAGTTGTGATTGGTTGGCTTGGAGGTGAATTAAAATAATATTAAAATATCTCAGGTGTATAACTACTAAAATTAGATATATCGAAACACTCGTAAAAACATCTCTAAAAATTCTTTTTTGAGCTACTAGCATAAATGACACTAGTAACATATTTAATATGATAATAGAACATGTATGATGAGGCATTAGCATTGCTAAAGACATCAAAGAGTGCTGGTGCTAAGCTGCACAAGTAAACTGTGAAACCGGTTAAATCGATTTTCTGTTTTTAACTAAAACAGACCAGATACCCTTATAATATCATTCAAGCATCTTCTAATACTAATATAATGATAATATTATACTATTATTTTTCTTCTCTCATGAATCGAGTCCGGTTCGTCAAATAGAGACTCTTTACGGAAACCAGAATCAAAACTCCTAACCGATACAGTTCAAAAACTAGGTTCTTCGTGATTGCGTTATCGAGCTTGCCTCAGAAGAGGTTCTAGCTTAAGGATGACATAATGACAATGAGGATTGAGATGCTTGATGATACATCAGAGGTGTTCCTTTTACTGATCTTCCGCAGAAATTCGTATCTTCAGAAAAGATCTCGCATACTCAAAAATCGGGGTTGTTACAACTATCCACTACCTTTCATCGATCACATGCTTGATTGCCTATAAGGTAAATCATACTATTATTTTTTAGATGGTTATACTGGATATTTTCAGATCCATATTGCTCCAGAAGATTAGGAGAAAACAACTTTTACATGCCCCTTTGGAACGTATGCATATAAAAGAGTGCCTTTTGGTTTATGTAATGCACCGGCTACATTTCAAAGGTGCATGATGAGTATCTTCTCGGATCTTCTTGAGCATTGTATGGAAGTATTTATGGATGACTTTAGTGTCTATGGTGATTCCTTCGATCTTTGCTTGGATAATCTTGCTAGAGTATTAGAAAGATGTGCTAGTTCAAACTTTGTACTTAATTTTGAAAATTGTCATTTTATGGTAAAGCAAGGTATTGTTCTAGGTCATGTTGTTTCTAATACTGGTATATCTGTTGATCGTGCAAAGGTTGATGTTATTTCTGGTTTACCTTACCCCTCCTCTGTGAGAGAAATCTGCTCTTTTCTTGGTCATGTAGGTTTCTACCGGCGTTTTATCAAGGACTTTAGTAAGGTTGCACTACCCTTTTCCCGTCTGCTGTAGAATAACGTAGAGTTTGACTTGAGTGAAGACTGCATGGAAGCATTTGACAAGCTGAAGATTACCTTGACCTAAGCTCCTATTGTGAGAGGGCCTGACTGGAATAGGCCGTTCGAGATCATGTGCGACGCATCTAACTATGCGGTAGGAGCGGCGCTGGTTCAGCGCAAAGGTAAGGATCCTTATATTATTGCTTATGCTTCTAAAACTTTAGATGGTGCCAGTCTAATTATACTACCACTGAAAAAGAACTTTTAGCCATTGTTTTTGCTTTGGATAAATTCTGGGCTTATTTACTTGGAACCAAAGTGGTAGTATATTCAGACTATGCAGCTTTGAAATACTTGCTAGCTAAGAAAGAGTCAAAACCAAGGTTAATCCATTGGATATTGCTATTGCAAGAGTTTGATTTAGAGATCAAAGATAGGAGTGGTTCCCAAAATTTAGTGGCAGACCACTTGAGTCGCCTAGAACATATTAAAAATGACCTCACTCCTATCAATGATGCATTTTCACTTGATAGCTTGCAAGCAGTATCTGAGGTGGTTCCTTAGTATGCACTGATGAGCGGATAATTTATACGCTTTTTGGCATTATTTTTAGTATGTTTTAGTTAGTTTTTATTATGTTTTTATTAGTTTTTATTTAAAAATCACTCTTCTAGACTTTACTATGAGTTTGTGTATTTTTCTGTGATTTCAGGTATTTTCTGGCTAAAATTGAGGGACCTGAGCAAAAATCTGATTCAGAGGCTGAAAAAGGACTGCAGATGCTGTTGGATTCTGACCTCCCTGCACTCGAAGTAGATTTTCTGGAGTTACAGAAGCCCAATTGGTGCGCTCTCAATTGCGTTAGAAATTAGACATCCTGGACTTTCCAGCAATATATAATAGTCCATACTTTGCCCGAGATTTGATGGCCCAAACAGGCATTCTAAGTCAGCTCAAGAATTCTGGCGTTTAACGCCAGAACTGGCACAAAAGCTGGAGTTAAACGCCCAAACTGGCACAAAAGCTGGCGTTTAACTCCAAGAAAAGTCTCTACACATGGAAGCTTCAATGCTCAGCCCAAGCACACATCAAGTGGGCCCGGAAGAAGATTTCTACATTAATTACTGATTTCTGTAAACCCTAGGCTACTAGTTCTCTATAAATAGGACCTTTTGCTATTGTATACACATCTTTGGACGTTTAGTCCCTAGACCTTGGAGGCTAGCCATTCGGCCATGCTTACACCATTATCACTTTTGTATTTTCAACGGTGGAGTTTCTACACACCATAGATTAAGGTGTGGAGCTCTGCTGTTCTTCATGAATTAATACAAGTACTATTGTTTTTCTATTCAACTCAAGTCTATTTCTTCTCCAAGATATTCATTCGCACCCAAGAACATGATGAATGTGATGATTATGTGACACTCATCACCATTCTTACCTATGAACGCGTGACTGACAACCACTTCCGTTCTACATGCAAACAAGCTTGAATGTGTATCTCTTGGGTTTCTAATCCAAGATTAGAACCTTCGTGGTATAGGCTAGAATTATTGGCGGTCATTCTTGAGATCCGGAAAGTCTAAACCTTGTCTGTGGTATTCAATGGATTGTTGGGCGTGTGACAGATGCAAAAGGGATCAATGGATCCTATTCCAACATGATCGAGAACCAACAGATGATTAGTGATGGGAAGCAGAAGCTGGTGAATTAAAAATTTATTAAAATGGTTACGTTGCAAGTATAGTTCTTAACTTACCGAAAATCTGCCTATCAATTTAGAAATATGTCAGAGAGAGTTTAAATTAAAATTACTGGGAGTTTTAAGTCCCAGGTCATCTCCCAACGAGTTGCAGAAAAGTGTGCTGTTTTATTAATCAGATGTTCCAAGAAGTTGAGCTAAGTAAATTGGAATTTAAATTGAGGAATTTTAAATAATATAAATAAAAGCCTTGACTGGGAATTGATTAGTTAGAATCTCTATCATTGATGGAGTAATTTTTAAGATTGATTTATAATTAACGGTTACTCTGTTTGGTTATCCTTTACTAGGTAAGGGAAAGTCAAACAAGTTGGAATGCCAGATCTGTTCACGAGTTACAACCCACTTAGTTCAAAGGAATTGGCGTTGGTGACAGGATAGCAATCCAACATTTAACCCAACTACAAAGTTTTCCTTCAATCCTTCCAACTCAAGAGTTCCTTTTAATCAACTCCCGATCAAGTAATGAAACTACTCACGCATTGTAAATAAAGAATCCATAGCACATGAAAGGGAATTAAAAGAAGACATGATTATTGGAATTGAAATTGAATTAAAAAGAAATAATCCTTGCATCAATTAATCATAAAATTATCTGAATGACAAAATTGAACATAACAAAGAACATGGAAGAATAAAACCAAGTTAAGAGAACAAACTAGAATGATGAAGTCTTGATGAGGAAATAACTCTTCTCACTGTTCCAATGCTAAGACCAATTGAAAATCAAAATTCTAAAAAAACTAGAGAGAAAAACCTAAGAGAGTGAAAAACTAGATCTAAAACTACTGAATGTATGTGTGTGTTGTTTCCGCATATTCTCTGACTCTAGTCTGCTGTTCCGGGCCAAAAACTGGGCCGAAATAAGGTCCAAAATTGCCCCCATCGAATTCTGCAGATTATGCAGATCGCGCATGTCACGCGATCGCGTCATCCATGCGGACGCGTCGCTTGCGCTTTTTCCTCTCCACGCGTTCGCGTCGTCCACGCTACCGTGTCGCTTGCGCTTTCCAATCCGCGCAGCCGTGCAAGCCATGCGGCCGCGTCACTGCGATTTGCGCTCCTTCGCGCGGTCGCGTGAGCCACGCGACCGCGTCACTTCTCGCTAGTTATCTCCTCAAATTCTTGTGTTCCTTCCATTTTTGCTAGCTTCCTCTCCAATCTCCATTTCATTCATGCCCTATAAAGCCTGAAACACTTGACACACAGATCACGGCGTCGAATGGAATAAAGGAGAATTAAAATTAAATAATTAAAGTCTTTAGGAAGCAATTTTCAAACATGTACTGAATTTAGGAAGGAAATCTAAATTAATGCTAAATTGATGAATAAGTGGATAAGCATCATGACAAAACCACACAATTAAACACAATATAAATTATAAAATAGTGGTTTATCAACCTCCCCACACTTAAACATTAGCATGTCCTCATGCTAAATTGAAGGAGACAAGGAAATAAGTATGAACATGCAGAAACTCATGAAATGCAATGCAATCCTACATATATAAATAAATGCAACTATATGATTATTGTCCACTTGATCAAAAGTAAATAAGCCCTTCAAAACAATTACAAATCAAATTCCACTAATTCTATCATTATACAATAAAACCGATAAAAGTGCAAGAAGATAGCTTACGAAAGCAGGAAACATGAAAATTTAAGCATTGAACCCTCACTGATAATGTATGTACGCTCTAATCTCTAGTGTATAGGGTAATCACTCTATTCTTCTCTAGTCATGTTTTCTAACTTTTGTTTTTGATGAGCAGATAATTTATACGCTTTTTGGCATTGTTTTTAGTATGTTTTTAGTAGGATCTAGTTACTTTTAGGGATGTTTTCATTAGTTTTTATGTTAAATTCACATTTCTGGACTTTACTATGAGTTTGTGTGTTTTTCTGTAATTTCAGGTATTTTCTGGCTGAAATTGAGGGACTTGAGCAAAAATCAGATTCAGAGGTTGAAGAAGGACTGCTGATGCTGTTGGATTCTGACCTCCCTGTACTCAAAGTGGATTTTCTGGAGCTACAGAACTCTAAATGGCGCGCTTCCAATTGAGTTAGAAAGTAGACATCCAGGGCTTTCCAGAAATATATAATAGTCTATACTTTGGCCAAGAATAGATGACGTAAACTAGCATTCAACGCCAGATCTCTGCCCAATTCTGGCGTCTAGCGCCAGAAAAGGATCCAAAACCAGAGTTGAACGCCCAAAATGGCACAAATACTGGCGTTCAACTCCAAGAAGGACCTCTACACGTGCAGCACTCAAGCTCAGCCCAAGCACACACCAAGTGGGCCTCGGAAGTGGATTTATGCATCAATTACTTACTTCTGTAAACCCTAGTAGCTAGTTTATTATAAATAGGACATTTTACTATTGTATTTGATATCTTTGGACGCTTGGTTCTTAGATCAGAGGGGCTGGCCATTCGGCCATGCCTGGACCTATCACTTATGTATTTTCAACGGTAGAGTTTTTACACTCCATAGATTAAGGTGTGGAGCTCTGCTGTTCCTCAAAGATTAATGCAAAGTACTACTGTTTTCTATTCAATTCATCTTGTTTCGCTTCTAAGATATTCATTCGCACTTCAACCTGAATGTGATGAACGTGACAATCATCATCATTCCCTATGAACGCGTGCCTGACAACCACTTCCGTTCTACTTTCGACTGAATGAGTATCTCTTAGATCTCTTAATCAGAATCTTCGTGGTGTAAGCTAGAATGATGGCGGCATTCAAGAGAATCCGGAAGGTCTAAACCTTGTCTGTGGTATTCCGAGTAGGATTCAATGAATGAATGACTGTGACGAGCTCCAAACTCGCGATTGCTGGGCGTTAGTGACAGACGCAAAAGGATAGTAAATCCTATTCCAGCATGATCGAGAACCGACAGATGAATAGCCGTGCCGTGACAGGGTGCGTTGACCATTTTCACTGAGAGGATAAGATGAAACCATTGACAAGGGTGATGCCTCCAGACGATTAGCCGTGCCGTGACAGGGCATTTGGATCATTTTCTCGAGAGAAGACCGAAAGTAGCCATTGACAATGGTGATGTATCACAAAAAGCCAGCCATGGAAAGGAGTAAGACTGATTGGATGAAGACAGCAGGAAAGCAGAGGTTCAGAGGAACGAAAGCATCTCTATTCGCTTATCTGAAATTCTCACCAATGATTTACATAAGTATTTCTATCCCTATTTTATTATATTATTTTCGAAAACTCCATAACCATTTGATATCCGCCTGACTGAGATTTACAAGGTGACCATAGCTTGCTTCATACCAACAATCTCCGTGGGATTCGACCCTTACTCACGTAAGGTATTACTTAGACGACCCAGTGCACTTGCTGGTTAGTTGTGCGAAGTTGTGAACCATGGTATTGGCATCATGTGTTTGGCGCCATTACCAGGGAAAGAAAGAGCGATGAATTTTACATAATCAAAGTGTAATCACAATTTCTGCGCACCAAGTTTTTGGCGCCGTTGCCGGGGATTGTTCGAGTTTGGACAACTGACGGTTCATCCTGTTGCTCAGATTAGGTAATTTTCTTTTTGTTTTGTTTTCAAAAATTTTTCAAAAATCTTTCAAAAATTTTTCTTTTGTTTTCGAAAAAAAAATTTTATTCAAAATTTTTAAAGAATGAATTCTAGTGTTTCATGAAGCATGTGAAGCCTAGCTGGCTGTAAAGCCATGTCTAAATTCTTTTGGACTGAGGCTTCCACTCATAAGTATATGAAGTTGGATGAAATATCAGCTATTGTATACATGAGAGGTATCTATGTTTGCTGAAGCTTGGCTGGCCATTGGCCATGTCTAGTGTTTTGGACCGGAGCTTTCATTGAAAGCTTGGCTGGCTAGTGAGCCATGTCTAATTCCTGGACTGAAGCTTTAGACTAACATGGAAAGATTCCTGGAATTCATATTAAAAATTTTAGAATCCTTATTTTTCTTTTACAAAATAATTTTCGAAAAAATCCAAAAAAAAAATTAGAAAATCATAAAAATCAAAAATATTTTTTGTGTTTCTTGTTTGAGTCTTGAGTCATATCATAAGTTTGGTGTCAATTGCATGTGCATCTTGCATTTTTCGAAAATAATCATGCATTCATAGTGTTCTTCATGATCTTCAAGTTGTTCTTGGTAAGTCTTCTTGTTTGATCTTTGCATTTGCATGTTTTGTGTCTTTTCTTGTTTTTCATATGCATTCTGGAATTCTTAGTGTCTAAGCATTAAAGAATTCTAAGTTTGGTGTCTTGCATGTTTTCTTTGCATTAAAAATTTTTCAAAAATATGTTCTTGGTGTTCATCTTGACATTCAAAGTGTTCTTGGTGTTCATCTTGACATTCATAGCATTCTTGCATGCATTCATTGTTTTGATCAAAAAATTTCATGCATTGCATCATTTTTCTTGTTTTTCTCTTGCATCATAAAAGTTCAAAAATAAAAAAAAATATCTTTCCCTTTTTCTCTCATCAAATTCGAAAATTTGAGTTGATTTTTTCAAAAATTTTTAAAATCAAGTTGTTTCTTATGAGTCAAATCAAATTTTCAATTTGAAAATCTTATCTTTTTCAAAATCTTTTTCAAAAATCAAATCTTTTTCAAATTTCTCAGTTATTTTCGAAAATTCCAAAAAATATTTTTCAAAAATATTTTTCTTAATTTTACATCATATTTTCGAAAATAACATCAACAATTAATGTTTTGATTTAAAAATTTCAAGTTTGTTACTTGCTTGTTAAGAAAGATTCAAACTTTAAGTCCTAGAATCATATCTTGTGATTTCTTGTGAATCAAGTCATTAATTGTGATTTTAAAAATCAAATCTTTTTTCAAAACTAATTTTTATCATATCTTTTCAAAAATATCTTCTCATCTTATCTTTTTCAAAAATTTGATTTCAAAATATCTTTTCTAACTTCCTAACTTCTTATCTTTTCAAAATTTGTTTCAACTAACTAACTAACTTTTTGTTTGTTTTTTATCTTTTTCAAAACCACCTAACTAACTCTCTCTCTCTAATTTTCGAAAATATCTTCCCTCTTTTTCAAAAATCTCTTTTTAATTAACTAATTATTTTAATTTTTAAATCTTAATTTTCGAAAATTACTAACATTTTTCAAAAACTATTTTCAAAAATCACTAACTCTTTTTCAAAAATTATTTTCGAAAATTCCTTCTCTCTCATCCCCTTCTACTTATTTATTCATCTACTAACATCTCTTCCTCACACCACCAAAAATCAGAACCCTCTCTTTCTCTGAGTTCAGATTTTTTCTTCTTTTCTTCTACTAACACAAGGACCTCTATACTGTGGTATAAAGGATCCATTTTATTATTATTATTTTTTCTGTGCCCTCTTCTTTGTCATATGAGCAGGAGCAAGGACAAGAATATTCTTGTTGAAGCAGATCCAGAACCTGAAAGGACTCTGAAGAGAAAACTAAGAGAAGCTAAAATACAACAATCCAGAGATAACCTTTCAGAAATTTTCGAACAGGAAGAGGAGATGGCAGCCGAAAATAATAATAATGCAAGGAGAATGCTTAGTGACTTTACTGCACCTAATTCCAATTTACATGGAAGAAGCATCTCCATTCCTGCCATTGGAGCAAACAACTTTGAGCTGAAACCTCAATTAGTTTCTCTGATGCAGCAGAACTGCAAGTTTCATGGACTTCCATCTGAAGATCCTTTTCAGTTCTTAACTGAATTCTTGCAGATATGTGATACTGTTAAGACTAATGGAATAGATCCTGAAGTCTACAGGCTCATGCTTTTCCCTTTTGCTGTAAGAGACAAAGCTAGAGTGTGGTTGGACTCTCAACCCAGAGATAGCCTGAACTCTTGGGATAAGCTGGTCACGGCTTTCTTAGCCAAGTTCTTTCCTCCTCAAAAGCTGAGCAAGCTTAGAGTGGATGTTCAGACCTTCAGTCAGAAGGAAGATGAATCCCTCTATGAAGCTTGGGAAAGATACAAGCAGCTGACCAAAAAGTGTCCTTCTGACATGCTTTCAGAATGGACCATCCTGGATATATTCTATGATGGTTTATCTGAGTTATCAAAGATGTCATTGGATACTTCTGCAGGTGGATCCATTCACCTAAAGAAAACACCTGCAGAAGCTCAAGAACTCATTGACATGGTTGCAAATAACCAGTTCATGTACACTTCTAAAAGGAATCCTGTGAATAATGGGATGCCTATGAAGAAGGGAGTTCTTGAAATTGATACTCTGAATGCCATACTGGCTCAGAACAAAATATTGACTCAGCAAGTCAATATGATTTCTCAGAGTCTGAATGGAATGCAAGCTGCATCCAACAGTACTCAAGAGGCATCTTCTGAAGAAGAAGCTTATGATCCAGAGAACCCTGCAATAGCAGAGGTAAATTATATGGGTGAACCTTATGGAAACACCTATAATCCATCATGGAGAAATCATCCAAATTTCTCATGGAAGGATCAAAAGCCTCAACAAGGCTTTAATAATGGTGGAAGAAACAGGTTTAGCAATGGCAAGCCTTTTCCATCATCCACTCAGCAACAGACAGAGAATTCTGAGCAGAACCCATCTAGCTTAGCAAACTTAGTCTCTGATCTATCTAAGGCCACTGTGAGTTTTATGAATGAAACAAGGTCTTCCATTAGAAATTTGGAAGCACAAGTGGGCCAGCTGAGTAAAAGGATCACTGAAATCCCTCGTAGTACTCTCCCAAGCAATACAGAAGAAAATCCAAAAGGAGAGTGCAAGGCCATTGACATAAACCAAAATGGCCGAACCCAATGAGGGAGAGGAGGACGTGAATCCCAAGGAGGAAGACCTCCTGGGACGTCCAGTGATCAATAAGGAGCTTCCCTCTGAGGAACCAAAGGACTCTGAGGCTCATCTAGAGACCATAGAGATCCCATTAAACCTCCTTATTCCATTCATGAGCTCTGATGAGTATTCCTCTTCTGAAGAGAATGAGGATGTTACTGAAGAGCAAACTGCCAAGTTTCTTGGTGTAATCATGAAGCTAAATGCCAAATTATTTGGTATTGATACTTGGGAAGTTGAACCTCCCTTGTTCATCAATGAACTAAGTGATCTGGATCAACTGACATTGCCTCAGAAGAGATAGGATCCTGAAAAGTTCATAATACCTTGTACTATAGGCACCATGATCTTTAAGGCTCTGTGTGACCTTGGTTCAGGAATAAACCTCATGCCCCTCTCTGTAATAGAGAAACTGGGAATCTATGGGGTACAAGCTGCTAAAATCTCATTAGAGATGGCAGATAATTCAAGAAAATAGGCTTATGGACAAGTAGAGGACGTGTTAGTAAATGTTGAAGGCCTTTACATCCCTGCTGATTTCATAATCCTGGATACTGGAAAGGAAGAGGATGAATCCATCATCCTAGAAAGACCTTTCCTAGCCACACCAAGAGCTGTGATTGATGTGGACAGAGGAGAATTGATCCTTCAATTAGATAAGGACAACCTTGTGTTTACAACTCAAGGATCTCTCTCTGCATCCATGGAGAGGAAGCAGGAAAAGCTTCTCTCAAAGCAGAGTCAAACAAAGCCCCCATAGTCAAACTCTAAGTTTGGTGTTGGGAGGCCACAACCAAACTCTAAGTTTGGTGTTGAACTCCCACATCCAAACTCTAAGTTTGGTGTTGGAGAGTCTCAACAAAGCTTTGCACATCTGTGAGGCTCCATGAGAGCCCACTGTCAAGCTACTGACACTAAAGAAGCACTTGTTGGGAGGCAACCCAATTTTTATCTAACTATATTTTTCTTAGTTATATGTCTTTATAGGTTCATGATCATGTGGAGTCACAAAATAAATATCAAAATTGAAAACGGAATCAAAAACAGCAGAAGAAAAATCACACCCTGGAGGAAGCATCTGCCTGGCGTTCAACGCCAGAACAGAGCATGGTTCTGGCGCTGAACGCCCAAAATGGGCAGCATCCTGGCACTGGATGCCCAGAACAAGCATGGTTCTGGCGTTCAACGCCAGAAATGGCAACAAATGGGCGTTGAACGCCCAAAATAGGCACCAACCTGGCGCTGAACGCCCAGAGTTGTGTGCAAGGGCATTTTACATGCCTAAATTGGTGCAGGGATGTAAATGCCTTGACATCTCAGGATCTGTGGACCCCACAGGATCCCCACCTACCTCATCATCTCTCTTTCCATTCATGATCATCCCTTCTGTTTTCCATTTACCACTCACATCCATACACCCACTACCTTCAAAATTCAACATCTCTCTGCCACCCAATCCCACCCATATGGCCGAATACACACTCCCATCCATCTCCTCCATATCTTCTTCTTCTTCTTCTATTCTTTCTTCTTTTGCTCGAGGGCGAGCAACATTCTAAGTTTGGTGTGGTAAAAGCATAGCTTTTTTTGTTTTTTCCATAACCATTGATGGCACCTAAGGCCAGAGAAACCTCTAGAAAGAGGAAAGGGAAGACAAAAGCTTCCATCAAGGGTCTATAACTCAGTGGTAGAATATTTGACTGTAAATCAAGAGATCCCTGAGATACCTCAGGGGATACATTTTCTTCCACACAATTATTGGAAGCAACTAAGGGTGGAACATCAAGAGCACTCCATCATCCTTCATGAAATCAGAGAAGATCTAAAAGCAATGAAGGAGGAGCAACAAAGACAAGGAAGAGACATAGAAGAGCTCAAGGACATCATTGGTTCCTCAAGAAGGAAACGCCACCATCACTAAGGTGGATTCATTCTTTGTTCTTATATCTTCTGTTTTTCGTTTTCTATGTTATGTGCTTATCTGTGTTTGTGTCTTCATTACATGATCATTAGTAGTTAGTAACTATGTCTTAAAGTTATGAATGTCCTATGAATCCATCACCTCTCTTAAATGAAAAATGTTTTAATTCAAAAGAACAAGAAGTACATGAGTTTCGAATTTATCCTTGAACTTAGCTTAATTATATTGATGTGGTGACAATGCTTCTTGTTTTCTGAATGTATGCTTGAACAGTGCATATGTCTTTTGAAGTTGTTGTTTAAGAATGTTAAATATGTTGGCTCTTGAAAGAATGATGACTAGGAGACATGTTATTTGATAATCTGAAAAATTATAAAAATGATTCTTGAAGCAAGAAAAAGCAGCAAAGAACAAAGCTTGCAGAAAAAAAAATAGGCGAAAAAAAAATTAGAAAGAAAAAGAAAAAGCAAGCAGAAAAAGCCAATAACCCTTAAAACCAAAAGGCAAGGGAAATAAAAAGGATCCCAAGGCTTTGAGCATCAGTGGATAGGAGGGCCTAAAGGAATAAAATCCTGGCCTAAGCGGCTAAACCAAGCTGTCCCTAACCATGTGCTTGTGGCGTGAAGGTGTCAAGTGAAAACTTGAGACTGAGCAGTTAAAGTCAAGGTCCAAAGCAAAAAAAAAAAAAAGAGTGTGCTTAAGAACCCTGGACACCTCTAATTGGGGACTTTAGCAAAGCTGATTCATAATCTGAAAAGGTTCACCCAATTATGTGTCTGTGGCATTTATGTATCCGGTGGTAATACTGGAAAACAAAGTGCTTAGGGCCACGACCAAGACTCATAAAATAGCTGTGTTCAAGAATCATCATACTAAACTAGGAGAGTCAATGACACTATCTGAACTCTGAGTTCCTATAGATGCCAATCATTTTGAACTTCAATGGATAAAGTGAGATGCCAGAACTATTCAAGAGGCAAAAAGCTATAAGTCCCGCTCATATGATTGAAGCTATGTTTCATTGATAGTTTGGAATTTATAGTATATTCTCTTCTTTTTATCCTATTTGATTTTCAGTGGCTTGGGGACAAGCAACAATTTAAGTTTGGTGTTGTGATGAGCGGATAATTTATACGCATTTTGGCATTATTTTTAGTATGTTTTTAGTAGGATCTAGTTACTTTTAGGGATGTTTTCATTAGTTTTTATGTTAAATTCACATTTCTGGACTTTACTATGAGTTTGTGTGTTTTTCTGTGATTTCAGGTATTTTCTGGCTGAAATTGAGGGACTTGAGCAAAAATCAGATTCAGAGGTTGAAGAAGGACTGCTGATGCTGTTGGATTCTGACCTCTCTGCACTCAAAGTGGATTTTCTGGAGCTACAGAACTCGAAATGGCGCGCTTCCAATTGAGTTGGAAACTAGACATCCAGGGCTTTCCAGAAATATATAATAGTCCATACTTTGGCCAAGAATAGACGACGTAAACTGGCGTTCAACGCCAGTTCTCTGCCCAATTCTGGCGTCCAGCGCCAGAAAAGGATCCAAAACCAGAGTTGAACGCCCAAACTGGCACAAATGCTGGCGTTCAACTCCAAGAAGGACCTCTACACGTGCAACACTCAAGCTCAGCCCAAGCACACACCATGTGGGCCCCGGAAGTGGATTTATGCATCAATTACTTACTTCTGTAAACCCTAGTAGCTAGTTTATTATAAATAGGACATTTTACTATTGTATTTGATATCTTTGGACGCCTGGTTCTTAAATCAAAGGGGCTGGCCATTCGGCCATGCCTGGACCTATCACTTATGTATTTTCAAACGGTAGAGTTTCTACACTCCATAGATTAAGGTGTGGAGCTCTGCTGTTCCTCAAAGATTAATGCAAAGTACTATTGTTTTCTATTCAATTCATCTTGTTTCGCTTCTAAGATATTCATTCGCACTTCAACCTGAATGTGATGAACGTGACAATCATCATCATTCCCTATGAACGCGTGCCTGACAACCACTTCCGTTCTACTTTCGACTGAATGAGTGTCTCTTAGATCTCTTAATCGGAATCTTCGTGGTGTAAGCTAGAATGATGGCGGCATTCAAGAGAATCCGGAAGGTCTAAACCTTGTCTGTGGTATTCCAAGTAGGATTCAATGAATGAATGACTGTGACGAGCTCCAAACTCGCGATTGCTGGGCGTTAGTGACAGACGCAAAAGGATAGTAAATCCTATTCCAGCATGATCGAGAACCGACAGATGAATAGCCGTGCCGTGACAGGGTGCGTTGACCATTTTCACTGAGAGGATAAGATGAAACCATTGACAAGGGTGATGCCTCCAGACGATTAGCCGTGCCGTGACAGGGCATTTGGATCATTTTCCCGAGAGAAGACCGAAAGTAGCCATTGACAATGGTGATGTATCACAAAAAGCCAGCCATGGAAAGGAGTAAGACTGATTGGATGAAGACATCAGGAAAGCAGAGGTTCAGAGGAACGAAAGCATCTCTATTCGCTTATCTGAAATTCTCACCAATGATTTACATAAGTATTTCTATCCCTATTTTATTATATTATTTTCGAAAACTCCATAACCATTTGATATCCGCCTGACTGAGATTTACAAGGTGACCATAGCTTGCTTCATACCAACAATCTCCGTGGGATTCGACCCTTACTCACGTAAGGTATTACTTGGACGACCCAGTGCACTTGCTGGTTAGTTGTGCGAAGTTGTGAACCATGGTATTGGCATCATGTGTTTGGCGCCATTACCAGGGAAAGAAAGAGCGATGAATTTTACATAATCAAAGTGTAATCACAATTTCTGCGCACCAGTTTTTCTCCTAACCAATCAACAACAGTTAATATACCAATACAAACATCATGAGGTCTTTTCAGGGTTGTAATGGGGCCAAGGTGCAGGTAAGGGTATACATATGGCTAAGTGAGCTTTATAAATTGAATCTTTAATTAACCTAAGCTCTCACCTAATATACATGTATTCTATATACTTTTAAATTTATGCTTAGCTACCCATAATTCCCTTTTTCAACCCATACTCATGTTTCAACTTTGTATTTTAATTCTATCATATGTGCATTGATCTTTGAATTTTGAATTTAACATTGGGGTAATTTTGTCCCCTTATTTATTTGTTTATCATCTCTCTTTTTTTTTTTTTGAATTGAAATAAATAAAGCTTATCAACGCACATAGATTTTTTATTCTTATAGTTTCACATGAATAGGTATCCAAATTCCCTTTAAATTTTCATGACACATCCCCTTAACAACTTTTGTTCCCACAATTTTCCATACTTAACTAGCACACACAATTCTATCTTAAGCTAACCAAAGATTCAATTTGGGATATGCAATTTGTTTTTCAGCTTAAGGTTAGTAATGTGGTAAAATATAGAACAAATGGGGTTTTAAAAGCTCAAAGTGGTTAACAAGGGTAATTGAAAAGGGTAGGCTTGATTTGGATAAGTGAGTTTAAATAAATAATGGCCTCAATCATGTGCAAGCATGTAAATATAATAAATATTGGACATATAAGATAAAACAAAATATAGATTACAATCATAGAGAAGTAAACACACAAGAATTAAATAATTATGGTTAAATGATGTAACCATACATAAAGGCTCAAATCTTTCACAGGTTGTGTGTTCTTTAGCTCAAACATCATGTTCCAAATACAACTCAAGCAGATTTATCATAAAAATTTTGAAAATTAGTGAAATTTTATTCCAAAGATAGATTTTTAAAAGAAACTTATTGTCTTTTCAATCAAGTAGAACATGCATGCAACTATTCTAACCTATGCAATTTATTCTATTCTATAAAAGAAAGAAAATCTAACTAAAATATTTTAATTATTGTTGTACAGAGAAGAGAAATTACCTCCGGAAGTCAGGTACTGACCGACCTCCCCACACTTAAGGCTTTGCACCGTCCTCGGTGCCATCTGTCAGGAACAGGGGTGGGCTGGTGGCAGTATTTCCACAGTCGGGACCATCATGGCTCCCGGTGCTGGTAAAAGAAGTGGAGTCCAGAGTGTCTGAGTCCTTGAATTTGCCCATGATCAGCTCCTTGAGGTATGTGAATCGGCGCTTGTTACGGCGCTCTCTCATCTTAGCTTTCTGTTCATGCCGATCCAACTTTTCAAGTATCTGCTGGAGCAATTTCTCAGTGGTAGATGCTTGTGGTGTTGAAGAAGGAATATCTTCAACTGGCTCAGTAGGCTGGCTTGTAGTGGCTGCTGAAAGTCTGAGGTATTTCCCGTTAGGGACATATTGATCATCCCGTGGAAGCATGGCTTTGGTGTCCCCAGCTCTGTAGGAGACTCCGGCTGCTGAGACAAGATCTGAGACCAGGGCGGGAAAAGGTAGGTTGCCCGCGATTTGTACATGCTCCATAGCATTTCGGATGTGTTTTGAGAGATTCAGAAGTTGGTCTGTAAGGATGCACCATAGTAGAACAGCCATGTCTGCAGTGAAGGAGGACTCATGAGTGCTTGGAAAGACATAATGGGACATGATCTGTGCCCATACGCGAGCCTCCAAGGTAAGTGCGGAAGCCAAGATTCCCTTAGGGCGGGTACGGTGGTATCCGTAGATCCAACGGCTGCCAGGTAATGCAATGACTCCGAGAACGGAGTCCCAGTCAAATTGGTATCTCTGGCGCTGAAGGGTGGCTTCTTGAAAAGCTTCCATTCCTACTGGAAAAGGGGGAAGACTCAGAGCTTGCTAGATGGCCTCTTCTGTAATGGGCACTTGCTTCTGCCGGACATAAACAGACTGCAGGATCAGTATGTAGAAGTTGGAGTAGAACTCAACTACCCAAGAGAGATTGACCTGCCTTGGCTGTCTCCGTAGGAAACCCCATTGTCTTCGTTCAATTTGTGGCTCAACAAAGGTAGCAATATTGGACGGGAGGATAAGAAGGTATTCATTGTTGTAGTTCCTTTCTGCTAGGATAGGGAACATCTGCTCACAGTAGCGATTGGGAAATCGCGCGGCGTCCTTTGCTGGAAAGGCTTTCTCCTTTTCATCAACCTTTATTATCCTCTTAACTCTTTTTGTTGAGGGCTTAACTGCGGTGGAAGAAGGCTCTGCCACTAATGTTCGTTTAATTTCTCTTCTTGCTGATGGTTTGGAAGTAGCTTTCTCTTTTCCTTTCTTGGTGGCCATCCTGAAAGAAGGGAAGAGAAAGTAAATTAAATTCAAAGAGATATACAGCAAGGAAGGAAACGGAAAAGAGGGTGATGGATGCACATGAAGATATGCTGACATTAACACATGCTCGCGAGTACGTGTGAAAAGCCAACGATGGAAAATAGCTAGTGCATATAAAGACAAATGAATGCAAGGTGTTTATTGGCATGCTGGCAAAGGGCATGAGTAGCATAGACCAAGCAATACTTTGTAACAAACCATCACGTTTGTATTGACAATTAAATTCAATTAATAAAATAAGAAGGAGAATTTGTGAAAAGCAAGCATTGAATAGTAGAGTAAAGTAATGTAGAAAAGTGCATAGTGCTATATGGGCTTTTTCACAAACACATGGCATGCATGTTAAACAAGATATAAAAAGTATGAAATTGAACATGCAAGCAATCCCTTAAAAATAATAATAATTGTCAAATAAATTGTAACAAGTCACAAGCATATAATGAGGGATAATGACTCAAAAAAAATTTCTAACACCATGTAAAAAGGGAAAAGAAGAATAAAGAAAATAGGAATAATTAAAAGAAGAAGAAAAGAAAAAGAAAATACATGTAGAACAATAAAAAAATGATAGAAAAAGAAAGAAGGAAGAAGAAGGTAAAACCTTGTTAATGGAGGAGAGAGAGAGAGAGAGTGAGAGGTGAGATAGAAAGGGGAAGGGAGAAGGAAGAAAGAAGGAGGGAAAAGAAAAATTAGGATTTGGAGGAAAGAAAGATAAGATAATTTGGCAATTTAGGTTGAGCTGTGCGGCGCATGCGACGTGGCCGCGTGGGGCACGCCTTCGCGTGGGTGCGCATCAGGTAAGAAGACGCGATCGCGTCAGTCACGCGGTCGCGTGACCCGTGTTGCGCTGCTGGCGCGAGTACAGCCTCGCTCCAGCACAACTCTCTGTTCAATTTATTTTAATAGCCAAAATTGGGTGACGCGATCGCGTGGGTCACGCGATCGCATGAGTGTGCGTTATAAAATGGGTGACGCGGCCGCGTCAGCGACGCGGTCGCGTGACAAGGATTGTGCTTCCAGCACCAATCCAGCATCACTCTCGCACAGAATGCGACTGTGCACCCTTTTAAGTCGAAAACTCAGGGCACGCGGCCGCGTGGGGCACGCGGTCGCGTGGGGCACGCGGTCGCGTGGGAGGCCATGATTTCCATGCGACGCGGTCGCGTGGGGTAATTTGTGCCATTGGCACGACTCCAGCGCTCCTCCTGCGTAACTTTCTGTTCATTTTTATTTTTCTTTACTCCCCCTGCCACGCGGACGCGTCACTGGTGCGATCGCGTCGTGCGGCGAAAAAAAAAATTTTTTTTAAAGAAATATAAGGACATGTAGGTGTAAAAGCATGAAAGTATTAATGAAGAGAAGAGTTATTGAAGAAAAGAACGATCATACCGCAGTGGGTTGTCTTCCACCAAGCACTTTGCTTTAACGTCCGTAAGTTGGACGCTCCACTAGCTCAATCTGCTGCTATGTGGGGATCTTCCAAGTGGAGGATCTCAAGCTCCTTGCTTTTCTGCACCTTCTCACCATGGTACAGCTTTAGGCGGTGTCCATTAACCTTAATAAGTTCAGAGCTTGAAGGATGGCTTAGGTGGTAAACTCCGTACGGTTCAGCCTTCTCTACTCTGTATGGACCTTCCCATTTTGATCTTAACTTACCGGGCATTAGCCTTAGTCGAGATTTGTAAAGGAGGACGAAATCTCCAGGTTGAAATTCTTTCTTCTTGATGTTTTGATCATGCACAGCTTTCATCCTTTCCTTGCAAATTCTGGAATTCTCATAAGCTTCTAGGCGAAGGTTCTCCAGTTCCTGCAGTTGCAACTTCCTTTCAGCTCCGGCCTTCTCAATTTCCATGTTGCACTCTTTAACTGCCCAGAAGGCTCTGTGTTCGATTTTAACTGGAAGATGGAAAGCTTTTCCATAAACTAAGCGAAAGGGACTCATCCCAATGGGTGTCTTCTATGCTGTTCTATATGCCCACAGTGCATCTTGTCGTCTGGTGCTCCGGTCTTTTCTATGAGGCTTTACTATCTTCTGCAAGATACGCTTAATTTCTCTGTTTGACACCTCGGCTTGCCCATTAGTTTGGGGATGGTAAGCTGTTGCAACTTTATGGATTATCCCATGATTCTTCATCAATCCTGTTAGTCTCCTGTTACAAAAATGGGTGCCTTGATCGCTCACGATCGCTCGTGGTGATCCAAAGCGGCATATAATATGGTTTCTCACAAAGGAAACAACAGTGTTAGCATCATCAGTGTGGGTAGGAATTGCTTCCACCCATTTGGAAACATAATCCACAGCTAACAATATATAAAAATATCCACTAGAATTTGGAAATGGACCCATGAAGTCAATGCCCCAAACATCAAAAATTTCACAGAAAAGCATATATTGTTGAGGCATCTCATCCCTCTTGGATATGTTACCAAATTTCTGGCATGGGTGACAAGATTTACAAAACTCAGCAGCATCTCTAAAAAGAGTAGGCCACCAGAATCCACAGTCTAAGATCTTTCTAGCTGTTCGTTGAGGGCCAAAATGTCCTCCACTCTCAGATGAGTGACAGGCCTCTAAAATGGACTGGAATTCTGATTGAGGCACACAACGTCTAATTATCTGGTCAGCGCCACATCTCCATAAATATGTGTCATCCCATATATAATATTTAGACTCACTTTTCAGCTTGTCTCTTTGATGTTTAGAAAAATGTGGAGGAAATGTGCGGCTAACTAAATAATTAGCAACAGGTGCATACCAAGGGACTACCTCAGATACTGCTTGCAGGTTGTCAAAAGAAAAATTATCATCTATAGGAGTAGAATCATCCTTAATATGTTCAAGGCGACTCAAGTGGTCTGCTACTAAATTTTGATTACCACTCCTATCCTTTATTTCTAAATCAAATTCTTGTAACAGCAGTATCCAACGTATAAGTCTTGGTTTGGATTCCTTTTTAGCTAATAGATACTTTAGAGCTACATGGTCCGAATACACTACTACTCTAGTACCAAGTAAATAAGCCCGGAATTTATCCAGAGCGAAAACAATAGCAAGTAGCTCTTTCTTAGTAGTAGTATAATTGGACTGGGCAGTGTCTAAAGTCTTAGACGCATAGGCAATAACAAAAGGATCCTTACCTTCACGCTGAGCCAGCGCTGCTCCTACTGCATGGTTGGAAGCATCGCACATGATTTCAAACAGCTGGCTCCAGTCGGGTCCTCTCACAATTGGGGCTTGAGTTAGAGCAGTCTTCAACTTATCAAATGCTTGTTTGCAATCGTCACTGAACTCGAACTCAATGTCCTTCTGCAGTAATCTGGATAAGGGAAGTGCCACCTTACTAAAGTCCTTAATAAATCTCCTGTAGAAACCTGCATGGCCAAGGAACGAACGGACTTCCCTCACAGAAGAGGGGTAAGGTAAACTAGAAATAACATTCACCTTTGCTGGGTCTACAGAAATGCCATTATTAGATACCACATGTCCTAATACAATCCCTTGCTTTACCATAAAGTGGCATTTTTCGAAATTCAATACAAGGTTTGTATTAACACATCTATCTAATACTCTAGATAATCCATCTAAGCAAAGGTTAAAAGAATCACCATAAACGCTAAAATCGTCCATAAAAACTTCCATACAATCCTCAACAAGATCAGAGAAAAGACTCATCATGCACCTTTGGAAGGTGGCTGGTGCATTGCACAAGCCAAAGGGCATTCTCTTATAAGCATAGGTCCCAAAAGGACATGTAAAAGTAGTCTTTTCCTGATCCTCAGGAGCTATATGAATCTGGAAATAACCTGTGTAACCATCTAGAAAGTAATAATGTGATTTACCTGACAGGCGATCCATCATTTGATCAATGAATGGAAGTGGATAGTGATCCTTACGGGTAGCTTGGTTGAGACGCCTGTAAATGCAGACTCTCCAAGCATTCTGAACTCTAGTTGCTATGAGCTCTCCATGCTCATTCTTCACTGTAGTGACTCCGGACTTCTTGGGCACCACTTGTACTGGACTTATCCATTCACTATCTGAAATGGGATATATGATGCCGGCCTCCAATAGTCTGGTCACTTTCTTTTTGACAACTTCCAAGATGGTGGGATTCAATCTTCTTTGTGGTTGACGGACAGGTCTTGCTCCCTCTTCTAAAAATATTCTGTGCTCACATACTTGAGGGTTAATTCCCACTATGTCTGCCAAACTCCACCCAATTGCCTTCTTATGCTTCCTCAGTACATCAAGTAACTGCTCTTCTTGTTGAGAAGTCAGTTCCCTTGCAATAATAACCGAAAGCTTCTACTCATCCTCAAGATAAGCATATTTGAGATGTGGAGGGAGAGGTTTCAATTCTAACTTTTGATCATGGGCAGGCTCTGGATTATCTGGGGCTTGTGAAAATGGCGAGTGCCCTCACTGTCAGTTAAGAGGGTCCCCACACTTGGACCTTGTCCAGTGTGCCTCTCTTCAAACTCTTCTTTTTAAACTTCAGCCACACTTTCGTCTATGACATCACACTGGAAGATAGAATGATCTTCTGGGGAGTTGTCAATGACTCCATTCAGATTGAAGATCACTATGCGGCCATCTATTTCAAAGGAGTATGTTCCTGAAAAAGCATCCAATTTGAATTTTGATGTTTTCAGGAATGGTCTTCCAAGTAGGATTGATGATGGCTTATCTGAATCATTATGGGGCATCTCCAAGATATAAAAATCAGTGGGAAATGTGAGCCCTTTAATGTTCACCAAAACATCTTCAGCAACTCCAGCCACTGTAATAATGCTTTTATCTGCTAACACAAAATGAGCTGCCGACCTTTTTAAGGGAGGGAGCCTTAAAACATCATATATAGACAAAGGCATTATACTGACACACGCTCCTAAATCACACATGCAATCATAAATTACTACACTACCAATAGTACAACTAACTATGCAAGGACCTGGATCACTACATTTTTCAGGTAATCCTCCCATTAAAGCAGATATAGAACTACCTAAAGGAATAGTTTCTAATTCATTAATCTTGTCTTGGTGGATACATAAGTCTTTTAGAAACTTTGCATATTTAGGTACCTGCTGAATAACATCAAAAAGGGGAACAGTTACCTCAACCTTTTTGAATATTTCTACCATTTTAGGATCAGGTTCCAGCTGCTTCTTGGGCTTCCTTGCAAGCTGTGGAAATGGAATGGGAACAGTGGGTTCCGTGGTGCCTGCGCCTTTTGGTGCTTCTTCCTGTGGTTGAGCTATCTCTTCTTCAGCTATGTCCTGTATATCCTCTTCCTCTTCAACATCTTCGATTTCTACCACCTCTTCAGCTAAGGCGTATTTTGGTGAGCTTGGTTCCTCCTGATTTCTCTCCTGCAGTGTGGTTCCGGACCTCAGGGTGATGGCATTAATGCCTCCCTTTGGATTGGGTAATGGTTGAGAGGGGATTCCAGTGGTGCTTGAAGGTTGGTTACTGGAATTTTGTGCTGATCCAAGCTGTGTCATAAAAGCTTGCAGAGTAGAGGTGAGACCATTCAGACTGGCGTTAATAGTGTTCACGATGGTACTTTCCATGGCCAGTTGTCTTTTCTCAAAAGCTTGTAATAAATCTTCATTAGAAGATACAGAAGAATGAGTAAATTGAGAGGTTTGCTGCTGATTGTTCGGTGGTCCTTGGTTTTGCCTCAGGTGAGGTGCTCGTTAAGGTTGATTTTGCTGCCTGTTGTTGTTATTATTCCACCTCTGATTTCCCTGATTATCTCTGCCTCCCCTATTATTGTTGTCCCTCCAATTCTGGTTTGAATTGTCCTGCCATCCATGGTTATTATTTCCACTTTGATTGTACCCTTGGTTGGGGCGGTCATAGAAGTTGTGAGTGGATGCCACCATGTTGTCTTCTTGTTGGAGCTGCGAGCATTCATCAGTGTAATGGCTGTAATCAGCACAAATTCCGCAAATTCTTTGTGGAACTAGTTGTCGGTTTTGCTGCGGTTGAGTTTGCTGAGCTTGTTGATTCAACTGCATTTGCTTCAGTAGGTTGGTCATCTCACAGATGCTTTGATTTAGAGCAGCAGTCTCTATGCCAGAAGATACTTCTGCAACGGCTTTTGAACGGCATTGCTTCTGTCTGTGGTTCCGAGTAGATTCAGCTAAATCACAGATCAATTGCCAAGCTTCATCAGTGGTCTTGTACTTCTTCATAGACCCATTGCTGGCACTTTCCAATGTGGTCTTATCTTGGGGCCTCATACCTTGTGTGATATAGCTGAGTAGCACAATCTTGTCAATCATGTGGTGGGGGCATGCTTCCAGAAGATTATTGAAGCGCTCCCAGTATTCGAAGAGAGTCTTATTGTCATCCTGAACAATTGTAGAGATATCCTTCCTCAGTTTATCAGTAACTTCATATGGGAAGAATTTCTCCAGAAACTCCTTTCTGAGTGTATCCCAGTTGGATACATTTGCTATAGGTTGAGTGTAGTACCACTCTCTTGCTTTTCCCTCAAGAGAGAACGGAAAAGCTTTCAGCAGAATTGAAGTTTCAACAGTACCATCACGCCTGACAGTAGAACAGGCTGCCTGGAAATCTCTCAAGTGCTTGATAGGCTCTTGAGCAGGTAGGCCATGAAACTTGGGCATCAAATTTAACAGTGCGGTCTTTATTTCAAAATCCGTAGCTACCACTGGATGATGCGCTTGAAACAGTTGCATTGTAAAATTAGGAGCTCCTTCCTCCTGAATGGTAACGCTTCTAGCTGCCATGTTTTCTGCACGTAAAACAACCGAATCAGTAGAACGGGGGCTGGTTTCTTCCTCAAATTCACTTTCAAATCCGCTCTCAGAGCGGGCTAACCTACGCTGTTCTCGCTTTATTCGTGAAATTATTCTTTCAATTTCAGGATCTAATATTAGCAAGCGCGGATCAGGAAGTGAACGTGTCATTTGACAGAAGAAACATGCAGCTCATAGTAACAAAATTAAATAAAATACAAATAAATAAATTCTAATTAATAAAATTAGCACTCTATAGCAACTCTCCGGCAACGGCGCCAAAAATTGATGGGAAGCAGAAGCTGGTGAATTAAAAATTTATTAAAATGGTTACGTTGCAAGTATAGTTCTTAACTCACCGAAAATCTGCCTATCAATTTAGAAATATGTCACAGAGAGTTTAAATTAAAATTACTGGGAGTTTTAAGTCCCAGGTCGTCTCCCAACAAGTTGCAAAAAAGTGTGCAGTTTTATTAATCAGATGTTCCAAGAAGTTGAGCTAAGTAAATTGGAATTTAAATAGAGGAATTTTAAATAATATAAATAAAAGCCTTGACTGGGAATTGATTAGTTAGAATCTCTATCATTGATGGAGTGATTTTTAAGATTGATTTATAATTAACGGTTACTCTATTTGGTTATCCTTTACTAGGTAAGGGAAAGTCAAACAAGTTGGAATGCCAGATCTGTTCACGAGTTACAACCTACTTAGTTCAAAGGAATTGGCGTTGGTGATAGGATAGCAATCCAACATTTAACCCAACTACAAATTTTTCTTCAATCCTTCCAACTCAAGAGTTCCTTTTAATCAACTCCCCATCAAGTAATGAAACTACTCACGCATTGTAAATAAAGAATCCATAGCACATGAAAGGGAATTAAAAGAAGACATGATTATTGGAATTGAAATTGAATTAAAAAGAAATAATCCTTGCATCAATTAATCATAAAATTATCTGAATGACAAAATTGAACATAACAAAGAACATGGAAGAATAAAACCAAGTTAAGAGAACAAACTAGAATGATGAAGTCTTGATGAGGAAATAACTCTTCTCAATGTTCCAATGCTAAGACCAATTGAAAATCAAAATTCTAGAAAAACTAGAGAGAAAAACCTAAGAGAGTGAAAAATTAGATCTAAAACTACTGAATGTATGTGTGTGTTGTTTCTGCATATTCTCTGACTCTAGTCTGCTATTCAGGGCCAAAAACTGGGCCGAAATAAGGTCCAAAATCGCCCCCATCGAATTCTGCAGATTATTCAGATTGCGCATGTCACGCGATCACGTCATCCATGCGGACGCGTCGCTTGCGCTTTTTCCTCTCCACGCGTTCGTGTCGTCCACGCTACCGCGTCGCTTGCGCTTTCTAATCCGCGCAGCCGCGCAAGCCATACGGCCGCGTCACTACGATTTGCGCTCCTTCGCGCGGTTGCGTGAGCCACGCAACCGCGTCACTTCTCGCTGGTTATCTCTGAGGCTTTAGACTAACATTGCATGATTCCTGGAATTCTTATTAAAAAGTTTTGAATCTCTTTATTCTCTTTTCCATATGATTTTCGAAAAATCACAAAAAAAAATTATAAAATTATAAAAATAAAAAATATTTTATGTATTTTAGTGTCAATTTTTAAGTTTGGTGTCTTGCATGCATTGTTTATTTGATCTTAGTTGCATTTTTTATTGTTTTTCATCATTAAAAATTCAAAAATATTTTCAAAATTATGTCTTTTCAAGTCAATAATACAGAGAATTGAAGATTCAAAACATTCACCAGAGAAATTAAACAGAAAAAGCTGAGCATTCAAAATGCCCAGTAAAGAAGGAAAACTGGCGTTTAAACGCCAGCCAGGGTACCTGGCAGGGCGTTTAACGCCCAAAAAGATAGAATTTTGGACGTTAAACGCCAGAATGGATGCCATTCTGGGCGTTTAACGCCAGGATGACACTAGAGGGAAGATTTTGTTTTTAATTAAAATCTTTTTCAAATTTTCATAATTTTTCAAAATTAAATCTTTTTCAAATCATATCTTTTCAATCATATCTCTTCAAAATCAATTTCTTTCCATTTTTTTTTATTTTTGAAAATCCTTGCTATAATTAATGATTTACTTCAAAATTTTCAAGTTGTTACTTGCCTATTAAGAAAGGATCAAATTTTAAATTTTTGGAATCATATATTTTAATTTCTTTTTAGTCAAGTAATCAACTTTAATTTTAAAACTTTCTTTTTTTAAAATTGATTTTCAATCATATCTTCTCAATCATATCTTTTCAATCACATCTTTTTCAAAATTAACTCTCAATCATATCTTTTTTATTTCTAATTTCGAAATCTTTTTCAAAAATCACTTAAGTTCTTTCCCAATCTTAATTTTCGAAAATCTCAATCAAATTTTCAAATTTCTTTTTATTATTTCAAAATCTTTTAATTTATTTTCGAAAATTCTTCCCCTCTTCTCACATCCTTCTATTTAAGGGACTAACACTCCTCCTCAAGGTGCAATTCGAACTCTATCCCTCTTGATAAGTTCGAATTCTCTTCTATCTACCTCCTCCTTCTATTCTTCTTTTCCTCTGACACCTCAAGGAATCTCTATACTGTGACATAGAGGATTCCCTACTTTTTTGTTCTCTTCTCTTTCATATGAGCAGGAGCAAAGATAAAGGCATACTTGTTCAAGCTGATCCTGAACCTGAAAGGACCTTGAAGAGAAAGCTAAGAGAAGCTAAAGCACAATTCTCTCTAGAGGGCCTAACAGAGCTTTTCAAAGAAGAAGAAACAATGGCAACTGAAAACAACAATGCCAACAATGCAAGGAAGGTGCTTGGTGACTTTACTGCACCTACTCCCGACTTCTATGGGAGAAGCATCTCAATCCCTGCCATTGGAGCAAACAACTTTGAGCTTAAGTCTCAATTAGTTTCTCTAATGCAACAGAATTGCAAGTTTCATGGACTTCCATTGGAAGATCCTCATCAGTTCTTAGCTGAATTCTTGCAAATCTGTGACACTGTCAAGACCAATGGGGTTGACCCTGAAGTCTACAAACTTATGCTCTTCCCTTTTGCTGTAAGAGACAAAGCTAGGACATGGTTGGACTCACAACCTAAAGAAAGCCTGAACTCTTGGGAAAAGCTAGTCAATGCCTTCTTGGCAAAGTTCTTTCCACCTCAAAAATTGAGTAAACTTAGAGTGGAAGTCCAAACCTTCAGACAGAAGGAAGGTGAATCCCTCTATGACGCTTGGGAAAGATACAAGCAATTGATCAGAAGGTGCCCTTCTGACATGCTTTCAGAATGGAGTATCATAGGAATCTTCTATGATGGTCTGTCTGAACTGTCCAAGATGTCATTGGATAGCTCTGCTGGAGGATCTCTTCATCTGAAGAAGACACCTGCAGAAGCTCAGGAACTCATTGAAATGGTTGCAAATAACCAATTCATGTACACTTTTGAAAGGAATCCTGTGAATAATGGGACAAACCAGAAGAAAGGAGTTCTTAAGATTGATACTCTGAATACCATATTGGCTCAGAATAAGATATTGACTCAACAAGTCAATATGATTTCTTAGAGTCTGTCTGGAATGCAAGCAGCAACAGGCAGTACTAAGGGAGCTTCCTCTGAAGAAGAAGCTTATGATCCTGAGAACCCAGCAATGGAAGAGGTGAATTACATGGGAGAACCCTATGGAAACACCTATAATCCTTCATGGAGAAATCATCCAAATCTCTCATGGAAGGATCAATAGAGACCTCAACAAGGTTTCAACAACAATAATGGTGGAAGAAACAGGTTTAGCAATAGCAAGCCTTTTCCATCATCTTCTCAGCAACAGACAGAGAATTCTAAGCAGAGCCACTCTGACTTAGCAACCATTGTCTCTGATCTAATCAAAACCACTCAAAGTTTCATGACTGAAACAAGGTCCTCCATTAGAAATTTGGAGGCACAAGTGGGTCAGCTGAGTAAGAAAATTACTGAACTCCCTCCTAGTACTCTCCCAAGCAATACAAAAGAGAATCCAAAAAGAGAGTGCAAGGCCATAACCACAACCCACACGGCCGAACCTGGAGAGGAGGAAGAGGCAATGATCTCCACTGAGGAAGACCTCAATGGACGTCCACTGGCCTCCATGGAGTTCCCTAATGAGGAACCATAGGAATCTGAGGCTCACACAGAGACCATAGCGATTCTATTGAATTTACTTTTGCCATTCATGAGCTTTGATGAGTATTCTTCCTCTGAAGAGGATGGAGATGTTACTGAAGAGCAAGTTTCTAAGTACCTTAGAGCAATCATGAAGCTAAATGCCAAGTTGTTTGGTAATGAGACTTGGGAGGATGAACCTCTATTGCTCATCAAAGAACTGGATGACTTGACTAGGCAGAAATTACCTCTAAAGAGACAAGACCCTGGAAAATTCTCAATCCCTTGTACCATAGGCACCATGGCCCTTGAGAAGGCTCTGTGTGACCTGGGGTCAAGTATAAACCTTATGCCTCTCTCTGTAATGGAGAAGCTAGGGATCATTGAGGTACAAGCTGCTAGAATCTCACTAGAGATGGCAGACAATTCAAAGAAACAAGCTTATGGACTTGTAGAGGATGTCTTGGTAAAGGTTGAAGGCAACTACATCCCTGTTGACTTCATAATCCTAGAGACTGAGAAGTGTATGGATGAATCCATCATCCTTGGCAGACCCTTCCTAGCCACAGCAAAAGCTGTGATTGATGTTGACATAGGAGAATTGATTATTCAAGTGAATGAAGACTCCCTTGTGTTTAAAGCTCAACGATATCACTCTGTAACCATGGAGAGGAAGCATGAAGAGCTTCTCTCAATACAAAGTCAAACAGAGCCCCCACAGTCAAACTCTAAGTTTGGTGTTGGGAGGCCACAACCAAACTTTAAGTTTGGTGTTGAACCCCCACATTCAAACTCTAAGTTTGGTGTTGGGAGGTTCCAACATTGCTCTGAACATCTGTGAGGCTCCATGAGAGCCCACTGTCAAGCTATAGACATTAAAGAAGCGCTTGTTGGGAGGCAACCCAATCTTTAACTATCTATATTAAATTTCTATTTTCTTTTGTTATTTTATGTTTTCTGTAGGTTGATGATCATGTGAAGTCACAAAAACAATTAAAAAAGCAAAAACAGACTGAAAAACAGAATAAAAAATAGAACACCCTGGAGGAGAAACTTACTGGCGTTTAAACGCCAGTAAAGGTAGCAGAATGGGCGTTAAACGCCCAGTCTGGCACCATTCTGGGTGCTTAATGAAAGAAATGGGAACTACACTGGCATTTAACGCCAGGAATGGGCAAGAAGATGGCGTTAAACGCCAGAAATGGGCAGCAGCCTGGCGTTTAACGCCAGGATTGGTAGAGAGGGGCATTTTTGCACGCCACTTGGTGCAGGGATGAGATATCCTTGACACCTTAGGATCCGTGGACCCCACAGGATCCCCACCTACCCCACCTCTCTCTCTCTCTTCTTCACCCATTCATGAATCACCTCAATATCTCTTCTCCAAAAACCCCTCACCTATTAAATCCCATCATTCTCTTCACCACTCACATCCATCCTTCATAAAACCCCACCTACCTCACCATTCAAATTCAAACCACTTTCCCACCCAAATCCACCCATAATGGCTGAACTATACCCCCCTCTGCACTCCTATATAAACCCATCTTCACTCCTTCATTTTCACACAACATACACACTACTTCTCCCCCTTGGCCGAAATACTAAGCCCCCTCCATCTCCTCTATTTCTTCTTCTTCCACTCTCTTCTTTCTTCTTTTGCTCAAGGACGAGAAAACCTTCTAAGTTTGGTGTGGTAAAAGCATTGCTTTTTATTTTTCCATAACCATTTATGGCTCCTAAGGCCGGAGAAACCTCTAGAAAGAGGAAAGGGAAGGCAAAAGCTTCTACCTTCGAGTCATGGGAGATGGAGAGATTCATCTCAAGGGTGCATCAAGACCACTTCTATGAAGTTGTGGCCAAGAAGAAGGTGATCCCCGAGGTCCCTTTTAAGCTCAGAAAGGGCGAATATCCGGAGATCCAACATGAGATCCGAAGAAGAGGTTGGGAAGTTCTCACCAACCCCATTCAACAAGTCGGGATCTTAATGGTTCAAGAGTTCTATGCCAATGCATGGATCACCAAGAACCATGATCAAAGTGTGAACCCGGACCCTAAGAATTGCTTACAATGGTTCGGGAGAAATACTTAGATTTTAGTCCGAAAAATGTAAGGTTGGCATTCAACTTGCCCATGATGCAAGGAGATGCACACCCATACACTAGAAGGGTCAACTTTGATCAAAGGTTGGACCAAGTCCTCATGGACATCTGTGAAGAGGGTGCCCAATGGAAGAGAGATTCAAAAGGGAAGCCGGTTCAACTAAGAAGGCATGACCTCAAGCCCGTGGCTAGGGGATGGTTGGAGTTCATCCAACGCTCGATCATTCCCACTAGCAACTGGTCTGAAGTTACTATAGACTGAGCCATCATGATCCATAGCATCATGATTGGAGAGGAAGTAGAAGTTCATGAGGTTATCTCCCAAGAACTCTACAAGGTGGCGGACAAGCCCTCTACCTTGGCAAGGTTAGCCTTCCCTCACCTCATTTGTCACCTCTGCAATTAAGCTGGAATTGACATAGAGGAAGACATCCTCATTGATGAGGATAAGCCCATCACTAAGAAAAGGATGGAGCAAACAAGAGATACCACTCATGAACATGAGGAAATTTCTCACCATGAAATTCCTGAGATGCCTCAAGGGATGCAGTTTCCTCCACAAAACTATTGGGAGCAAATCAACACCTCCCTAGGAGAATTAAGTTCCAATATGGGACAACTAAGGGTGGAGCACCAAGAGCATTCCATCCTCCTCCATGAAATTAGAGAAGACCAAAGAACCATGAGAGAGGAGCAACAAAGGCAAGGAAGAGACATTGAGGAGCTCAAGCACTCCATAAGATCTTCAAGAGGAAGAACAAGCCGCCATCACTAAGGTGGACCCGTTCTTTAATTTCCTTGTTCTTTATTTTCCTGTTTATCGAAAATTATGCTTTATGTTTATTTATATTTGTGTCTTTATTATATGATCATTAGTGTCTTAGTGTCTATGCCTTAAAGCAATGAAAATGAATCCATCACCTTTCTTAAATGAATAATGTTTTTAATTGAAAAAGAAAAAGAAGTGCATGAATTTCGAATTTTAAAACAGTTTGATTATTTTGATGTGGTGGCAATACTTTTGTCTTTCTGAATGAATGCTTGAACAATGCATATTTTTGATACTGTTGATTCATGAATGTTAAAATTGTTGCCTCTTGAAAGAACGATGGAAAAGGAGAAATGTTATTTGATAATCTGAAAAATCATAAAATTGATTCTTGAAACAAGAAAAAGCAGTGAAAAGCTTGCAGAAAAAAAGGATATATGCGAAAAAAAAGAGAGAAAGAAAAAGCAAGCAGAAAAAGCCAATAGCCCTTAAAACCAAAAGGCAAGGGTGAAAAAAAGGGATCCAAGGCTTTGAGCATCAGTGGATAGGAGGGCCCACAGGAATAAAATCCTGGCCTAAGCAGCTAAACTAAGTTGTCCCTAACCATGTGCTTGTGGCGTGAAGGTGTCAAGTGAAAACTTGAGACTGAGCGGTTAAAGTCATGGTCCAAAAGCAAAAAGAGTGTGCTTAAGAGCTCTGGACACCTCTAATTGGGGACTCTAGCAAAGCTGACTCACAATCTGAAAAGGTTCACCCAGTTATGTGTCTGTGGTAGTTATGTATCCGGTGGTAATACTGGAAAACAAAATGCTTTGGGTCACGGCCAAGACTCATAAAGTAGCTGTGTTCAAGAATCAACATACTTAACTAGGAGAATCAATAACACTATCTGGATTCTGAGTTCCTATAGATGCCAATCATTCTGAACTTCAAGGGATAAAGTGAGATGGCAAAACTGTTCAGAAGCAAAAAGCTAAAAGCCCCGCTCATCTAATTAATACTGATCTTCATAGATGTTTTTGGAATTTATTGTACATTCTATTATTTTTATCCTATTTGATTTTTAGTTGCTTGGGGACAAGCAACAATTTAAGTTTGGTGTTGTGATGAGCGGATAATTTATACGCTTTTTGGCATTGTTTTTAGTATGTTTTAGTTAGTTTTTATTATGTTTTTATTAGTTTTTATTTAAAAATCACTCTTCTGGACTTTACTATGAGTTTGTGTGTTTGTCTATGATTTCAGGTATTTTCTGACTAAAATTGAGGGACCTGAGCAAAAATCTGATTCAGAGGTTGAAAAAGGACTGCAG
This sequence comes from Arachis ipaensis, assembly GCF_059453495.1. Taxonomy (NCBI): domain Eukaryota; kingdom Viridiplantae; phylum Streptophyta; class Magnoliopsida; order Fabales; family Fabaceae; genus Arachis; species Arachis ipaensis. The sequence goes on along the minus strand of NC_142441.1, from coordinate 107,671,095 downwards.
ATGCTGTTGGATTCTGACCTCCCTGCACTCGAAGTAGCTTTTCTAGAGCTAAAGAAGCCCAATTGGCGCGCTCTCAATTGCGTGGAAAGTAGACATCCTGGGCTTTCCAGCAATATATAATAGTCTATACTTTGCTTGAGATTTGATGGCCTAAACAGGCGTTTCATGTCAGCTCAAGAATTCTGGCGTTTAACGCCAGAACTGGCATAAAAGCTGGATTTAAACGCCCAAACTGGCACAAAAGATGACGTTTAACTCCAAGAAAAGTCTCTACACGTGGAAGCTCCAATGCTCAGCCCAAGCACACATCAAGTGGGCCCGGAAGAAGATTTTTGCATTAATTACTGATTTCTGTAAACCCTAGGCTACTAGTTCTCTATAAATAGGACCTTTTTCTATTGTATACACATCTTTGGACGTTTAGTCCCTAGACCTTGGAGGCTGGCCATTCGGCCATGCTTACACCATTATCACTTTTGTATTTTCAATGGTGGAGTTTCTACACACCATAGATTAAGGTGTGGAGCTCTGCTGTTCTTCATGAATTAATACAAGTACTATTGTTTTTCTATTCAACTCAAGTCTATTTCTTCTCCAAGATATTCATTCGCACCCAAGAACATGATGAATGTGATGATTATGTGACACTCATCACCATTCTCACCTATGAACGCGTGACTGACAACCACTTCCGTTCTACATGCAAACAAGTTTGAATGTGTATCTCTTGGGTTTCTAATCTAAGATTAGAACCTTCGTGGTATAGGCTAGAATTATTGGCGGTCATTCTTGAGATCCGGAAAGTCTAAACCTTGTCTGTGGTATTTCGAGTAGGATCTGGGAAGGGATGACTGTGACGAGCTTCAAACTCGCGATTGTTGGGCGTGTGACAGACGCAAAAGGATCAATGGATCCTATTCCAACATGATCGAGAACCGACAGATGATTAGCCGTGCGGTGACAGCGCATTTGGAACATTTTCACAGAGAGGACGGAAAGTAGCCATTGACAACGGTGATGCCCAACATAAAGCTTGCCATGGAAAGGAGTATAAATGATTGGAAGAAGGCAATAGGAAAGCAGAGGTTCAAGAGGAACAAAGCATCTTCATACGCTTATCTGAAATTCCTACCAATGAATTACATAAGTATCTCTATCTTTACTTTATGTTTATTTATCTTTTAATTATCAATCCTCCATAACCATTTGAATCCGCCTGACTAAGATTTACAAGATGACCATAGCTTGCTTCAAGCCGACAGTCTCCGTGGGATCGACCCTTACTCACGTAAGGTATTACTTGGACGACCCAGTGCACTTGCTGGTTAGTTGTGCAGAATTGTGACAAAGTGTGATTCACGTTTGAGAGCTCCAAGTCCTTTGGCGCCATTGTTGATGATCACAATTTCGTGCAACAAGTTTTTGGCGCCATTGTCGGGGATTGTTCGAGTTTGGCCAACTGACGGTTTGATGGGAAGCAGAAGCTGATGAATTAAAAAATTATTAAAATTGATACGTTGCAAGTATAGTTCTTAATTCACCGAAAATCTGCCTATCAATTTAGAAATGTGTCACAAAGAGTTTAAATCAAAATTACTGGGAGTTTTAAGTCCCAGGTCTTCTCCCAACAAGTTGCAGAGAAGGGTGCTATCTTATTAATCAGAGGTTCGAATAAATTGAGGTAAGTAAATTGGAATGTAAACTGAGGGAAATTAAATGATATGAATAAAAGCCTTGACTGGGAATTGATTAGTTAGAATCTCTATCATTGATGGAGTGATTTTTTAGATTGATTTATAATTAACGGTTACTCTGTTTAGTTATCCTTTACTAGGTAAGAGAAAGTCAAACAAGTTGGATTACTAGAACCGTTCACGAGTTACAACCCACTTAGTTCAAAGGAATTGGCGTTGGTGACAGGATAGCAATCCGACATTTAACCCAACTACAAATTTTTTCTTCAATCCTTCCAACTCAAGAGTTCCTTTTAATCAACTCTCCATCAAGTAATGAAACTACTCACGCATTGTAAATAAAGAATCCATAGCACATGAAAGGGAATTAAAAGAAGACATGATTATTGGAATTGAAATTGAATTAAAAAGAAATAATCCTTGCATCAATTAATCATAAAATTATCTGAATGACAAAATTGAACATAACAAAGAACATGCAAGAATAAAACCAAGATAAGAGAACAAACCAGAATGATGAAGTCTTGATGAGGAAATAACTCTTCTCAATATTCCAATGCTAAGGCCAATTGAAAATTAAAATTCTAAAAACTAGAGAGAAAAAAAAACCTAAGAGAGAGTAAAAAACTAGATCTAAAACTACTGAATGTATGTATGTGTTGTTTCTGCATATTCTCTGACTCTAGTCTGCTGTTCCGGGCCGAAAACTGGGCCGAAATAAGGTCCAAAATCGCCCCCAGCGAATTCTGCAGATTATGCAGATCGCACATGTCACGCGATCGCGTCGTCCATGCGGACGCGTCGCTTGCGCTTTTTCCTCTCCATGCGTTCGCGTCGACCACGTTACCGCGTCGCTTGCGCTTTCCAATCCGCGCGGCCGCGCAAGCCATGCGACCGCGTCACTGCGATTTCCGCTCCTTCGCGCGGTCGCGTGAGCCATGCGACCGCGTCACTTCTCGCTGGTTATCTCCTCAAATTCTTGTGTTCCTTCCATTTTTGCTAGCTTCCTCTCCGACCTCCATCTCATTCATGCCCTATAAAGCCTGAAACACTTGACACACATATCACGACATCGAATGGAATAAAAGAGAATTAAAATTAAATAATTAAAGTCTCTAGGAAGCAATTTTCAAACATGTACTAAATTCAGGAAGGAAATCTAAATGCATGCTAAATTGATGAATAAGTGGGTAAGGATCATGACAAAACCATACAATTAAACACAATATAAACTATAAAATAGTGGTTTATCAACCTCCCCACACTTAAACATTAGCATGTCCTCATGCTAAATTGAAGGAGACAAGGAAATAAGTATGAACATGTAGAAACTCATGAAATGCAATGCAATCCTACATATATAAATAAACGCAACTATATGATTATTGTCCACTTGATCAAAAGTAAATAAGCCCTTAAAAACAATTACAAATCAAATTCCACTAATTCTATCATTATACAATAAAACCGATAAAAGTGCAAGAAGATAGCTTATGAAAGCAGGAAACATGAAAATTCAAGCATTGAACCCTCACTGATAATGTATGTACGCTCTTATCTCTAGTGTATAGGGTAATCACTCTATTCTTCTCTAGTCATGTTTTCTAACTTTTGTTTTTCTCCTAACCAATCAACAACAGTTAATATACCAATGCAAACATCATGAGGTCTTTTCAGGGTTGTAATGGGGCCAAGGTGCAGGTAAGGGTATATATATGGCTAAGTGAGCTTTATAAATTGAATCTTTAATTAACCTAAGCTCTCACCTAATATACATATATTCTATACACTTTTAAATTCATGCCTAGCTACCCATAATTCTCTTTTTCAACCCATATTCATGTTTCAACTTTGTATTTTAATTCTATCATATGTGCATTGATCTTTGAATTCTGAATTTAACATTGGGGTAATTTTGTCCCCTTATTTATTTGTTTATCGTCTCTTTTTTTTTTTGAATTGAAATAAATAAAGCTTATCAACGCACATAGATTTTTTATTCTTATAGTTTCACATGAATAGGTATCCAAATTCCCTTTTAATTTTCATGACACATTCCCTTAACAACTTTTGTTCCTACAATTTCCCATACTTAACTAGCACACACAATTCTATCTTAAGCTAACCAAAGATTCAATTTGGGATATGCAATTGTTTTTCAGCTTAAGGTTAGTAATGTGGTAAAATATAGAACAAATGGGGTTTTAAAGGCTCAAAGTGGTTAACAAGGGTAATTGAAAAGGGTAGGCTTGATTTGGATAAGTGGGTTTAAACAAATAATGGCCTCAATCATGTGCAAGTATGTAAATATAATAAATATTGGACATATAAGATAAAACAAAATATAGATTACAATCATAGAGAAGTAAACACACAAGAATAAAATAATTATGGTTAAATAATGTAACCATACATAAAGGCTCAAATCTTTCATAGGTTGTGTGTTCTTTAGCTCAAACATCATGTTCCAAATACAACTCAAGCAGATTTATAAAAAATTTGAAAAATTAGTGAAATTTTTTTTTTCCAAAGATAGATTTTTAAAAGAAACTTATTGTCTTTTCAATCAAGTAGAACATGCATGCAACTATTCTAACCTATGCAATTTATTCTATTCTATAAAGGGAAGAAAATCTAACTAAAATATTCTAATTATTGGTGTACAGAGAAGAGAAATTACCTCCGGAAGTCAGGTATTGACCGACCGACCTCCCCACACTTAAGGCTTTGCACCGTCCTCGGTGCCATCTGTCAGGAACAGGGGTGGGCTGGTGGCAGTATCTCCACAGTCGGGACTATCATGGCTCCCGGTGCTGGTAAAAGAAGTGGAGTCCGGAGTGTCTGAGTCCTTGAATTTGCCCATGATCAGCTCCTTGAGGTATGTGAATCGGCGCTTGTTACGGTGCTCTCTCATCTTAGCTTTCTGTTCATGCCGATCCAACTTTTCAAGTATCTGCTGGAAAAATTTCTCAGTTGTAGATGCTTGTGGTGTTGAAGAAGGAATATCTTCAACTGGCTCAGTAGGCTGGCTTGCAGTGGCTGCTGAAAGTCTGAGGTATTTCCCGTTAGGGACATATTGATCATCCCGTCGAAGCATGGCTTTGGTGGTATCCGTTGATCCAACGGCTGCCAGGTAATGCAATGACTCCGAGAACGGAGTACTCCGAGAACGGAGTCCCAGTCAAATTGGTATCTCTGGCGCTGAAGGGTGGCTTCTTGAAAAGCGTTCATTCCTGTTGGAAAAGGGGGAAGACTCAGAGCTTGCTGGATGGCCTCTTCTGTAATGGGCACTTACTTCTGCCAGACATAAACAGACTGCAGGGTCGGTATGTAGAAGTTGGAGTAGAACTCAACTACCCATTGTCTTCGTTCAATTTGTGGCTCAACAAAGGTGGCAATATTGGATGGGAGGATTAGAAGGTATTCATTGTTACAGTTCCTTTCTGCTAGGATAGAGAACATCTGCTCATAGTAGCGATTGGGAAATCGCATAGCGTCCTTTGCTGGAAAGGCTTTCTCCTTTTTGTCAACCTTTATTATCCTCTTAACTCTTTTTGTTGAGGGCTTGACTATGGTTGAAGAAGGCTCTGCCACTAATGCTCTTTTAGTTCCTCTTCTTGCTGGTGGTTTGGAAGTAGCTTTCTCTTTTCCTTTCTTGGTGGCCATCCTGAAAGAAGGGAAGAGAAAGAAATTTAAATGCAAAGAGATAGAGCAAGGAAGAGGGTAGTGTAAGTGATAATCAATGCACAATAAGGATAAATGGCAGTAACACATGGTCCGGATTACATGTGAAAGGCTCATCAATGGAAATATAGCAAGTGCATGTAGGACAATGGAATGCAAGAGATTTATTGGCATGCAGGCAAAGGCATGAGTAGCATATATCAAACATTCAATGTCCAATTTAGATTACCATTTGTAACAAACTAGCCATCACGTTTGTATTGACAATTAAATTTAATTAATAAATATGAAAGGGAATTTGTGAAAAGCAAGCATTGCATATTAGAGTAAAATAATGTGAAGAAGTGCATAATGCCATATGGGCTTTTTCACAAACACATAGCATGCATGTAGAATAAGCTCTTGAAAGTATGAATTTGAACATGCAAGCAATTCCTTAAAAAGTAGTATATATGATTGTCAAACAAATTTATAACAAACCATAAGCACATAAAGATAAATAATGACTCACATAAATAGATAACACCAAGTAAAAAGGGAAAGAAAAGAAAAGAAAATAAGAATAATGAAGAAAAGATAAGAAGATAACATATGAAAAGAAGAAGAATAGTAGAAAAGTGAGAAAGAAGAAAAGAAAAATCTTGTTAATGGGGGTGAGAAAGATAGAGAATGAAAGGTGAGATAGAAAGGGGAAGGGAGAAAGAAGAAAGAAGGAGGGAAAAGAAAAATTAGGATTTAGAGGAAAGAAAGATAAGATAATTTGGCAACTGATGTTGAGCTGTGCAGTGCATGCGACGCAGCCGCAGAAGGCACGCGTTCGCGTGGTTGCGCTTCAGGTAAGGTGACGCGATCGCGTCGGTCACGCGGTCGCGTGACCTATGTTGCGCTGCTGGCACGAGTGCAGCTTCGCTCCAGCACAACTCTCTGTTCGATTCATTTTAATTGCCAAAATTGGGTGACGCGATCGCGTGGGTCACGCGATCGCATGAGTGTGCGTTATAAAATGGTTGACGCGGCCACGTCAGCGACGCGGTCGCGTGACAAGGATTGTGCTTCCAGCACCAATCCAGCATCACTCTCGCACAGAATGCGACTGTGCACCCTTTTACGTCGAAAACTCAGGGCACGCGGCCGCGTGCGGAACGCGGTCGCGTGGGGTAATTTGTGCCATTGGCATGACTCCAGCGCTGCTCCTGCGTAACTTTCTGTTCATTTTTATTTTTTTTTACTCCCCCTACCACGTGGACGCGTCGCTGATGCAATCGCGTCGCGCGGTGAAATTTTTTTTTTTTAAAAAAAAAGAAATATAAGGACATGTAGGTGTAAAAGCATAACTAAAACTGAAGAAAAGAATGATCATACCGCGGTGGGTTGTCTCCCACCAAGCACTTTGCTTTAACGTCCGTAAGTTGGACGCTCCACTAGCTCAATTTGCTGCTATGTGGGGATCTTCCAAGTGGAGGATCTCAAGCTCCTTGCTTTTCTGCACCTTCTCACTATGGTACAGCTTCAGGCGGTGTCCATTAACCTTAATAAGTTCAGAGCTTGAAGGATGGCTTAGGTGATAAACTCCGTATGGTTCATCCTTCTCTACTCTGTATGGACCTTCCCATTTTGATCTTAACTTACCGGGCATTAGCCTTAGTCGAGATTTGTAAAGGAGGACAAAATCTCCAGGTTGAAATTCCTTCTTCTTGATGTTTTGATCATGCACAGCTTTCATCCTTTCCTTGCAAATTCTGGAATTCTCATAAGCTTCTAGGCGAAGGGTCTCCAGTTCCCGCAATTGCAACTTCCTTTTAGCTCCGGCCTTCTCAATTTCCATGTTGCACTCTTTAACTGCCCATAAGGCTCTGTGTTCGATTTCAACTGGGAGATGGCAAGCTTTTCCATAAACTAAGCGAAAGGGACTCATCCCAATGGGTGTCTTGTATGCTATTCTATATTCCCACAGTGCATCTTGTAGCCTGGTACTCCAGTCTTTTCTATGAGGCTTCACTATCTTTTGCAAGATACGCTTAATTTCTCTGTTCGACACCTCGGCTTGCCCATTAGTTTGGGGATGGTAAGCTGTTGCAACTTTATGGATTATCCCATGCTTCTTCATCAATCCTGTTAGTCTCCTGTTACAAAAATGGGTGCCTTGATCGCTCACGATCGCTCGTGGTGATCCAAAACGGCATATAATGTGGTTTCTCACAAAGGAAACAACAGTGTTAGCATCGTCAGTGCGGGTAGGAATTGCTTCCACCCATTTGGAAACATAATCCACAGCTAACAATATATAAAAATATCCACTAGAATTTGGAAATGGACCCATGAAGTCAATGCCCCATACATCAAAAATTTCACAGAAAAGCATATAGTGTTGAGGCATCTCATCCCTCCTGGATATATTACCAAATTTCTGGCATGGGATACAAGATTTGCAAAACTCAGCAGCGTCTCTAAAAAGAGTAGGCCACCAGAATCCACAGTCTAAGATCTTTCTAGCTGTTCGTTGAGGGCCAAAATGTCCTCCACTCTCAGATGAGTGACAGGCCTCTAAAATGGACTGGAATTCTAATTGAGGCACACAACGTCTAATTATCTGGTCAGTGCCACATCTCCATAAATATGGGTCATCCCATATATAATATTTAGACTCATTTTTCAGCTTGTTTCTTTGATGTTTAGAAAAATGTGGAGGAAATGTGCGGCTAACTAAATAATTAGCAACAGGTGCATACCAAGGGACTACCTCAGATACTGCTTGTAGGTTATCAAAAGGAAAATAATCATCTATAGGAGTAGAATCATCCTTAATATGTTCAAGGCGACTCAAGTGGTCTGCTACTAAATTCTGATTACCACTCCTATCCTTGATTTCTAAATTAAATTCTTGTAGCAGCAGTATCCAACGTATAAGTCTTGGTTTGGACTCCTTTTTAGCTAATAGATACTTTAGAGCTGCGTGGTCCAAATACACTACTACTTTGGTACCAAGTAAATAGGCCCGGAATTTATCCAGAGCAAAAATAATAGCAAGAAGTTCTTTCTCAGTAGTAGTATAATTGGACTGGGCAGTGTCTAAAGTCTTAGACGCATAGGCAATAACAAAAGGATCCTTACCTTCACGCTGAGCCAGCGCTGCTCCTACTACATGGTTGGAAGCATCGCACATGATTTCAAATGGCTGGCTCCAGTCGGGTCCTCTCACAATTGGGGCTTGAGTTAGAGCAGTCTTCAGCTTATCAAATGCTTGTTTGCAATCCTCACTGAACTCGAACTCAATGTCCTTCTGCAGTAATCTGGATAAGGGAAGTGCCACCTTACTAAAGTCCTTAATAAATCTCCTGTAGAAACCTGCATGGCCAAGGAACGAACGGACTTCCCTCACAGACGAGGGGTAAGGTAAACTAGAAATAACATTCACTTTTGCTGGGTCCACAGAAATACCATTATTAGATACCACATGTCCTAATACAATCCCTTGTTTTACCATAAAGTGGCATTTTTCAAAATTCAGTACAAGGTTTGTATTAATACATGTATCTAATACTCTAGATAATCCATCTAAGCAAAGGGTAAAAGAATCACCATAAATGCTGAAATCGTCCATAAAAACTTCCATACAGTCCTCAGTAAGATCAGAGAAAAGACTCATCATGCACCTTTGGAAAGTAGCTAGTGCATTACACAAGCCAAAGGGCATTCTCTTATAAGCGTAAGTCCTAAAAGGAAATGTAAAAGTAGTCTTTTCCTGATCCTCAGGAGCTATATGAATCTGGAAATAACCTGTGTAACCATCTAGAAAGCAATAATGTGATTTACCTGACATGCGATCCAGTATTTAATCAATGAATGGAAGTGGGTAGTGATCCTTACGGGTAGCTTGGTTGAGACGCCTGTAATCAATGCAGACTCTCCAAGCATTCTGAACTCTAGTTGCTATGAGCTCTCCATGCTCATTCTTCACGGTAGTGACTCCGGACTTCTTGGGCACCACTTGTACTGGGCTTACCCATTCACTGTCTGAAATGGGATATATGATACCGGCCTCCAATAGTCTGGTCACCTCCTTTTTGACAACTTCCAAGATGGTGGGATTCAATCTCCTTTGGGGTTGACGGACAGGTCTTGCTCCCTCTTCTAAAAATATTCTGTGCTCGCATACTTGAGGGTTGATTCCCACTATGTCTGCCAAACTCCACCCAATTGCCTTCTTATGCTTCCTTAGCACATCAAGTAAATGCTCTTCTTGTTGAGAAGTCAGTTCTCTTGCAATAATAACCGGAAGCTTCTGCTCATCCTCGAGATAAGCATATTTGAGATGTGGAGGGAGAGGTTTCAATTCTAACTTTTGATCATGGGCAGGCTATGGATTATCTGGGGCTTGTGAAAATGGCGAAGTGTCCTCATTGTCAGTTAAGAGGGTCCCCACACTTGGACCTTGTCTAGTGTGCCTCTCTTCAAACTCTTCTTTTTGAACTTCAGCCACACTTTCGTCTATGGCATCACACTGGAAGATAGAACGATCTTTTGGGGGGTTGTCAATGACTCCATTTAGATTGAAGATCACTATGCGGCCATCTATTTCAAAGGAGTATGTTCCTGAAAAAGCATCCAATTTGAATTTTGATGTTTTTAGGAATGGTCTTCCAAGTAGGATTGATGATGGCTTATCTGAATCATTATGGGGCATCTCCAAGATATAAAAATCAGTGGGAAATGTGAGCCCTTTAATGTTCACCAAAACATCTTCAGCAACTCCAGCCACTGTAATAATGCTTTTATCTGCTAACACAAAACGAGCTGCCGACCTTTTTAAGGGAGGCAGCCTCAAAACATCATATATGGACAAAGGCATTATACTGACACATGCTCCTAAATCACACATTCAATCATAAATTACTACACTACCAATAGTACAACTAACTATGCAAGGACCTGGATCACTACGTTTTTCAGGTAATCCTCCCATTAAAGCAGATATAGAACTACATAAAGGAATAGTTTCTAATTCATTAATCTTGTCTTTATGGATACATAAGTCTTTTAGAAACTTTGCATATTTAGGTACCTGCTGAATAACATCAAAAAGGGGGACAGTTACCTCGACATTTTTGAATATCTCTACCATTTTAGGATCAGGTTCCAGCTGCTTCCTGGGCTTCCTTGCAAGCTGTGGAAATGGAATGGGAACAGTGGTTTCCGTGGTGCCTGCGCCTTTTGGTGCTTCTTCTTGTGGTTGAGCTATCTCTTCTTCAGCTATGTCCTGTATATCCTCTTCCTCTTCAACATCTTCGATTTCCACCACCTCTTCAGCTGAGGCGTATTCTGGTGAGCTTGGTTCCTCCTGATTCCTCTCCTGCAGTGTAGTTTCAGACCTCAGGGTGATGGCATTACTACCTCCCTTTGGATTGGGTAATGGTTGAGAGGGGATTCCAGTGGTGCTTGAAGGTTGGTTACTGGAGTTTTATGCTGAACCAAGCTGTGTCATAAAAGCTTGCAGAGTAGAGGTGAGACCATTCAGACTGGCGTTAATAGTGTTCACGATGGTACTTTCCATGGCCAGTTGTCTTTTCTCAAAAGCTTGTAATAAATCTTCATTAGAAGATACAGAAGAATGAGTAAATTGAGAGGTTTGCTGTTGATTGTTCGGTGGTCCTTGGTTTTGCCTCAGGTGAGGTGCTCGGTAAGGTTGATTTTGCTGCCTGTTGTTGTTATTATTCCACCTCTGATTTTCCTGATTATCTCTGCCTCCCCTGTTATTGTTGTCCCCCCAATTCTGGTTTGAATTGTCCTGCCATCCATGGTTATTATTTCCACTTTGATTGTACCCTTGGTTGGGGCGGTCATAGAAGTTGTGAGTGGATGCCACCATGTTGTCTTCTTGTTGGAGCTGCGGGCATTCATCAGTGTAATGGCTGTAATCAGCACAAATTCCGCAAATTCTTTGTGGGACTAGTTGTTGGTTTTGCTGCGGTTGAGTTTGCTGAGCTTGTTGATTCAACTGCATTTGCTTCAGCAGGTTGGTCATCTCACAAATGCTTTGAGTTAGAGCAGCAGTCTCTCTGCCAAAAAATACTTCTGCAACGGCTTTTGAACGGCCTTGCTTCTGTCTGTGGTTTCGAGTAGATTCAGCTAAATCACTGATCAATTGCCAAGCTTCATCAGTGGTCTTGTACTTCTTCATAGACCCATTGCTGGCACTTTCCAATGTGGTCTTATCTTGGGGCCTCATACCTTGTGTGATATAGCTGAGTAGCACGATCTTGTCAATCATGTGGTGGGGGCATGCTTCCAGAAGATTATTGAAGCGCTCCCAGTATTCAAAGAGAGTCTCATTGTCATCCTGAACAATTGTAGAGATATCCTTCCTCAGTTTATCAGTAACTTCAGATGGAAAGAATTTCTCTAGAAACTCCTTTCTGAGTGTATCCCAGTTGGATACATTTGCTATAGGTTGAGTGTAGTACCACTCTCTTGCTTTTCTCTCAAGAGAGAACGGAAAAGCTTTCAGCAGAATTGAAGTTTCATCAGTACCATCACGCCTGACAGTAGAACAGGCTGCCTGGAAATCTCTCAAGTGCTTGATAGGCTCTTGAGCAGGTAGGCCATGAAACTTGGGCATCAAATTTAACAGTGCGGTCTTTATTTCAAAATCTGTAGCTACCGCTGGATGATGCGCTTGAAACGGTTGCATTGTAAAATCAGGAGCTCCTTCCTCCTGAATGGTAACTCTTCTAGCTGCCATGTTTTCTGCACGTAAAACAACCGAATCAGTAGAACGGGGGCAGGTTTCTTCCTCAGATTCACTTTCAGATCCGCCCTCAGAGCGGGCTAACCTACGCTGTTCTCGCCTTATTCGTGAAATTGTTCTTTCAATTTCAGGATTGAATATTAGCAAGCGCGGATCAGGAAGTGAACGTGTCATTTGACGGAAGAAACATGCAGCTCATAGTAGCAAAATTAAATAAAATGAAAATAAATAAATTCTAATTAATAAAATTAGCACTCTATTGCAACTCCCCGGCAACGGCGCCAAAAATTGATGGGAAGCAGAAGCTGATGAATTAAAAAATTATTAAAATTGATACGTTGCAAGTATAGTTCTTAATTCACCGAAAATCTGCCTATCAATTTAGAAATGTGTCACAAAGAGTTTAAATCAAAATTACTGGGAGTTTTAAGTCCCAGGTCGTCTCCCAACGAGTTGCAGAGAAGGGTGCTATCTTATTAATCAAAGGTTCGAAGAAATTGAGGTAAGTAAATTGGAATGTAAACTGAGGGAAATTAAATGATATGAATAAAAGCCTTGACTGGGAATTGATTAGTTAGAATCTCTATCATTGATGGAGTGATTTTTTAGATTGATTTATAATTAACGGTTACTCTATTTAGTTATCCTTTACTAGGTAAGGGAAAGTCAAACAAGTTGGATTACTAGATCCGTTCACGAGTTATAACCCACTTAGTTCAAAGGGATTGGCGTTGGTGACAGGATAGCAATTCAACAATTCACCCAATTACAATTTTCCTTTCAATCCTTCCAACTCAAGAGTTCCTTTTCAATCAATTCCCCATCAAGTAATGAAACTACTCACGCATTGTAAGTAATAAATCCATAACACATAAAAGGGAATTAAAAGAAGACATGATTATTGGAATTGAAATTGAATTAAAAGGAAATAATCCTTGCATTAATTAATCATAAAAGTATCTGAATGAAAAAATTGAACATAGCGAAGAACATGGAAGAATAAAACCAAGTTAAGAGAACAAACTAGAATGATGAAGTCTTGATGAGGAAATAACTCTTCTCAATGTTCCAATTCTAAGGCCAATTGAAAATCAAAATTCTAAAAACTAGAGAGAGAAAAAACCTAAGAGAGAGTAAAAAACTAGATCTAAAACTACTGAATGTATGTATGTGTTGTTTCTGCATATTCTCTGACTCTAGTCTGCTGTTCTGGGCCGAAAACTGGGCCAAAATAAGGTCCAAAATCGCCCCCAGCGAATTCTGCAGATTATGCAGATCGCACATGTCACGCGATCGCGTCGTCCATGCGGACGCGTCGCTTGCGCTTTTTCCTCTCCACGCGTTCGCGTCGTCCACGCTACCGCGTCGCTTGCGCTTTTCAATTCGCGTGGCCGCGCAAGCCATGCGGCTGCGTCACTGCAATTTGGCGCTCCTTCGCGCGGTCGCGTGAGCTATGCGACCGCGTCACTTCTCGCTGGTTATCTCCTCAAATTCTTGTGTTCCTTCCATTTTTGCTAGCTTCCTCTCCGACCTCCATCTCATTCATGCCCTATAAAGCCTGAAACACTTGACACACAGATCACGGCATCGAATGGAATAAAAGAGAATTAAAATTAAATAATTAAAGTCTCTAGGAAGCAATTTTCAAACATGTACTAAATTCAGGAAGGAAATCTAAATGCATGCTAAATTGATGAATAAGTTGGTAAGGATCATGACAAAACCACACAATTAAACACAATATAAACTATAAAATAGTGGCTTATCACGGTTCATCTTGTTGCTTAGATTAGGTACTTTTCTTTTTATTTTTAAGAATGAATTCTAGAGTTTCAAGGTGATGTTCTTATCATCACAAAAGCTGATTGATTCTCTTCAATTTAGCTGCTGAATGTAATGTCCTGCTGAAGCTTGGCTAGCCATGTCTAATCTTTTTAGACTGAGGCTTTAGACTAACATTGCATGATTCCTGGAATTCTTATTAAAAAGTTTTGAATCTCTTTATTCTCTTTTCCATATGATTTTCGAAAAATCACAAAAAAAATTTATAAAATCATAAAAATAAAAAATATTTTATGTATTTTAGTGTCAATTTTTAAGTTTGGTGTCTTGCATGCATTGTTTATTTGATCTTAGTTGCATTTTTTATTGTTTTTCATCATTAAAAATTCAAAAATATTTTCAAAATTATGTCTTTTCAAGTCAATAATACAGAGAATTGAAGATTCAGAACATTCAGCAGAGGAATTAAACAGAAAAAATTAGGCATTCAAAACGCCCAATGAAGAAGGAAAACTGGCGTTTAAACACCAGCCAGGGTACCTGGCTGGGCGTTTAACGCCCAAAAAGATAGGATTTTGGGCGTTAAACGCCAGCATGACACTAGAGGAAAGATTTTGTTTTTAATTCAAATCTTTTTCAAATTTTCATAATTTTTCAAAATTAAATCTTTTTCAAATCATATATTTTCAATCATATCTCTTTAAAATCAATTTCTTTCCATTTTTTTTATTTTCGAAAATCCTTGCTATAATTAATGATTTATTTCAAAATTTTCAAGTTGTTACTTGCCTATTAAGAAAGGATCAAATTTTAAATTTTTAGAATCATATCTTTTAATTTCTTTTTAGTCAAGTAATCAACTTTAATTTTAAAACTTTCTTTTTTTAAAATTGATTTTCAATCATATATTCTCAATCATATCTTTTCAATCACATCCTTTTCAAAATTAACTCTCAATCGTATCTTTTTTATTTCTAATTTCAAAATCTTTTTCAAAAATCACTTAATTTCTTTCCCAATCTTAATTTTCGAAAATCTCAATCAAATTTTCAAATTTCTTTTTATTATTTCAAAATCTTTTAATTTATTTTCGAAAATTCTTCCCCTCTTCTCACATCCTTCTATTTAAGGGACTAACACTCCTCCTCAAGGTGCAATTCAAACTCTATCCCTCTTGATAAGTTCGAATTCTCTTCTATCTACCTCCTCCTTCTATTCTTCTTTTCCTCTGACACCTCAAGGAATCTCTATACTGTGACATAGAGGATTTCCTACTTTCTTGTTCTCTTCTCTTTCATATGAGCAGGAGCAAAGATAAAGGCATACTTGTTCAAGCTAATCCTGAACCTGAAAGAACCTTGAAGAGAAAGCTAAGAGAAGCTAAAGCACAATTCTCTCTAGAGGGCCTAACAGAGCTTTTCAAAGAAGAAGAAACAATGGCAGCTGAAAACAACAATGCCAATAATGCAAGGAAGGTGCTTGGTGACTTTACTGCACCTACTCCCGACTTCTATGGGAGAAGCATCTCAATCCCTGCCATTGGAGCGAACAACTTTGAGCTTAAGCCTCAATTAGTTTCTCTAATGCAACAGAATTGCAAGTTTCATGGACTTCCATTGGAAGATCCTCATCAGTTCTTAGCAGAATTCTTGCAAATCTATGACACTGTCAAGACCAATGGGGTTGACCCTGAAGTCTACAAACTTATGCTCTTCCCTTTTGCTGTAAGAGACAAAGCTAGGACATGGTTAGACTCACAACCTAAAGAAAGCCTGAACTCTTGGAAAAAGCTAGTCAATGCCTTCTTGGCAAAGTTCTTTCCACCTCAAAAATTGAGTAAACTTAGAGTGGAAGTCCAAACCTTCAGACAGAAGGAAGGTGAATCCCTCTATGACGCTTGGGAAAGATACAAGCAATTGATCAGAAGGTGCCCTTCTGACATGCTTTCAGAATGGAGTATCATAGGAATCTTCTATGATGGTCTGTCTGAACTGTCCAAGATGTCATTGGATAGCTCTGCTGGAGGATCTCTTCATCTGAAGAAGACACCTGCAGAAGCTCAGGAACTCATTGAAATGGTTGCAAATAACCAATTCATGTACACTTTTGAAAGGAATCCTGTGAATAATGGGACAAACCAGAAGAAAGGAGTTCTTAAGATTGATACTCTGAATACCATATTGGCTCAGAATAAGATATTGACTCATCAAGTCAATATGATTTCTTAGAGTCTGTCTGGAATGCAAGCAGCAACAGGCAGTACTAAGGGAGCTTCCTCTGAAGAAGAAGCTTATGATCCTGAGAACCCAGCAATGGAAGAGGTGAATTACATGGGAGAACCCTATGGAAACACCTATAATCCTTCATGGAGAAATCATCCAAATCTCTCATGGAAGGATCAATAGAGACCTCAACAAGGTTTCAACAACAATAATGGTGGAAGAAACAGGTTTAGCAATAGCAAGCCTTTTCCATCATCTTCTCAGCAACAGACAGAGAATTCTAAGCAGAGCCACTCTGACTTAGCAACCATTGTCTCTGATCTAATCAAAACCACTCAAAGTTTCATGACTGAAAGAAGGTCCTCTATTAGAAATTTGGAGGCACAAGTGGGTCAGCTGAGTAAGAAAATTACTGAACTCCCTCCTAGTATTCTCCCAAGCAATACAGAAGAGAATCCAAAAAGAGACCATAGAGATTCTATTGAATTTACTTTTGCCATTCTTGAGCTCTGATGAGTATTCTTCCTCTGAAGAGGATGAAGATGTTACTGAAGAGCAAGTTGCTAAGTACCTTGGAGCAATCATGAAGCTAAATGCCAAGTTGTTTGGTAATGAGACTTGGGAGGATGAACCTCCATTGCTCATCAAAGAACTGGATGACTTGACTAGGCAGAAATTACCTCTGAAGAGACAAGACCCCGGAAAATTCTCAATCCCTTGTACCATAGGCACCATGACCTTTGAGAAGGCTCTGTATGACTTGGGGTCAAGTATAAACCTTATGCCTCTCTCTGTAATGGAGAAGCTAGGGATCATTGAGGTACAAGCTGCTAGAATCTCACTAGAGATGGCAGACAATTCAAAGAAACAGGCTTATGAACTTGTAGAGGATGTCTTGGTAAAGGCTGAAGGCCACTACATCCCTGTTGACTTCATAATCCTAGAGACTGGGAAGTGTATGGATGAATCCATCATCCTTGGCAGACCCTTCCTAGCCACAGCAAAAGCTGTGATTGATGTTGACAGAGGAGAATTGATTATTCAAGTGAATGAAGACTCCCTTGTGTTTAAAGCTCAACGATATCCCGCTGTAACCATGGAGAGGAAGCATGAAGAGCTTCTCTCAATACAGAGTCAAACAGAGCCCCCACAGTCAAACCCTAAGTTTGGTGTTGGGAGGCCACAACCAAACTTTAAGTTTGGTGTTGAACCCCCACATTCAAAATCTAAGTTTGGTGTTGGGAGGTTCCAACATTTCTCTGAACATCTGTGAGGCTCCATGAGAGCCCACTGTCAAGCTATAGACATTAAAGAAGCGCTTGTTGGGAGGTAACCCAATCTTTAATTATCTATATTAAATTTCTATTTTCTTTTGTTATTTTATGTTTTCTGTAGGTTGATGATCATGTGAAGTCACAAAAACAATTGAAAAAGCAAAAACAGACTGAAAAACAGAATGAAAAATAGAACACCCTGGAGGAGAAACTTACTGGCATTTAAACGCTAGTAAGGGTAGCAGAATGGGCGTTAAACGCCCAGTCTGGCACCATTCTGGGCGTTTAACGCCAGAAATGGGCACTAGACTGGCATTTAATGCCAGGAATGGGCAAGAAGCTGGCGTTAAACGCCAGAAATGGGCAGCAGCCTGGTGTTTAACGCCAGGATTGGCAGAGAGGGGCATTTTTGCAGACCACTTGGTGCAGGGATGAGATATCCTTGACACCTCAGGATCTGTGGACCCCACAGGATCCCCACCTATCCCACCTCTCTCTCTCTCTTCTTCACCCATTCACCAATCACCTCAATACCTCTTCCACAAAAACCCTCACCTATCAAATCCCATCATTCTCTTCACCACTCACATCCATCCTTCATAAAACCCCACCTACCTCACCATTCAAATTCAAACCACTTTCCCACCCAAATCCACCCATAATGGCCAAACCATACCCCCCTCTCCACTCCTATATAAACCCATCTTCACTCCTTCATTTTCACACAACATACACACTACTTCTCCCCCTTGGCCGAAATACTAAGCCCCCTCCATCTCCTCTATTTCTTCTTCTTCCATTCTCTTCTTTCTTCTTTTGCTCGAGAACAAGCAAACCTTCTAAGTTTGGTGTGGTAAAAGCGTTGCTTTTTATTTTTCCATAACTATTTATGGCACCTAAGGCCAGAGAAACCTCTAGAAAGAGGAAAGGGAAGGCAAAAGCTTCTACCTCCGAGTCATGGGAGATAGAGAGATTCATCTCAAGGGTGCATCAAGACCACTTCTATGAAGTTGTGGCCAAGAAGAAGGTGATCCCCGAGGTCCCTTTTAAGCTCAGAAAGGGCAAATATCCGGAGATCCGACATGAGATCCGAAGAAGAGGTTGGGAAGTTCTCACCAACCCCATTCAACAAGTCGGGATCTTAATGGTTCAAGAGTTCTATGCCAATGCATGGATCACCAAGAACCATGATCAAAGTGTGAACCTGGACCCTAAGAATTGGCTTACAATGGTTCGGGAGAAATACTTAGATTTTAGTCCGGAAAATGTAAGGTTGGCATTCAACTTGCCCATGATGCAAGAAGATGCACACCCATACACTAGAAGGGTCAACTTTGATCAAAGGTTGGACCAAGTCCTCATGGACATCTGTGAAGAGGGCGCCCAATGGAAGAGAGATTCAAAAGGGAAGCCGGTTCAACTAAGAAGGCATGACCTCAAGCCCGTGGCTAGGAGATGGTTGGAGTTCATCCAACGCTCGATCATTCCCACTAGCAACTGATCTGAAGTTACTATAGACCGAGCCATCATGATCCATAGCATCATGATTGGAGAGGAAGTAGAAGTTCATGAGGTTATCTCCCAAGAACTCTACAAGGTGGCGAACAAGCCCTCTACTTTGGCAAGGTTAGCCTTTCCTCACCTCATTTGTCACATCTGCAATTTAGCTGGAATTGACATAGAAGAAGACATCCTCATTGATGAGGATAAGCCCATCACTAAGAAAAGGATGGAGCAAACAAGAGATCCCACTCATGAACATGAGGAAATTCCTCACCATGAAATCCCTGAGATGCCTCAAGGGATGCAGTTTCCTCCACAAAACTATTGGGAGCAAATCAACACCTCCCTAGGAGAATTAAGTTCTAATATGGGACAACTAAGGGTGGAGCACCAAAAGCATTCCATCCTCCTCCATGAAATTAGAGAAGACCAAAGAACCATGAGAGAGGAGCAACAAAAGCAAGGAAGAGACATTGAGAAGCTCAAGCACTCCATAAGATCTTCAAGAGGAAGAACAAGCTGCCATCACTAAGGTGGACCCGTTCTTTTATTTCCTTGTTCTTTATTTTCCTGTTTTTCGACAATTATGCTTTATGTTTATTTATATTTGTGTCTTTATTACATGATCATTAGTGTCTTAGTGTCTATGCCTTAAAGCAATGAAAATGAATCCATCACCTTTCTTAAATGAAAAATGTTTTTAATTGAAAAAGAAAAAGAAGTGCATGAATTTCGAATTTTAAAACAGTTTAATTATTTTGATGTGGTGGCAATACTTTTGTCTTTCTGAATGAATGCTTGAACAGTGCATATTTTTGATACTGTTGATTCATGAATGTTAAAATTGTTGGCTCTTGAAAGAATGATGGAAAAGGAGAAATATTATTTGATAATTTGAAAAAACATAAAATTGATTCTTGAAGCAAGAAAAAGCAGTGAAAAGCTTGCAGAAAAAAAGGATATATGCGAAAAAAAAAGAGAGAAAGAAAAAGCAAGCAGAAAAAGCCAATAGCTCTTAAAACCAAAAGGCAAGGGTGAAAAAAAGGGATCCAAGGCTTTGAGCATCAGTGGATAGGAGGGTCCACAGGAATAAAATCCTGGCCTAAGCAGCTAAACCAAGCTATCCCTAACCATGTGCTTGTGGCGTGAAGGTGTCAAGTGAAAACTTGAGACTGAGCGGTTAAAGTCGTGGTCCAAAAGCAAAAAGAGTGTGCTTAAGAGCTCTGGACACCTCTAATTGGGGACTCTAGCAAAGCTGACTCACAATCTGAAAAGGTTCACCCAGTTATGTGTCTGTGGCATTTATGTATCCGGTGGTAATATTGGAAAACAAAATGCTTTGGGTCACGGCCAAGACTCATAAAGTAGTTGTGTTCAAGAATCAACATACTTAACTAGGAGAATCAATAACACTATCTGGATTCTGAGTTCCTATAGATGCCAATCATTCTGAACTTCAAGGGATAAAGTGAGATGCCAAAACTGTTCAGAAGCAAAAAGCTAAAAGCCCCACTCATCTAATTAATACTAATCTTCATAGATGTTTTTGGAATTCATTGTACATTCTATTCTTTTTATCCTATTTGATTTTTAGTTGCTTGGGGACAAGCAACAATTTAAGTTTGGTATTGTGATGAGCGGATAATTTATACGCTTTTTGGCATTGTTTTTAGTATGTTTTTAGTATGTTTTAGTTAGTTTTTATTATGTTTTTATTAGTTTTTATTTAAAAATCACTCTTCTAGACTTTACTATGAGTTTGTATATTTTTCTATGATTTCAGGTATTTTCTGGCTAAAATTGAGGGACCTGAGCAAAAATCTGATTCAGAGGCTGAAAAAGGACTGCAAATGCTGTTGGATTCTGACCTCCCTGCACTCGAAGTATATTTTCTGGAACTACAGAAGCCCAATTGGTGCGCTCTCAATTGCGTTGGAAAGTAGACATCCTGGGTTTTCCAGAAATATATAATAGTCTATACTTTGTCCGAGATTTGATGGCCCAAACAGGCGTTCCAAGTCAGCTCAAGAATTCTGGCGTTTAACGCCAGAACTGGCACAAAAGCTGGAGTTAAACGCCCAAACTGGCACAAAAGCTGGCGTTTAACTCCAAGAAAAGTCTCTACACATGGAAGCTTCAATGCTCAGCCCAAGCACACACCAAGTGGGCCCGGAAGAATATTTCTGCATTAATTACTAATTTCTGTAAACCCTAGGCTACTAGTTCTCTATAAATAGGACCTTTTGCTATTGTATACACATCTTTGGACATTTAGTCCCTAGAACTTGGAGGCTGGCCATTTGGCCATGCTTACACCATTATCACTTTTGTATTTTCAACGGTGGAGTTTCTACACACCATAGATTAAGGTGTGGAGCTTTGCTGTTCTTCATGAATTAATACAAGTACTATTGTTTTTCTATTCAACTCAAGTCTATTTCTTCTCCAAGATATTCATTCGCACCCAAGAACATGATGAATGTGATGATTATGTGACACTCATCACCATTCTCACCTATGATCGCGTGACTGATAACCACTTCCGTTCTACATGCAAATAAGCTTGAATGTGTATCTCTTGGGTTTCTAATCTAAGATTAGAACCTTCGTGGTATAGGCTAGAATTATTGGCGGTCATTCTTGAGATCCGAAAAGTCTAAACCTTGTCTGTGGTATTCCGAGTAGGATCTGGGAAGGGATGACTGTGACGAGCTTCAAACTCGCGATTGTTGGGCGTGTGACAGACGCAAAAGGATCAATGGATCCTATTCCAACATGATCGAGAACCGACAGATGATTAGCCGTGCGGTGACAGCGCATTTGGAACATTTTGACTGAGAGGATGGAAAGTAGCCATTGACAACGGTGATGCCCAACATAAAGCTTGCCATGGAAAGGAGTATAAATGATTGGAAGAAGGCAATAGGAAAGCAGAGGTTCAAGAGGAACAAAGCATCTTCATACGCTTATCTGAAATTCCTACCAATGAATTACATAAGTATCTCTATCTTTACTTTATGTTTTATTTATCTTTTAATTATCAATCCTCTATAACCCTTTGAATCCGCCTGACTGAGATTTACAAGATGACCATAGCTTGCTTCAAGCCGACAGTCTCCGTGGGATCGACCCTTACTCACGTAAGGTATTACTTGGACGACCCAGTGCACTTGCTGGTTAGTTGTGCGGAATTGTGACAAAGTGTGATTCACGTTTGAGAGCTCTAAGTCCTTTGGCACCATTGTTGATGATCACAATTTCGTGCACCATGCACCCATAGCTAATTATTTGGTTAATCGTACATTTCCTCCAAATTTTTCTAAGCATCAAAAGGACAAGCTCAAGAGCGAGTCCAAGTATTACATATAGGATGACCCATATTTGTGGAGATATGGTGCTAACCAAATAATTAGAAAGTGTGTTCCACAATCTGAAATCCAGTCTATTTTAAAGGCATGCCACTCTTCCAAGAGTGGTGGACACTTTGGTCCTCAAAGAACTCGAAGAAATATTTTAGACTGTGGATTTTGGTGCCCCATACTTTTTAAGGATGCTAATATTTTCTGTGACTCTTGCCACTAATGCCAGAGGTTTGGAAACATATCCAAGAGGGATGAGATACCCCAACAACTCATGTTGTTTTGTGAAATTTTTTATGTTCGGGGTATTGACTTCATGGGTCCATTTCCAAACTTGAATGGTTTCTTATATATTCTGTTAGATATTGATTATGTTTCTAAGTAGGTGGAAGCAATTCCTACCCGTACTGATGATTCTAACGTGGTTGTTTCTTTTGTTTGGAATAATATTATTTGTCGCTTTGGATCACCACGAGCAATCATGAGTGATCAAGGCTCTCATTTTGTAACAGAAGAATGACAGGTTTGTTGAAGAAACATGGCATCATTCACAA
Source organism: Arachis ipaensis (assembly GCF_059453495.1). NCBI lineage: Eukaryota > Viridiplantae > Streptophyta > Magnoliopsida > Fabales > Fabaceae > Arachis > Arachis ipaensis. Next base: position 107,648,278 of record NC_142441.1, on the reverse strand, counting down.
GGTGACAACAACTTACCATCCCCAAAAAAATGGCCAAGCCGAGGTGTCTAACAGAGAGATCAAGCGCATACTCGAGAAGATTGTTAAACCTCATAGAAGGGACTGGAGCTCTAGGTTTGGAGATGCGCTATGGGCTTATCGGACAGCTTACAAGACACCTATCGGCATGAGTCCGTTTCGCCTAGTCTACGGAAAGGCTTGTCACCTTCCGATAGAGGTGGAACACAAAGCTTACTGGGCTGTGAAGGAATACAACTCAGGATTAGGAGGAGCCGGAATTAAGAGAAAATTACAGCTGGAGGAATTGGAGTGCCTTCGGCTAGAAGCGTATGAAAACTCAAGGCTCTACAAAGAAAAGGTGAAGGCGGTGCATGATAAGAACATCAAAAGGAGAGAGTTTATAGCTGGGGATCAAGTCCTTCTCTACAACTCAAGGTTGAGGTTAATGCCGGGCAAACTGAGGTCAAGGTGGGATGGACCTTACGTGGTGGAGAAGGTGGAACCGTATGGAGTTGTCCACCTAAGTCACCCCTCAAGCCCTACCTTATTCAAAGTCAATGGCCACCATTTGAAGATGTACCATGGTGCAAAAGTGAAAAACAACAAGGAGCTAGAGATCTTCCTCTTGAAGGATCCAGCAAAAGAAGAGCACTGAGCCTATGGACCGTCCAACTTAAGGACGTTAAAGAAAAGTGCTAGGTGGGAGGCAACCCACCATGGTATGATCTTCCTTTTTCATAGTTCTATTTTAGTTATTTGCTTATATTTGTTTCATTCATTACCTTTGATCATTTTCACATAAGCATGTTTCCCTTTTGTTTTGAGTTATTTAAAAAAAAAAGGAGCATCCCACGCGTAAGCGTCATTGACGCGCACGCATCATGGGGATGCTGGCACTCTCTCGTACATTTTCTCGAGAGTTGGACTGGAACTGTGCGGGTGGGGTGCCTGGCGCATAACCCACTTCACGCGTACGCGTGACTCATGCGTACGCGTCATCAGCAATTTCACCATCTCACACGTGTATGTGAGCGACGCTCACGCATCGTATGGCAATTCGGCGCACTCTGGTACAAAAACTCGAGAGTTGTGCCGGCACTATGCTGGAATCGTGCGTTTGGCACAACGAGCACTTACGCGTACGCGTCACTGAGATTTCTGCTTACCCATGCATACGCGTGGGCAACGCACATGCGCCACAGTGCCGAATCAATTAAACCAACGCGCTACCCAGACCTCCGTTTCTTTCACTCTTCTTCTTTCCTTATTTCTACTTCTTCCTTCTTCCCCCCTCCACCACCACCGTCGGACCACAAACTCCGGCAGCCACAATTTCCTTTCCGTTTCTTTTTCTCTTCTGACCCCTCTTATCTCATTCTTACTCCCATTTATCTCCCTCTTTTCATCTTCTTTTCAAGGTTTCTTTTCTTCCTTTCTTCTACTCTTTAATTCTTCTATTGTTTCTTGCACTTGAATATTTTAGTTATTTTTAATTGCGTATTAGTTTTGTTATTTGTCATTTCTTTTTCATTCTTTTCTCTTGCATTTTTATTTTAGAATTGGAATTTTATTTGGGTGATTATTTTGCTATTTCTTAGCTTGTTTGTGTTATGAGGTGTGCTTTGACAATTGGCATCCTATTTTGGGTCTCCTATACACTTGGATTGATTACCTTACTTCCTATTTTTAATTTGCACACCAAGTGTTTGTGAAAAAACTCTCATGGTATCTTGATTTATTTTCCATCTTATTCTTGCACCTTAATGCTTCTTTTTCACAACCCTTGCAATCCATGTGTATTGAGTTTCGTATTCATTCATTTTCATCATAAAAGTGCTCATTATTTTGTTACATGTGATTATTCTTGTTGATATTGATGCTTGAGCTGTTCTTCTCGTGCTTGTCACTTGCATGCTTTTATACCTCTTGCATCTAGTTGTTAGTGATATGCCTTCATGATTTTAATTGATGTCTTACTTGCATATTGTAGCTACCAGGTATTTAAGACACTTTCTTTTTCTCTGGCATTCATTATCACTTGTACTTTCTTACTTTCGGTGTTTATTTTTCTCAGTTTAATATTCCTTCTTTTTCTTCCTTTTTCAGGATAGCCATCAAGAGAGGAAAAGAGATGGCTTCTAACAAGACACCGACAAAGAAGGGAACTAAAAGAGCACCAGCTAAGGTGCAACCATCCTCAAGGGTCAAGCCACCTACTAAGCGGGTGAAGAGGACCATCCGAGTTGATGAAGCAGAGAAGAAATTTCCCGCACGGGACTCCGCACGATTCACTAACCGCTATTGTGAGCGGATGTTCCCCGTCTTAGCAGAGAGAAACTACCACAATGAGCCCCTGCTCATTCTTCCAGCGCACTTCGTTGAATTTGTGGTGCCCTGCATTGAAAGGAGACAGTGAGAATTCTTAAAGAGGCCGCCGCAAGAAGCTAATCTCTCTTGGGTAGTTGAATTCTACGCCAACTATCACTCGCCTACCCTTTAGTAAGTCTTTGTGCACCAAAAGCAAGTCCCTGTCTCAGAAGGTGCCATTCAGAAAGTACTTTATCTCTTACCTAGTTTGGAGGGGATGGATTCCTATCAAGAGGCACAGCTTGAGTGCCAGACATTCCAGTTTGACTGGCACAGTGTCCATAGAGTCATCGCCCAACCTAACAGCGATTGGATCTATGGGCAATACCGGACTCGACCCAAGAGCATCTCCGCCCAAGCACTCACTTTGGAGGCTCGAGTGTAGGCACAGATCATGTCCCATTACATATTTTCGAGCACTCATGAGTCTACTTTCACTGCTGACATGGCCGTTCTCGTCTGGTGCATTCTCACAAAGAAACCTCTCAACTTGCCACGACTTATCCGACAGGCTATGGGCCGGGTGCGAATCACGGGCAACCTACTTTTTTCAGCATTAGTTATAGACTTGGTATCTACAGCGGGAGTCTCTTATCGGGTTGGGGATACGAGGACCATGATTCCTAGGGACGACGAATTCGTCCCGAATGGAAAATATATCAGACCTCCAGGGCCATATGTGAGCCGGAATAAAGACCCATCCTTCAACGCCCCTTCATTTTCTGCCCCACCATCATCCACACCACATGCACCACCACCACCCTCCAATCAGTTGCTACTTGAGATCCTTGAGAATTTAGACCGGCAAGGCCGGCGGATTGAGCAAATTGAGCGCTGCAACAAGCGCCGATACAACTACTTGAAGGAGCTCGTTAATTGTACTCACCCACCTCCGGAAGAGCCCGATACCCCAGAATCTACTTCAAATAACATCATGGAGAGCCATGACAAACTAAACAGTGGGAGTGATGATTCCAACCCCACTTTGCTCATCACTGATGGCATGAAGGACCGTTCCAAGCATTAAGTGTGGGGAGGTTGGTAACTGACTCCCGAAGGTAACAACTCTCTCTCAACACCAATATTTTAATTTTCTTTTGTTAGATAGGATAAATTGCTTGATTAGTTTGTTGCTTGCATTTAGGTACTACTTGGTTGAAGTGATAAATTCTTTTATAAGACACCGCTTTACAGCATTTCACTAATTTAAAAAACTTTTTGTTGAACTTGTTTGAAGGAATTTATATTTGGAACATGGTTTAGAGCTCGAACACACAAAACTAGTGAGAATTTGAACCTATTTGATTGGTTGCATCTTATCAACCAATATTTTATTTTGGTGTGTGTTGTTCTCTCTAAAATTGTGATCTTTGTCTTGCTTGATTCTATATTTCCATTGTTTGATGTATGTATACACTTATGTGATTGAGGCCTTGTTTCACTATAGCTCACATACTCATATGGCCTTACCCTTTTATTTCCCTTTGTAACCCAATAATGAGCCTATTTTATCCCATTTATTCTTTATTTTAGCACATCATTAACTCTAAGCAGAAAACAATAAATGTCCCTAATTTGAATCCTTTGTTAGCTTAGAATAGTGAGAGTGCATATGAACTAAGTGTGGGGAATTTGGGTTTGGAAAATACTTGGATAGGAAATTGGATATTTTATATTCCTATATAAGAATGTGAAAACGGTTTGGGTACTTGTTCATGCATCCAGCACATTACTTATATGCATTAACTCACTGAAAAAAAAAAGAAGAACAAAAAAAGAAAAAAAATATGAATAATAAGGAAAAGAAAAGAAAAAGATAAGCAATAAAAAGGGGACAAAATGTCCCAAGGATAATAAGTGAACTAATGCATATGATTTGTGGAAAAATAGTTAATGGGTGGCTAGGCTTTGCATTTTGATAACATGGAATGTCTTAAGTTAGGTAGGAAGTTTAGGTTAATCAAGAATCCGGATTTTAGTCCACTTAACCAAATACATTCCTACCTTGACCCTAACCCCATTACAACCTTCGAAAAGACCTCTTGATATGTGTATTTATGCATTAAATTTTGTTGATTGGTAGAAGAAGAGTAAGTCTTAGAAAGCAAGCTTAGTAGGGAACCGAGAGAATCGACCCTTAAACACTAGAGTGATTAGAATTTGTTCCCGGCTTTCATGAGCTTTCTTCTTACAAGTTTACTTGTCCTTTATTGTGTGATTTGAATTAGTGGAATCCAGTTATGTTTGTATTGGAGAATTTGTTTACTTTTAACCAAGTAGGTAGAAGCATTTAGCATGTAGTTGCATTCTTATAGATAAATTGCATTGCATAAGTCTTACTATTTTCCCTTCACTATTTTGTTTTCATTGAGCTTAGCATGAGGACATGTTAATTTTTAAATGTGGGGAGATTTGATATACCACTATTTTATGATATATTTTGGACTGAATTGAATGGGTTTTATCAGCTATCTCACACTTATTCATGTAAATTGCATGTTTTTAAGTTTCCTTCCTAATTTTGTGCTATGATTGAAAACATGCTTCCTAGGCCTTAAAATTGTTAATTTTAATTCTCCTTTATTATCATTCGATACCGTGATGTGTTTGTTAAGTGTTTTTAGGTTTACAGGGCATGAATGGATTAAAGGATGAAGATGAAGCATGTTAAAGTGGAAGGAACATAAGAAACTAAAGAGTTGAGAAGCGAGGAGCGACGCGCACGCATGAATTTTGCGTGCGCGTGACCTGGAGCGTCTTTCAGTGACGCGTACGTGTGCCTGACGCGTATGCGTGACCAGCGTAGAAGTTCAGCGACACGTACGTGTGGCTGACGCATACGCGTGACAGAGCGATACGTGCTGTACTTAACAGAACTCGCTGAGAGTAATTTCTGGGCTGATTTAGACCCAGATCCAAGCCCGAAAATACAGACTAGAGATAGGGATGGAGCAGAGACTGACCACACTTCACTTTTCACTTTAATTTTTGATTAGTTTTGAATTCTACTGAGAGAAACTACTACTTCTCTCTAGGGTTTTGACATTCTGAGTTTTATCTTCGAATTGGATCTTGAGAGAGTTGCTGTTGCCTTCATTCCTCATCATTTTGTTCCTAGTTTCTTCTTAAATTCCCTTATTTACTCTTTTCCATTTGATTATTGAATTCAGATTTGGATCTTGTCACTTTTGAATCTTATTAATGCATTGGAGTATTTTTATGTTTATTTTTGTTGCTTGTTTGATTCGTGTTAATTATTGTTCGTGCCAATTTTGATTTAATTAATTTTTCATATTTATCATGTCTTTTATTTACTTCTATTATGTGTTTGTGAAAATGGCATTCATATTAATGGAGTAAAACTCCCAACATGGTTGGGAGTGAGTAATTGGAAACCCTTGAGTTGTGATACTCAAGTATTAATCTATAATTGGGGATTGCTGGCTAACTCGATTTTCACCAACTCTAGCCCTCCCCCATAGAGTGACTAGGACTTGTGAGTTAGAGTTAGTGACAACCACTTGACTTTCCTTCAATTGTTAGAGGATAAATAAATGGGAGCAATGAACCTTTACTATTATACTTGGGAAAGACAACAAGGATAGAAACTCTAATTCTCTCCTCTAACCAAGGCCTTTTATTTTAAATACATATCACCTCTTGTTATTCATTCATTGCTTTAATTTCTAGTTATTTATTTTTCTGTTCTCAAATTCCGAAAATAGTCAGAAAAATCCTAACCAATAATTTGAATCCTGTATCAACTCTTAGGGAAACGACCCGGGATTCTACTCCCGGTTATATATTATTAATTGTGACATAATTTAAATTGATAGTGAAAATGTCGTCGGTTAAGACTGTACTTGCAACGCTGTTTTAGAAAATATTTTTCAGGAATTCTTGACCGGCATTTTTCCTCTCATCAGTGTTCTTCTTGATCTTCAAATTGTTCTTGTTTTGATCTTTAAAATTTTAAGTTTGGTGTCTTTAGGTGTTTTTCTTTATAATTTTTGGAAACTTAGTGTTTTAGATCTAAAAATTTTAAATTTGGTGTCTTTTGGTTGTTTTTCTCTTTCTTCATTAATTCAACGCCATGTTTGGCGCCACCCTTAACGAAATTGGTGGTCCCTAATTGTCCAAGGAGCAGCACGAGATATATTTAATTAATTTTGATTAAAACTTTATTTTATTTTAAAATAGGAAAAGATATTATTTAGTTCTAGAAAATATATTTTACATTAATTAGGATTAGATATAAAAGGGAAAAGAATCAGCACTTCGGGCTTCTTCTCATCTCTTCTCTTCTACCTCATTCCACACTTTACAAAATCCTAGTTTTTCTCTTTGAACCATGAGCAACTAAACCTCCACTGTTAAGGTTAGGAGCTCTGTCTATTGTATGATTGATACTATTATTTTTCTATTTTAATTCATGTATTGGTTTCTATTTCAAGAATTGTTTTCGTTCTTTAATCTTATGAATCTGGGTGGAACGGAAGTATGACCCTTGTTCTAATTGAGTTCTTGTATAACTTGGAAAAGCTCTTTACTTGAACAACAGCTTGAAAACAATTTTTCCTAAATTTATATTATCTGGACTTAATGGGATACGTGACATATAATCCTCTTATATTTGGGTAATTAGGGTTTCTGTGGCATATAAACTAGAATTGAACTTCACCCTCTAATTGGAATCAAGTGACCAAGGAATTGGCGGTTGATGAAAGTTAGAGGAGACTAAAAAGGTCTAACGAATTAGGGTTTAGTCACATATAGTTTGCCATGAATTGAATCTTGCATGATTAAAATAGTTAATAAGAAAAGTCAATCCGGAAGATAGATAACTCTGAAACCTTAACTGTTTTCTCCATATATTCCACCTCAATTTACTACTTATTTTCTGATTTTCTGAATTACTGTTTGATGCATTTGAACTCTCAACACTCTTTTCTGTTTGTCTAACTAAGTAAATCATTTAACCATTGTTGCTTAGTCCATCAATCCTCGTGGGATTGACCCTCATTCACTTGAGGTACTACTTGGTACGACCCGGTGCACTTGCCGATTAGTTTGTGGGTTATAAATTCTGCACCAAGTTTTTGGCGCCGTTGCCGGGGATTGACTGTGATTGACAACTACCGGTTGTTTGATTTCTTAGATTAGGCATTTTTGCTTTAATTTCATTTAACTTCTTTCTTTAAATTAAAAAAAAAATATTTTGATTTATTTTATTTAAAATTTTTTTCTCTTAATTTCTGAAATTAAGTTTGGTGTTCCCTTAGTTATTTTATTCTTCCTAGTTATTTTACTTATTGAGTTTGAATTTTATACTCCTTTTTGCTTATTAGTTATTTTATTTTCTTAATTATTCAGTTTATTTTCTTTATTTTATTTTTGTTTTCTTTTATATTATATTTTATTTTTATTTTTTTATTATTTTTATTTTTCTTTATGTTCTTTCTTCTTTACTTGCCTATTTACCACAAGGTGCATTTAATTCTGTTTGGTGCTTTGTGCTAAGAAAAAATAATGGAGAGAGATCACATGGATTACTACTCACACCTAAGGAGTGATTCTTATTTTTGTGGATGGAGGAACTACTCAGATTTTGGTTGGCAAAGTCAAAACCAAAGAAACTTCAGTGCTCCATATTTCATTTATCAAGAACCACCATCTCCATATTCATACCAAGAACCACCACCTCTCTATCCATATCAAGAATCATCATCTTTCTACCCATATCAAGAGCCACCATCTCCCTATTCATACCAAGAACCATCCTCTTTTTACTCTTATCAAGAACCATTATCTCCTTCTTATTCATATCAAGAGCCACCATCTCCTTACTCATATCAAGAACCATCAGCTCTTGAGCTTCTCATGAAAGAATGCATACATGATATGAGGATGAGTGTCAAAAATATAGAAAAATATATGGAGTTGATTATCAAGCCCCAGGGAGAGGAACAAGTACATGAGGATGAGTTTATTGAACCACCAATTCAAGAAGTTCTTGATGAAAGGTACACTCCAACCATCATACAACACCCAAATTTTGAAGTAAGAGAGGTGAACACCATCAAGGAAAGCACAAAAAAGGGGATTGTGACCAAGAAACAAAAGACAATATCCATGAAAAAGAGAAGGTCAGCCAAAAGCAATCCAACCTCTACCCCAACAAGCAAGGTGAATCAAGATAATAACAATAAAAGAAAGCTTGTTAGGAGAAATTCAAGTCCGAGGGCACTAATTTTCGCCTCTCTTCCCTTGGAGTCATTTCTTTTAACCAACTGGAAGAAGAGGAAGAAAATTTGACAATTAAGTGTCAAGTTAGTGACATTAAAGAGTGCTTGTTGGGAGGCAACCCAATATTCCGTATCCTTAGATTTTCTGTTTATTTTTAATTTATTTAGTTTGTTTTAATTTCTTATAGTCTTCCTTCTTTTTAAGTGTGCTTTGATCATGCAGAGTGTGTAAAGCAGGAATAATTTTTCTTTGCTTGAGGACAAGCAAACTTTTAAGTTTGGTGTTGTAGACCACGCTCTACATTTACCTTATCATTAATGATACCAAATGGAGGTGGATCATCTTCATGGAGGAGGACAACCTGAGGAATGAGATGACCACCAGAATAACTGAGGTGGTTGAGTTTCTTTCATTCTATATTTCCTTCCGTTCTTATTATGTTATATTCCTGTTTTGTGCTATTTTACTTGAATGTCTGCATGATCTTTAGTAATTTTGAGTCCTAAGTTCTAGTTTAATTCTGTTATTTTGAAATTTAAGTTATTTATCTTTTAATTGAAGAGATGTCTCATGTACCGTTCACTGAGCTTGAATCTAAAAAGAAAAAGAAAAGAAGTGATGCATTGCATGAAAAATTGAGATATGTTTAAGAGTAGTATTATTTACTTAAATGTAGTGGTATTATCTGTGATTTTGAATGCATGATATGAACAGTGCACATTTGAATTTGAATCCAAGGATATTGATGTATGAGGAACAAGAATTTATAGAACTATTATGAATTCTCAGAAGTAAACAAAAGCTTAATCCTTGAAGCAATAGAAACAGCAAAAGAAAAATAAAAGCAAGGTCCAAGGCTCTGAGCATCAATGACTAGGGAGGTCAAAGATGATTAAAAGCTCAAAGAGTTGTTTCCCTAGTCAAATGCTTGTGGTGTAAATATGTCAAGTAATCCTTGAGACAGAGCACTAAGAGTCGAGATCAAGTGCAATTAACAAAGTATGCCAAAGGCTTTGAGCACTACTGTCTGGGAGTAACTGAAAGAAAAATCATAACCAAAAGAGAGTACCCTAGTCAAGTGCTTGTGGTATTTTTGTGTCAAGTGCAACTTGAGACACATTTAAAGTCACGGCTAGGCTCAAGGTGAAAAGCACCAAAGAAAAGAGAATGAAAGAAAATTTGCTGTGTTCAAGGATTAAACCAATGTATAAAGGCTAGAGAATTCATAATGTTGTCTGGATTCTAATTCCAATTGACAGTGACATTCCTCAGATTCAAGGGATAGTGAGATGCCAAAACTATTCAGAGTTTTAGTATGATAAACCCCACTTTGAGAAAAGACAGGAGCTCCATTGAGCACTCACTTCTCATGCAAATTCACATCCTAAATTTATATTAGTTTTGGTTGCTTGAGGAGAAGCAACAATTCAAGTTTGGTGTTGTGATGCGTGAGAATCTATCCTATCTTTTCCTAGTGAATTTGTATTTAAATTGTTAAGTTTAATCAAAATTTAAATACTTTTTAGCCATTATGAATTCTACTTTGAGTTTTGTGCAATTCTATTTATTTCAGGTAGCATTCGGATGAATTTGACAGAGTTTTATAGAAGAAGAGAAAGAAAGTGGATGATGCTGTCAACCCTGACCTCCTTGCACTCTAATGGACATAACTTGAGCTACAGAGGTCCAAGTAACTTGATTCCAGTGGTATTAAAAAGCTAACTTTCAGAGATCTTCAATAATATAAAATAATATACCCTTTTCTTCCATTTCGTTTGGCCTTAATGGCGCCAAACTTGGGATTCTCCAAGTTTGGCGCCACACTCACCTACCTCCAGGAATGCTTGGCATCGAACCAAAGCCAAACTTGAGATTTCTCAAGTTTGGCGCCAAGGGTTCATAATATTGAAGATACATTTGGGCATGGTGGCGCCAAACTTGGCCCAGCCCAAGTTTGGCGCCATCCCTTAGTGAAATTGGTGGTCCCCAATTGTCCAAGGAGCAGCACGAGATGTATTTAATTAATTTTGATTAAAATGTTATTTTATTTTAAAATAGGAAAAGATATTATTTAGTTCTAGAAAATATATTTTACATTAATTAGGATTAGACATAAAAGGGAAAAGAATCAGCCCTTCGGGCTTCTTCTCATCTCTTCTCTTCTACCTCATTCCGCACTTTACAGTTTTACAAATTCTTAGTTTTTCTCTCTGAACCATGAGCAACTAAACCTCCACTATTAAGGTTAGGAGCTCTGTCTATTGTATGGATTGATATTATTATTTTTCTATTTTAATTCATGTATTGATTTCTATTTCAAGAATTGTTTTTGTTCTTTAATCTTATGAATCTGGGTGGAACGGAAGTATAACCCTTGTTCTAATTGAGTTCTTGTATAACTTGGAAAAGCTCTTTACTTGAACAACAGATTGAAAATAATTTCTCCTAAATTTCTAATTATCTGGACTTAACGGGATACATGACATATAATCCTCTTATATTTGGGTAATTAGGGTTTCTGTGGCATATAAACTAGAATTGAACTTCACCCTCTAATTGGAATCAAGTGACCAAGGAATTGGCGATTGATGAAAGTTAGAGGAGACTAAAAAGGTCTAAGAAATTAGGGTTTAGTCACATATAGTTTGCCATGAATTGAATCTTGCATGATTAAAATAGTTAAGAATAAAAGTCAATCTGGAAGATAGATAACTCTGAAGCCTTAACTGTCTTCTCCATATATTCCACCTCAATTTACTATTTGTTTTCTGATTTTCTGAATTACTGTTTGATGCATTTGAACTCTCAACACTCCTTTCTGTTTGTCTAACTAAGTAAATCACTTAACCATTGTTGCTTAGTCCATCAATCCTCATGGGATTGACCCTCATTCACTTGAGGTACTACTTGGTACGACCCGGTGTACTTGCCGGTTAGTTTGTGGGTTATAAATTCTGCACCAACAGCCTTATAATTAATAAAGTTGACTAATCCAAGTTAGATGACCTATAGAGGGGTGTGGTAGATTTTTTGTTAAATACTTGGGGTCAGCCTCCCCATTTGGATACGAAAAGATTTTTTAGGAGATCCCAGCCTTCTGAAGTTAGAGCTTGGTAGCTCCATTTTCCTTTTCTTGTTGAATTTTATTCATTTGCAGCTTTGTTGTTTCTAAATATATTCTGTTTTTGTTTGCAAAAAATATGGCCCTAAAATCAGTCATGAAGTTTCTATGAAACACAAAAAAGACTGTGGTAGCTCAGAGCCTTCAGCAACAGAAAAAGGTTGGAGCGGGTTCTTCGCAGTAGGAGGTCGTGAAGCCTGTCCGATCTCCTCCTAGAAAGAGGTCGGGGTCAGTTCTTTTCAATCCGAAAGTTGTTATCCCTACTCCCCTCTCCCGCCTTATCTCCTCAGAGTCCACTCCTTCATCTTCTTCTTCCACTGAACTTTCCTCCAAAAAACAAAAAAATTGATGAAGAGGAGAGCATCTATACCATAAACTTTCATGCTTTAGCTTGGGAGGAAGAGAACCTTCTTCCTCACCATCGTGTGAGCATGGATGATCTGGCGATTCAAAACCACCTCCAAATTTTGGCTCGTGGGGGGCTCTGCCTTGTGGAACTCTGTTCTCAACTGTCTAGGGAGTTGAGGGGCTCTCCCATACAAGCTACAACTAGCGCCTTGTTGGACGCTCGAGCCGATGTGGAGAGGCTGAGTGAGATTAAGGTGGAGTTGGAGCATGAGAGAGGTATATTAAAGGCTAACTTGGAGAGAGCTCGGGAGAGGGCGAACAAGGCTGAGGCTACTGCTGCCTTGGCCGAGGAGAAGGCCAAGAAGTTCCAAGAGAGCTATACTCAGGTTTTCGGGGAGACGATGGCCCGAGAGGAGGAGTTAGAGAAGCTGAAGGAGGAATTGGCTGGGTTTCAGGATTTGGCTGCTTTGGGCATGGATGAAATGTTGAGAACCTGGAAGCCCAAATTAAGATCTTAGCTCCTGACCTTGACCTCTGCCCTTTCAGTATAGACAACATAGCGGTGGACGAGAAGATAGTCCCTGCACCCGAGTCGGACGATGAGGGGGAGCCTCCTCAAACTCCGAAGACTTCGGGACCTTATGTTGGTCCAACCTCCACCTAAGGAGCCCAACCTGAAGCTGCTGTATTGGAGATCTCTTCTTCTGCTCCTGAGATTCACTCGGCCATGCCAGTCTCCATGCATCCTCCAACTCCTTCAGCCATGGGCAAAGACGCCATAATTGGAGAGGCTCTCAATCCTCTGATGGGCGAGAAGTCTTGAGCTTTTTTAGATTTCTTTTGTTATTTTTTTTTTTCATAATAGCCCGACCTGTGGGCTTTGCTAATGCTTTGACTTTTGTAATAGTTTGTAGTTTTGAATATTTTTAACTTTTAGTTGTTATTTTTCAACTTTCCTTAAGTAATGTTCAGAACTTTATCACAGTTGCAGAGTACCCTTTTATTGAATACTTGTAGTAAGGTGTAATTTGTTTTGACTCTTGAATCTTTATTAATTACCTTTTGTAGATCCGACTTCGAGTAATTGGTCTTTGTTAAGTTATATTTACAACTCTGTTTTTGTTCCAACCTGTTTTGAAATCAATTTGTACGAGTTGTTTGTATAAATTCTTACATTAACTTGTACCTCGTCGCTTTATCTTGCCGACAACTTCTAGGTCAGGCAATGATTTTTGTGGTTTGTCGAGTTTAAGTTAATGTGTTTGAAATAGGAAACTTTTAAAAAGAAATAGACCAGGAATCTTTTATTCATGTTTAAGAAATTCTTTTACAGAGCTATTTACTAAAAGCTTAGGTACCCCTAGCCCTTGTGCTGGTGCCTCATAAAAAAAACCCTTTTTATTGGGAAAAAGAGTGCACCTAGGTATAAGGCTTTTAGCTATAGTATCTTTTTAGGTTACAAGCGTGCCAAGACCTTGGGAGCTCCCGCCCTTGGAGGTCAGACACCTTATAGGAACCTTTGCCTAGGATCTCTACTATCTTGTAAGGTCCTTTCTAGTTTGTAGCTAGCTTTCCATCACCTGACTTCTGTATTCTGATGTCGTTTCGAATCAGGACGAAATCGTTGAACGGGAAGTTTCTCTTGATCACCTTTCTATTGTATCTTAGAGCCATCCTTTGCTTCAGGGCTTCCTCCTTAATCCGAGCTTTTTCTTAG